>NC_142582.1:21612623-21934349 GCF_965207765.1 Zootoca vivipara | reverse complement strand
ATACAAAATTACTGCACTGAAATTCGCATGTGTTGGTTTCAGTAATTGAGTTCTACTATAGTCTGTTGAAAATCCAACAGGAAACTAGGGAACTAATTGGTATGGTCTTTTTCTTCATAAGAATGTTACAAATGGATGTGCTACGTTCCTAATGAGGGATTTTCATGGGTTGAGTATGAACTTGTGACTGCAGTATAAATAGAAAGAAAAATGTTTTCACTGGACCTGCTTTTGTGATGTTTGTGTAGATAAGCTTGCTGAGGTAATGCATTTCATATCATCTAGTACAAAAGTGTATCCAATTGTTTTCTAGTGTAAGAAATGTCTACTCAGAATTAAGTCTCACGGGTATTGTCTTCAACAACATCCATGGCTTATCCGATGATGGTGCAGTCATTAAGAAAATTGACAATTGCAATGATTTTACGAAATTTCCATTTATTTCAAGGATAAAGAGCTTGCTTGCTATTTCAGCAGAATTTCATTAACATGAGCAGAATTGCAGCTGTCTGTTGATATGAAGCTCTTGGTAGAAAGAAGTAAAAACACTGGGGAACTGAATAGAGCAGAGTTAAGCCCTATCACCACTGTTCTTGCTAGCCATGAATAGCACCATAGGGGTGTCCATAGGAAGCCAAAAGGGAAATTAGAGCCCTCAGGCATAAATTATTGATGCTGTTTGTCTGTGCCACCATCTGTCCAGTTATATCTTGATTCTCTAGGAAGCTTCCTCTTTTCATTATAAATTGATATTGCACCTAAGTCTGTTGCCAAATAAGCCATTTGCACTCAGGTGTTTTTTTCTTTTTTTACAATTCTCCCCGCCCCAAAAGTTAATGTAAAAAATGGAAACTGTAATATTGTATATAGCCTTCCTGTTGTTGACACTAAAGCATCTTCACATCTTGTGAAAGGAAGATGTAAATTCGCGTCAGCAGCAGGAAAAAGCATTTGGTGTGAACGGCTTCCCTTTGGAAAAGATAAGATCTGGTACAATAGCAGTGGCTGATGTAATTTCTGAGGGAAGAGTAGCTTGAGATGCAGATGCAAAAGATAGATCAAACTAAAAGCTTTTAATGCCTAGGGCATTGTTAACTGAACAGTTTGGAAATTATTTTTAAAAAGCAGCATGATGTCCAAATTAATTTTTTTATCATGAATATATTTAAGGATATCTACATCAATTAGGGGGGGAAGCATACTTTCTGATACAGTCATACCTTGCTTGTCAAATACCTTGGTACTCAGACGTTTTGTGGTCTAAACGCCACAAACCCAGAAGTGAGTGTTCCGGTTTGCGAACGTTCTTTGGAAGCCGAATGTCCGACGCGGTTTCCACAGCTTCCGATTGAGTGCAGGAAGCTCCTGCAGCCAATCGGAAGCTGCGCCTTGGTTTTCGAATGTTTTAAGAAGTCGAACAGACTTCCGGAACGGATTCCGTTCGAGAACCAAGGTATGACTGTGTATGCAGCCTGGCTGTGAAAAAGGTGAGACCATTTGAAATGTGAAACATTTTGCTGATGCAGGTTACTTGTAATCATATTTCACAAGAAGGGTTCGACCTTGTTGTGAAGAATTGCTTTCTTTGATCGGGCCAGTTGGTATATACTAGTGCTGGGTCACTTAGTAGATTTTATTTTAAGGAGGCTGCTGAAGAGACCAGATATCATCTTGGCTGTCTCTTAGTGCAGGCCCAGACTTCCACTGCTGCCGCCCACCATTAAACCACCCTTGGAAGGATTGGCCACAACCGCAGCAGATACGTTCTGTGCTTATGATAATATTTTATTCTCTTGTTAATTGCTGTTTTAAATGTGCATTTTACATTTGACTTCCTTTAGTAATGTTTTCTTTTGAAATCATACACACACAGAGAGAGAGAGAGAGAGAGAGAGAGAGAGAGGGGACACTGGAACCTCTGTTGTCGAACGTAATCCGTTCTGGAAGACCGTTTGTCTTCCGGAAACGTTTGACAACCGAGGCGCAATTGCCGGTCATCTTCCGACTTCCGAGGCGCGTTCGAAAATGGAAGCATTCACTTCCGGGTTGTTGGCATTCGGTTTCTGAATTGTTCAGTTTCTGAAGCGTTCGACAACCGAGGTTCCACTTTGCTACATTGATTGTGCATTCTGTATTTGACTTCCTTTATAATGTTTAATTTTGAAATCTTCTAATGTTTTATTTTGAAATTCTTAAGATAATATTTTACTTTCCTGCCAAGTATGTTACATTGAATGTATACTTTATAGTTGACTTTCTTCAGTAATGTTTTATTCTGGATTTTTTTTTGATGTTTATTATATTGTAAATCACATCCAATTTTTTTCCTGAAAAAATATAAAGTGCCGTAGAAATGAAATTAATAGTAATAATTGCTGTATTGAGCTGCTTTTCTGCTGAATTCATTGAGAGCAAGGAACCAGAGCATTACTAACCCTAACATCTCTTACAAATGAGGTGGAATCTTTTATATCACAGGAGTATTTAAAGTGCTTTCAACAGGAAAATGCTTCATTAAATTACTTTTTGTAAAAAAATAAAATAAAAATCACATATTGTTTAAAGATGTTTAATTGCTACTTAGTGCACATAACTAGAAATTATGATAACATAATTTGGGAGCGCAACATACCCACAAGCCACGCTAATAGCATGTACTCTCTATGCAGGGAAAATGCAAATCAGTTGCTACCTCAAGGTTGGCCTGCATTTTCCCAGGTGGTCCTCTCCTCCTTTGAGTCTAACAAAACTGTACTGTTGAAACTTAATGAAAATAAAAACTAGGCTAAGTGCAGATTGCCAATGAAATGTATTTTTTTATCAGGATCAACAAGTCATTCTGAAATAGCCAGGTGCTCAAATTGGAGTATAATAGGGGGCACCAATATGGTGTCCTCCAGTTCTTGCATATTACCATATTGGCCTGAATATAAAATATAAAATTCAAGGGGGGGGGGGAGAGAAAAAAAGACAATACCCAAATATAAGCCACTCCCTTAAAATTCTGCAGGCACTCACACCCGTTCCATTTTACCGTATGTCTGTTTCAACAGCGATACCGTAAAAGCCCATTTTTGTTGGTCACGAATTTAAGCCGCACTTTAATTTTTCACAGTCGGAATTTGGGGGAAAAGGTTTGGCTTATATTCAGGCCAATATGGTACAACTTAAGTCATCTTGGACCATTGGCCATTTGTTTCCACAGCATCTGCAGGGCATCCCCTTGGCTATCCCTTGAATACATGGTAACCCTTTTCCAGGGTTAGATTAGATATGTCTGCATAGCTGCTTTCATTATTTTCTTGTTTTATTAAAAAGCCACCACAGGGGAGGGGCTGAGCAGAATGGGGACCAGGAAGGGGCACTAACCTTTTGCTCCTGATGTGGTCCCTGTTGGAATTGGGACACCCTCAGTTCCGACTGTTTGCCCATGGGATCTTTCCTTCTGTCATGAATAGCAAGGATGGGTGGGAGATGGTTTGATTCTATTTCAGAGAGTGGTGGGAGTACCGAATTACAAATGGGCACGTACATTATTGGCCAAACTTGTGGGGAAAGTTGCATTTCTAAGGTTTGGTGGCTCATAACACCAATCTTTTTTTAGAATAATACCATAAACCAGTACCATACAATTATGCATCATTAGACCGATAATTTAATGCAGAATACAATGCTACAAACCATGTTGAATGATCTTTGTTCTATCAAAAGTTATAGGCAAATAACCTTTACCAGGCATCCCCAAACTGCGGCCCTCCAGATGTTTTTCGCCTACAACTCCCAGTGGTCAGGGATGATGAGAATTGTAGTCCAAAACATCTGGAGGGCCGAAGTTTGGGGATGCCTGACCTATACCCTATCTAACAAGATATGGAGTGAGAAGAGTTGACTGGTCACCTAGAAAGTGATGTAATAGTCCTGACTTGAATCCAATAGAAAATCTGTGGAGCTGATTAGATAAACTTGTCAGTCAAAGACAACCAAGGAATAAAGCACATTTGATAGAAGCAATCATACAATCTTGGTTTCACATCAACACCTGAGGAACTTAAAATCCTTGGCTTCACTCCCTGGGATGCTGTTGTAGGACTTTAATTGTGGCAAAAGGTTTCCACGCTACTAACAGAAATGGTGAGAAGTTATGAAATACCCCTTATCATGGTTTTCTGTGTATATTTTCTGGTTATTTGGCTATAATTTTTGATAGGATAATTCAGCACAGTTTGTTGCAATATATTCTTCATTAAATTGTTTTTTCTAATGATATATATAATCTGTGGTATTCTAAAAAAGAATGATATTATGAGGCACCAAACCTCAGCAACACAACTTTTTATAAAGGTTCCCACAATTTTGACCACTCAGTGTCTGTTGTAGCCTTGGATTTGTCTCAGTCCCCATCCTCGCTATTTTAATTAAAGTAACAGAAAAGCTTTTCAGCATCAAACTATGTGATGAATGTCATTTCTTAGTCCTCAGTGTATATATTTGACAGGAAGATTAACTTCAGTAATATTCTAATTGTTGAGTTCTTTGGTCATGCAAAATAAAGGCTTGGCACATCCATCCAATTTCTTGTATAACCTACGGCTCCCTTAGACTGGAGGAATGTTCAGGTTGTCAGAGTGGTGTTTGTATGATACAACTGAGTGAGGAGAGAGAACAATTTCCACTTTTTAATAAGTGAAAGTTGGGATTCTGTCAGAGCCTTGCTGGCGGTGTTTGGGGTGTGTGTGTGTTACGGGAATAGGTTTCTCTCCGTTTCAGAAACACACACACACTTTAAAGCTATAAAAGCAACGCATTTTGTTAACGTTTGTCTCCAACAAAACTTGTTTCACAATCCATGTATTAACATACTGAAATATTCATACTTACATTTGCTTATGCTTTAATTGTAAATATTAATAATGAATCATGGGCACGTAACTGAGAGCTAGCAAACTGTAGCTCGTAGTTATTTGGTACAAAATGCTTCTTTGTATTCTGAACATTTCAGGAAGGAGAAAAGGGAAGGTATTATAAAGGCTGGAACTAAATCAGCCCATGGGTCAGCTTATGTTTTGAAACTTTGGCATATGTTTCTCTGCTGAGCTGAATGGACCGAAGGCATTTTGTAGGGGGGAAGCAGATGTTGAGCTTCTTACATTTCCCCCCTCCCAAGATCTCCTCCCCATTCCCACCCCCCTATTCCCACCCCAGCCACATATTTTTGATTGGAAATACATGCCTAGAACTGGATGGATGTGGAAGATTCTGAGGAAAAGCAATAAAGACAAGCATCGCTACCACCCGTCTGCCACGTCCTCCTGCAGATCGCTACTCCTGACACTACACTGCATGATTTGGCTGCAGAATCTGTAGTTCCTAACTAAAGTTGCAATCCTAAATGCACTTCCTTAAAACCAAGTCCTATTGAATTCAGTGGGAACTGTTTCTGAGTAAACATGCTTTTTGGACCACCAGTCAGTAGCCATTGAGTTGATTAAGTGTGTGTCGTTGTTGTTGTTAATGCCCATTTTAATTTACTTATACAGGTTATTTTAGTATCTGCCAATAAGCTTACACGATACATAGAACCATGCCAGCTGACAGAAGATTTTGGAGGGAGTCTTACCTACGATCATATGGACTGGCTGAACAAGAGGCTGGTTAGTTGCTTGGCAATTTTTTTGTCTGCTCTTTTTCAGTACGCTTTTTATGGGAAACTGGTGATTGGATATATTAATAGCTGTGTTAGATGTGTCCTAGCGGCATCAAAATGCTGGGGCAAAAAATGAGTCACCTGATATCACTGTGATCCAGTTCCCCACTCCTAGTATACATCAATTTCAGTCTGACTTCAGGCTTGATTTTGGGATGGCAATTGCTTTGATTGCCCTGGTTGAATTGCCCTGGGAACTGGATAGGAGGAATACATCCCTGTTGGTTCAGCAGTTTCCAATACCATCAGCTACAGTATCTTTCTGGATTGCCTGGAAAATACGAGACATTATTTTATGATGGTTCTGGTCCATCTAGGGCAGGCATCCCCAAACTTTGGCCCTCCAGATGTTTTGGACTACAATTCCCATCTTCCCCGACCACTGGTCCTGTTAACTAGGGATCATGGGAGTTGTAGGCCACAACATCTGGCAGGCCGCAGTTTGGGGATGCCTGATCTAGGGGGTTACTTTCTGAAGGTGGCTGTGTTCAATAAGCCCATTGTGCCTGTTTCCGGCAAGGTGTGACCAAACCACAGCCACTAATGTTTTGTTTAAATCAGCATTGGACTTGTGTACAAAGAGAGAACTGCCTTTGAAGAGTCTTTGGGAGCTAGCAGTCCAGAAAGTAGCAGCAACAGTTCTTTGAGGGCTCAAGATTTCCATTTTCCAACATGTTCTGTGTTGTTTGTATGTGTTGTAACTCACTTGTTATTAAACTGCTAGGCCTTAGAGGTGATTTCCCAGTGTCAGGGTTGGAGCACTCAGACAGGCAATCCGTCTTCAAGCACGAGACTGTAAAAATCAATTGCAGTAATGGTAACTATAAATATTTGACACAGGCATTTGAAAAGTTTACAAAAGAATCTACATCTTTGCTGGATGAGCTTGCCTTAATCAACAGTGGAAATGATAAAGGAAACCAACAGGAGAAGGACAGGTAATTATTTTTCTTGTTTCTGTTAACAATTTATTAGTAATTAAATCCTTTGACTATAAACTATAGCTCATGGAAGGGACATAGGTGCTTTCAAAAGCAACATTGGAATGGAAAGAGTTTGTGTAAAAGATCCTTGATGTTTCTGGCTAGGATACTGAACTTTAAAACAAAAACAAAACACCTCTGTCATGCAGAAATCCCAAACCCAGCATCCTAACTTATCTTTCATGTGCAGTGCCAGTCTGGAATTGTGGGAAGTGGCTATTTATCTCTGGCTTAAAGCTAGCCAGAAAGTAGGGTTGCTTATGTCTACACTGCCAAGAAAGTGCTTCAGTGCATCTGTTGCCTTCTCTGCATTTGTGTTCTATTTTCTGCTCTTTCTGGTGCCCCCAAATTTGAATTTTTGTTTGTATCTACAGGTAGTATTTATAATGGAACCATTTGTCACTCCCTAGGAATGTATAGCTGTAGTTTCCAGTTCCCGCTATCTTCCTAGGTCTCCTTAAAATGCATTATTTCGGTCTCAGCCAGGTTGTGAGATGCGTGGATTTTAGGTGACAATGACACTTGCTTTTTCCATGGAGACTACTGGGGTTCCATTTGTGCAAAATATCACAGTCATACCTCGGGTTGCAATGGCTGCGGGTTGCGCATTTTTGGGATATGGACACGCTGAACCCGGAAGTACTAGAATGGGTTACTTCCAGGTATCGGCGCATGCCCATAAGCACCGAATTGCGTCATGCGCAGACGCAGCGCTGCGGGTTGCGAATGCTGTGGGTTGCAAACATGCCTCCCTCACGGATCACGTTCACAACCCAAGGTTCCACTGTATTTATTTCTCCTTGCTTAATGGAACACACCCACCCCAGCACACCTGCTGCATCTGTTTTGGGAGTTCCCCTGACCCTCCAGGGGTGGTGTAGGGGGAGGAGATGGGGAGAATCTCCTTGAATTAAGCACTAATCCTTGTCCTAATGCAGAAAATGTAGTTGAATACTTATTAGTGTCTCATTAGTGGCCCCCCCCCAAGATTGAGAATGCCTAGGCTATTTTTTATCTTGTATGAAAAGTAACTGAAAAGAAAAATAGCCTACGGTGTCAAGTATGCCAATATTTCTGAAACTTCGATCCCTCTTTGTCTCTTTTTCTTTTTTGACATTGCCAAAAATGGTTTTTGACAAAGAAAATGATGCCAGGTAAAGAAAAAATGTGAAATTTTCTTTGAATGTTTTATATAAGTCAAGAAGCTATATACTTGTATTCAATGCTTGAAACTTCAGTTATCAACGTTAAGTAAGTAACAGCCATTTGCCTTTCTATTTCAAGGTCTATAGACTTGAATTTCCTTCCATCTGTTGATCCTGAAACAGTTCTGCAGACAGGTATACCCACTATGGCATCGTTTTTCTTTAATTCATGGATTTTGTGAATTGTTTTGGATATGGATAGTATATAATGCTACAGCTTTGTTCTTGGTGTGTTAGACTTGTTCTTGGTGGAGGAGTGTTAACTAAACAGAATAATAAGTGTTTTGAATATCTTCCTTATTTACTTAAAAGTACATTTCCCTCCCTCTGCTGTTCTCCTCTTCCATTTCTGGGAACCGCAGCTGTGGATATATATTCTGGTCTCCTTTTCTGTTGGAATTGCTAATCAAGCTCTGAGAATGCCAAGAAGACAGTTAACAATTTAAGTTACTTTATAAATCAATTGGGAAGCATAATGGGGAGCATATACTTGGATATATGCTTACTTAATTTTTTTATTATGGATATGGAAAAAGAAAATGTAGACTTTGGGCCTACATTAGTTTCCAGTGCAATAATTTTTTGGCTCATCCATTCCTCAGGATCTGGGTACCATTCCTCAAGGAAGTACAGTTGTTTATTTAGGGATTGTTTCATTTTTGCAGCAAAAGTTAAGCATGTCTGCAATTGGAGTCAGTGGGAACATTAAACGTTAGCTCTTTGCTGTTGTAACTGGTGCTCAATATCATTTAAAAAAATATATAAATTCATATAATCTGTATCCCTTGCATTTCATTAATGGCTTACAAGTTTAAGAAAAGTTAAGAATAAAAAAAAATTGTCATTGTAACTTGGACTGCTATCTGAAATGCAGCTGTGTGAATGCCCAGGCACCCACTGGATAATGTCTTTGACATCACTGATCAGTGAATCTTTACCCAGTGTCTCCATGACTCCCCATTTTATACCCTCGCTAAGCATCTGTCCGGTGCAAGGGTTACCTTCAAATTTGTGAACCGTTCCATATTTTCATATACAGAAGATTTTTTTTTATCATGCTGTTACTGTCACCCCCGAGGGAAAGTTGCATAGGATCTGAAAGTGATTTATCATAACCCATAATACGAACAACCCCCCCCTTTCACTTTTAGCCTACCACAAGCTATCTTCCTTTTATCTCGAGTCTTTTACACCCTAGCTCCTTTTAACCTGACTATGCCACATCTTGAGGCATCATTTGAATGCTCAGTTTTAATTCTCCAACCATTCAAGGTCATGAGCTGTTATCTGAATTGCAACAACGCCGCTTTAATGGTTCGGACGGAGGGGTTTCGTGGTCTCCCATGGATGACGAACTGCTTGCTCAGCCCCAGGTTATGAAGTTGCTAGACTCGCTCAGAGAGCAATATACACGGTACCAAGAAGTATGCAGGCAACGGAGCAAGCGCTCTCAGCTAGAGGAGATTCAGCAGAAGGTAATGCAGGTAGGTACCCCAAGTCCCACTTGGTTTATATCATTCGTTGTTAACAGCGCACCCAATAGGCTCGGTCTAGCAGATTTTCTTACTCTTCTGCATCTTCTTCTTACTTTGTATGTATGAATACAGCCAGATTATAGTATCGGTAGAGTTCCCCCAACCTCACTTACAAACTCTGGCTGCTCAATACAGTGGTGCCTCGCTAGACGAAATTAATTTGTTCCACGGGTCTTTTCTTATAGCGAAAAATTCGTCTAGCGAATCCCATAGGAATGCATTGATTTTTTTTGGATTTTTTTTTGCCCATAGGAACGCATTAATTGAATTTCAATGCATTCCTATGGGAAACTGTGATTCGCTAGACGAATTTTTCGTAAAACGCATTCGTCTAGCGAGGCAAGCTCCGCTCGAAAAATCCTTTCGTTAAGCGGAAATTTCGTTAAGCAGGGCATTCGTTAAGCAAGGCACCACTGTACATTCCATTAAATAAGTCTAGCAGAATGCACTGAGGACTCATGCTACTAGATGTGGTCAGTAGCTTGGAATAAAGGCTTTTAGCTATCCGTGTGTGTGTGTGTGCTTGTGTGCTTGTTTGTGTGTCCGTTTCTTTATTGAGACAGTCTCCCTCACGACATGAGACCTACAGCCTTGTCGCTATTGGTCTTCCCCAACCCTATGTGTCACTTTGTTCTGTCATGTGACGAAGCAGGTTAGCTATGGCTCAGCATTTGGGCTGGTTTTGAAGCTTTCTTACATTGTTGGGATATTACAGAGTAGTCTTAATTGCACCCACTTAACTTGTTGTGTTGTCAAAGCAGTTAAGAATGCCGATCTATTTCTGGTAGATTTGGGGTTCAACTACCAATAAAATTGAATGGAAGCAACTACAGGGTAGTAAAGCGAAGGTTGTTGGGTGGCTCTTGCTTCTTCTTTTAAATAGTGATTTAATATAAACAAGATAATTAGTCTGTCTAGTGATTAATAGATAAATAGGGTTAGCATATCCATTGATCAAAATCCAAAAGAACAGTTGTCATACAAGGCTCTTCCTGACTATAGTGAGTAAAAACCCGTTTAATGAATTGTATGCTAAAAGGTCATGAAGGGTTGGGCTGGTGCTTGGGAAATTGGCATGTAATTGATGCTTTCAACACTTCTTCAGACAATGTCTCTGTCGAGATAATAAAGGAAATGAAATCAATTCATTCATTTCCCCAGGCCTATTATTTGAAATTGAATGTGTTTATATTTTAGATGCTTTGCACATGAACCTTCACCATTTTAAATACTGGAGAGGCAGGAAATCAAAATATTCTACTTCACAGTATTCTAGAATAATCATTTCTTTCACTTTTAAATCTCTCTTTAAGTGTTTTTTTTTAAAAAAACACAGTCAGACATGGATATTACATAGGTATAAAAGAAACAAAATATTATACTTATTTCTGTGGTAACTTGAGCATTCGAGTCATCTGAGCAAATATGGGCTGATTGGAATGAGGTTTATAACCTAGTTTGGCAAACTGCCATCATTAATGCATTTAAATAGACTTGTTTACTGGGGCATCAACCTCAATTTGCATCATTCTGATTAGAAATTGCCATCCATTTGCTCTGCCTGTGTTACTGAAGCTGCATGGTAAATGAATTGAACTTTTTCAGGCAAAGAAATTGAGCATTCATCTATGTTTTTATTTAGAAGATATCTGAGAAGATATCTAAATGGGGAGCCAGAAGGAAGACCTTTTTTAAAATAATAATAATAATAATAATAATTCTAAAGATCTTAGGAGCAGAAGTGATCAAAAATCATATTGTTACACTAGTTGTCCAGGTATATCAGAAGTATATGTCTTCTTGGTGATAAAAAGAGGAAACTGAACTAAGAGAAATAGAAACAGGACGATGCCAAGGGATGATTTGCAGTATCATTTGAGAATTACTGCAGTAGGAGTTTTCATTCTTGCTGTTTAGTAACTGTAAAATAGATAATCACTAGCTTAGACTAACTGTCCGCATATCAGATGTATGGTTGAGGTGTCCTCACATGTATTTTCGTGGTGCAAGCAACAAAAATGCTAGTGGTTGCCTTATTATTACTTTTAATAATAATAATAATAAATTTTTATTTATAGCCCGCCCTCCCCAGTCAAAACTGGGCTCAGGGCAGCTAACACCAATAAAATTACAGTAAGACATAAAAAAGAAAAGAAAAGAATTAATTAAAATACAGATTAAAATACAATATTAAAATTTAAAATGCAGCCTCATTTTAAGTAGTCCATAAATCCAAACCATGAGGGAGGAAAACACAGGGGTCAGACTGAACCCAACCCAAAGGCTCTGTCTTGCAGGCCCTGCGGAAAGATGACAAATCCCACAGGGCCCTGGTTTCCTGTGAAAGAGCGCTCCACCAAGTTGGGGCCAATGCTGAAAAGGCCCTGGCCCTAGTTGAGGCCAATCTAGCCACCTTATGGCTCGGGATCTCCAGAATATTGTTGTTTGTGGACCTTAAGGTCCTCCGCGGGGCATACCTGTATTATTTGTACCCTGCCCATCTGATTTGGTTGCCCCAGCCGCTCTGAGAAGCTTCCAACATAATATACAGAAACAACACAACAGAACATCACACATTAAAAGCATCCCACTACAGGGCTGCCTTCAGAGGTCTTTTACAGATTACAGTGGTGCCTCGCAAGACGAAAATTCGTTCCGAGAGTTGCTTCGTCTTGCGATAATTTCGTCTTGTGAAGCGCGGCCATAGAAAATGTCGTCTTGCAAGTCACCAAAAACATTGCAAAATGCTTTCGTCTTGCGAGTTTTTCGTTGCGCGAGGCATTCGTCTTGCGAGGTACCACTGTATATAGTTATTCATCTCCTTGGCATCTGATGGGAGGGCGTTCCACAGGGCAGGCGCCACTACCGAGAAGGCCCTCTGCCTGGTTCTCTGTAACTTCACTTTTCACAAGGAGCGAACTGCCAGAAGGCCCTCGGAGCTAGACTTCTGGCTTGTGTGGCAGCTTTTTGACACTGCCCCCCCCCCAGCCCTGCTTCCTTATTAGTAGTTTCTCCCTAGTCCTGATTGTAAAACGTGTGGAAGTTTCAAAAGTACGCAGTGCAGGATGCTGCTGTAGAAGTGGGCAAAGGTGAAAAGAATCAAAAGGTTTATGCCGTATGTTCCTACCAGTAGTGGTGGGGCAGTGGCGCTTACCTAACTTCTGATTGGTTGTGTTGCTGCTCCTTACCTGGAGGCAGGTGGGCAGAGGTGAGGTCCTCATGGTGCAAACACACCCACGGGAACACCAGATTGAATCCCGCCTGTGCAGTCTCAGGTGAGAACAGCCACCCTACTACACGGACAGCTGCCAGTGTTAATCCTCACGAATGTTCGGAGCAGCCTTTGTCATTTGTTTTCCTTTCCATATTTAGGAGGTACAGCCTGCTTGTTATTAGTGTCCTAGTATGTTTCCTCTTGAACACCATTATCTCTTATGTTTCCCTTGGTAGGAAGCAGATAGTTCTCATTTTCTGTTGCTGTACATGTAGGTTGGGCCAGAAGGATCATTATGATGGCTTATGTAGTGCAAGGTAGGAGCCATCGCTCCAGAAACCAATTCTGACAAATATTTATCCAGCCCCATCTGTTCTGTTTTGACACCTGCTATTTAAGGCCTCTGTTAAGCAACCTGCAAATAGCCTGTATATAAAAGAGCAGCAAATAGTGAAGCATATACTGATATTTATCCCTAAACACACAGTCAGGTGCTGTAGTTCTGCAAGTTAGAACAATTTAGATTTCAGCAGGGGAACTAAAGAATCCCCACCCCCACCCCTGTTTTCTTAAAGAAGCCAGCTTTTCATCTTACATACTAATACAGATATGAATTGACAAAACAATGAATGAGCCAGATATCTTCATGCTCTGTTTCTAATGTGAGACGACATATTATTAAGGTTCACAAAGAAGACATTCTTCCTCCGAAAAAGCATTGGGAAATGTTTGATCAGTCTTGCCAGGTTGCTTATGCACCTAAAAGGAACTAAGGACCCCCACTGCCTTTATTTATCTTGAGGTAGAGAACATGTTGCCATTAAAAGCGAACTTTATTTTAAGCAAAATCTGAATAACAATAATTTCTTTTAAAAATCAGTCTTGATCGTGTGTGTTTAATTATTTGCTGTGGTGAAAATGTTGCTGTTTCGATCAACAGGTAGTGAACTGGCTTGAAGGACCCGGCACAGAACAGCTTAGAACCCAGTGGGGGATAGGTGATTCAATTAGAGCCTCACAAGCTTTGCAACAGAAACATGAAGAGATTGAAAGTCAACACAGTGTGAGTTTCCATTTTCCCGAGGAAGTTACTGCATGATTGTTCTTATATATAATTCATTATGTGCAACATTTTCATGTGACATTTTTCTAGCGAATTTTAGACAGTGATTTATGAGCTATATAAAACTGCACCTATTCTTCTGCAACAGACTGTGCTGGTGATCTTAATCATTATTAATTAAATTCTAATGTCACGGCAGTATACTAATTTTTATTCTTTTAAAGGAGAGTGATCGTGTTTCTGATGAGATTGAAAACACAAAAAGGAAGCATTGATTTAGGGGTAATATATGTCATCTTTTCTTTCTTTCTGGGAGCCACTTATTGTAATTACTTAATTGCTCAGTTTAAGATCATACATAATCTCGGAGCATAGATTGTTTGATGACTGGCAAAGGCAGATTTTGTTTTTCCAGTTCAAACACTGGAGGATAGAACATATTGGGGTTGATGTGAACTGAATGGAGAATTGGGGGGAAGGAGACAACTCTGACCACTGTCTACATTCAAAAGACATCATGTTCTCTACTTGGAGGATGTTTTTTAAATACACACATAAAACAGATATAACAAAAAAATTAAAAATAACAAGAAAATACAGATACAAATACAAATACGTATAACTTATCTTATTTTACTAAACATTATCTTGTGGACTCCCTCCACCCCCCCTTTCTGATTTTCAATTTAAAATCTTTAGCAGTTTTCATATCTCATAATTTTTTATCATTTTTCAATAACCTAATCATATTTCTATGCTATCCTCTTTCTTGTTATTTCTTTTAATTTTACTTCCCACCCCTCCCATTTCCTCCATCCCCGGGCCTCCCCCTGCCACCAGGAGTCCCCAGGGTGAATAAAGATAGATAGAAGTGGTCCTTTTTCCAGCTGAGACTCTCCCCACCCACCACCCATCCCAGAACCCACCCCCCTGCCACTGAGGGGTTCCAAGACGGAAGAGACGAACAGAGGAAGAAATCGCCCAACTACCCCAAAATAACTATACATCTTCCCTTTATATTTACTTCTATTTTCACATAGAATACATTTATCTTTTATTAATCAAATATCTTATTTCAATCAAATTCAATCTTATATTTCCTTCCCTAGCCCAAAATTTACTTCCAAGAATTCCCATAGGACTGAACATTTCTTTTACTTTCCCCAAATAACTTTAATACTTTTTATTAACTATACTACCTCTTCTTCCCCCTGGTCTCGGGGTCTCCCATTTGATTCAGCGGATTCCATAAAAACAGCCCAATTTCAAACCAAATTCATCCATGCCATAAAGAAAAACAACACTTTCCCCTTTTACCAATGTTCCTTATTCCCCCCCTGCTGCCCCCCTAATTCCATCATAAGTCTATTTTGCCAATCTCTGGTAGTTACTCCATCACATCTCTTTTGTAATCTCTGTTCTGTGCAGGAATCCTGTTCCTTAAATAAGTCTTGTTCTCCCATCTCTGGGGGAACAATATTCCATAGCAGGTCTTGATAAAATTCTCTTTCCATTTCTTCTGGATAAACTTCCACCTTATCCTTGATGACAAATTCAACAGTTTTTTCTTCCTTTTCATCCCTTTCCAAGATTTCCTCACATACTTCCTTTTCCTGCAAAGTTTGTTTTGTTATTTCCATCTGTAAACTATTCTTTTTTATTCCACTTTCAAGTTTCCACAAAAGTTTTAAAACAGTCTCTTGACAGCCAGGTGTATATTCTTCTGTTGACATTTTTGCTCCTTCAAGGACACAGCAGAATGGAAAACAGGAAATGGTGCAGCTTATATCTCCTTTCTTTAGGCTTTTGTGTTGTATCCCAACTGGCTGTAAAATATCATCTTAAAGGTCTTTTGTTACTTTAAAACTCTTGTAGCCATTTATAAAAAGAACTGTTACAATTCCGAATCAAACTTGTCAACTTGTTTCAGATCTCCTTTCTGGTAAACAGTTCAAAACCTCTATGCAGAAAACAGATTCCTTTCACTTATGACGTCACAATAGTCTCGCTGATCTGCCCGGGGCACAGATTCCAGCGTGAAGAAAGGCATTTCCCAGTTTAAATTATTATTATTATTATTATTATTATTATTATTATTATTATTAATACCCTGCCCATCTGGCTGGGTTCCCCCAGCCACTCTGGGCGGCTTCCAACAAAACATTAAAATACAGAAATCCATCAAACATTAAAAGCTTCCCTAAACAGGGCTGCCTTGAGATGCCTTCTAAAGGTTTAAATTATAATAACTTGGCAGGGGGAAGTTTTGTTACTCCTGATATGCTATCCCAAGTATCTCCCATTTTTCAGCCTGTATGGCCAGCACTAGTTTTTTCTATCTTAACTTGTGCCTCATTTACTCATCTCTGGAATGAAGTGATCAAACTAGTTCTGAAATCACAGTGTCAGTTTCTTCTTGGTACTTTGCCATGGCAAAGAGAGATTAAAAGGGTATCCTTGACCTTTTGAAGTATTAACATTTCATAAAGCCCAATAAATCGCAGGTAGTTTTCTTAGCTGATAATCTTCCTTCTGGGCAGAGTTTCTCCCTCTCTGCTTACTCAGCAGCTGCAAAGGTTGCTAACCTTTTTTGACCTGAGGGCTGCATTCACTCTTGGCCACTTTGGGCCACTTATTAGCATGTGTGCTCAAGACACACAGCCCCACCACCTCAGCTGACCGTACAGATCAGATCAGAAGCACACCCACCCCACTAAACAAATAATCCATATGACTTGGACGGCATAGTTTCATCCTAATCAGAGTGCTCAGCTACATTGGGGATCCATTGCTGAGTCTCCTACTTCTTTTTTCCCTTTGTTATTTCCAATATTGGTGAGGTCTTATTTAAGAGGTTAAAAAAAAAGTTTGGGGTGAGGCTGATCCAGTCCTCATGCCAAGACTTTTAAATTTATTTAACGGCCTCGGTCCTGTATACCTGAAGGAGCGTCTCCACCCCCACCATTCAGCCCGGACACTGAGATCCAGCACCGAGGGCCTACTGGCGGTTCCCTCATTGCGAGAAGTGAGGTTACAGGGAACCAGACAGAGGGCCTTCTCGGTAGTGGCACCCGCCCTGTGGAACACCCTCCCAGCAGATGTCAAGGCAATAAACAACTATTTTACATTTAGAAGACAACTGAAGGCGGCCCTATTTAGGGAAGTTTTTAATGTTTGATGCTGTACTGTTTTTAATATTCGGTCGGAAGCCGCCCAGAGTGGCTGGGGAAACCCAGCCAGATGGGTGGGGTATAACTTAATTATTATTATTATAATTATTATAATTATTATTATTATTGCTTATTTATTAAATTTGAGTTGTTTCCAACTAACTCATTCCATCAGTGCAAGGATTTCTGCTTGCACAAAACCACTTCCGCATCACACGGAGGTGGTGTTGTGGGCATGGCCTGACCAAATGCTCACGATGGGGGCTGAGAGTTCAGCCCCCTCGCGAGATGGGAGTTCCCGTCTCCGTCATACCTGGGCTGACCAATAGGGTCGGCCGGGAGGCGGGGCTTGCCCACTTTTAAATTCACCCGGAGGTGGGAACGCAGCCTCTTTCACCCCGGCCACCTCGCGTGATCGGATCAGCCTCTGAAGCTCCCGATCGTCTTACCTCCTGCTGGATTCATCCAGGCCCGCCTGCCTTCCTCCTCGCCCTTTTTCTTTGCAGGTTTTCCTTCCTACAGGTTTCCTTTCGCGGGTCCTCCTTGTGCTTGCCGCCGCCGCCGCTTTGTTTCCGTGCGGGCGGGCGCTTCCGCCGATCAGCTGTCGGGTGGTGTGTGTGCGCAGGCGGCAACCAAGGAGCCGGCGCAGGGCTCGGCGCTCTACTTTCTGCCCTGTTTTTTGGCATTCTTCTGTTCCCTTCGGCCGGAAGGAGCTTTCCCCACCTCCGGGGGCTTTCTCGCGGATCTCTGTGCTATCCAAACCTGTTATGGGTTTTCCCCCAGCCACGTGGAGCAGATTTGGTGAGGGTGCAGGGCACGTGAGAGAAGGGGGAGTTCTGTTATATTTCTGCTGACAGAACAAATTGGTTGGATATTGCCCCTTATTTGCTGCCCCTCCTCCCAAAGGGGTTATCCTCCCCTGCTCTATCTCCACCAATCGAAATCTGATTTGGACCACATAGTAGATTTTAAGTTCATTACTTAAAATACTCAAGATGGGTTGAGTGAAGATTAATGCACACTCCTTTGTTAGCATGGTCAATAAATTACATTGTTTCTTTAGATGTTGTGTTGCATCCAGTATCTTGTGTTTTTGTACTTCAATCCACATTAACTGCATTGATTTTTGTAAAGTGAGTTCTTAAGATACTGTCAAGTTCTGACATTGCATTTCAGCCTGACCATTAGTAGACAATATGGCTTCTTTCACAATACTTATGTCATCACCGACTCACCTTGCTGGGGCTGGGCTTCCAAGTTGGATTCTTGGAGGACCATCGTAACAGGTTCCCCATACCTACAGAGACCTTTGGGCAGCATATATACTGAAAGTGACAAAAGCTAAAGTTACAGATTAGGTCCAGATTAGAGGACCACCAGTGGAAGTCTTTGGAACCTCATGAATTTCTAATCGTTTCAAAAGATTCCTTAGTAAATAAAGCATTATGGCAACATCAGTCAATCTGTCTCTTGCTGCCAGATTTTTGAAATTGACACCAAGGTTGCGCAAGGCAGCAATTAGAAGTTACTGCCTTTATATACATAAAAGCCTTTTAAATAACTCAAGTGTTTCTTTAATCTGCTGTCTCATTGATTTACTAGCTAATTACTTTTTAACTGTGTTTACTAAAAAGGATTCTGACTTTATTGCAAGCAATAGTCTTACTACAGATGCCATTTATTCCACTGGCACTGCAAAATAGTTTAAATATTCATTTAAATCTGAGTCATTGCCTTCCCTTCCACCTTTTAAAGGCCTGAGTCATAGTCTGTTTAGAAAGGTGACATTATTGCTATCTACTGCCTAGCAGTTTTCAGACAGTGATTAGGTTCAAACCATGATAGATAATGAGTGCATATAGAAGACAGACTTTCCCCCCAAAAAGATTTGTCACTAGAATATGTGACTAGACAAAAACAAAGTAGAAAAGTGATTATAAGAACACACACGGAAGTGGTGAAATTATACCACTCTAGCTGGAAAGGGAAGTCAAGGCACAACAGCCTCTTAATTTGTTTGTTTGTTTGTTTGTTTTCTTGATAATACTGCATTTCCATTAAATTACTGGGGCAGGTAACAAAAAAATAACATGAAATTATAACAATTTGGAATATATGATTTTTAAAAAAATAAAAATATGCAATGAAACCTAAGCTTGCCTGAAATAAAATAGTTTTTAGGTTGCTCATTTAAATGCAGGATAGAGAGCTTTGGTAGGCTACTGCAGGGACAGGGCCGGCTCACACATGAGGTCAGGTTAGAAGACCGCTTCGGGCAGCAGGATCCACAGGGGCCACAGATCTCAATATAGATCTTTATCCCTCCCTTGTTCCTGATGTAGACCTTGACTCACCCCTTCTTTCCTGGCAGGGGTGAGCCACCATTTGGTCAGGTGCTAGATGTCTCGGGTCACCCCTGTGCAGGGAGGTGGGTACTTTTCATGATCAGACTTCTGAGGCAAGTCCTAAGCTGGCAGGTTCATATGGGAAGGGGTGGCTTTCAAGGTATCCTGTTCATCCATTAACAAGCTTTCAAGTTAAATTCCTAAATTGGGCACTAGCAGCATAGCTGCATGTAGTAAAAAGTGCAACTGGGGGCGGAAATGTTTCCCTGGGAGCCTGTGTGGCCTAATGGTTTGAGAAGATCAACCTAGAAATTCCACCTTGGGCAGAGGCTGTTGGAAGAAGAGGAGCTTTAGAATAAGGAAACACCAAGAAGAGGATGTTCTTTTGTGTTTTTTGCATGTTCACAGATCTCATGCAGGGTAGATGTTCAAAAGTTGTATGCGCTGTACATTCACACTGGCACTCAAGGGTTATTAGAGCAGAAGTGTGGAGGCGCTTGCCCATCTGTCTGTCTGCTTTTGTCCAGTGTATCCTGTTGCGTCTCTTGGGTCTCGGTTGCACCAGCAAGTTACTGTATATTCCTGTGTATAGGACTGCTTTTTAACCTAGGAAAATCTTCTCAAAAGTCAGGGGTCGTCTTATACGCCGGGTCGTATTTCTTATACGGCGAGTTTATCCCAAACTCTATATTTTAACTGGAAAAGTGGGGGGGGGTCGTCTTATACGCCCATTTGTCTTATACGCTATCCTTGACAGGGTGGATTTTAATCTGTTTAAATCCCAATTTAAATCACTACTCAGTAAGACTTGATTTAAATCTTCTTCTTCTTTTACAGAAAGACTAATTCTTGCTGGTATAATCTTAATATTTACAACCAGATGAAGATTTCGTTTTTTGGAATAATAATTTTTCAGAGTAGTTTTTACAGTTACATCAAAAATTAATGATTTGATTATACTATTAGAAATACATAGACAGATAATTATGAAATTATTGTGAAATTTAATAAGTTAACTGTTTATATTTGAACAACTTTTCTGCTGCACTTTATTAGAAGGAGAAAAATAATCATTTCCTTAATAACAATTTAAACAATTTAACTAAAACAGTAACATTATAGCATATGTATCCATGTTTGTTAATTGATGTGGTTAAACAATTCTTTAAAAAGAAAAAACTTAGACTGAGTTTTAGCACACATGAAAAACTTAAAACAAATCCTTATTTTAAAAATCTGATTTTTATTTTTTTAAAAAACCATTGATTTTTATCCACCCTGATCCGTGAGCTAAATGTGATCAGTGTTGCACAGTGTGCACAACTATAGAAATGCCGTATAAATAATAAACCAGCAAGATAACTGATGTGCACTCCTGATAATACTGAAGGATAAGAGGCTGCTGAAATTCTATGAAGTTGCAGAGGCAATGGAAAGGAAAGCTGCAGCGAGGAGGGAGGGAAGAGGGATGTGATCAAGGGAACAAGTAGAGAAGACGATCAGTTGAATACATGTTGCTGTGTGTGCTAAATAGATGAAAGTTCGTTTTTAAAAAGCCTACCGGGCTAAAGAACAGGATATTGCAGTAGGGGGAAAATTAAAGAGACCGGATAAGAGCATAAGCTTAGAGAATGAATGAGAGGCTGGACTTTGGCAAGGCAGCAGGGGGAAACCCAGAAATCCTAAGATGATGAGAAAAAGAGGACTTGCTGAAAACGGTTCCAAGGGTCCACGACTGATTTTGCTGAATGACAGAATTGCTTAGTTGAAAAAGACATGACATTTCCGACTTGATATGGACGGAGACTTGAGCATGTCTGTGTGCTACTGGTTTAATGCATTACTGTTAGACAGAAGCATATGTAAACCTGCGTAATAAGATGTGTGTGTGTGCGCGCACACACACAGGCTGTCTTAAAAAGAACATTAAAAAGCATTGCAGTTCTGATATACTTTCTGCTGTGCTGTTTTTGCAGGAGTGGTTTGCAGTGTATGTGGAACTTAATCAACAGATTGCAGCTTTGTTAAATGCTGGGGATGAAGAAGACCTTGTGGAACTGAAAGCATTACAGCAGCAGTTAAGTGATGTTTGTTACCGGCAAGCCAGTCAACTGGAGTTCAGGCAGAATCTGTTGCAAGCAGCACTTGATTTCCATGGCGTTGCCCAAGAAGTAAGTCAGTATGCATTCGTACTCACTGTACAGTCTTGCTGTGTGACGATTACTACAGATGACCAACAGTTCCAACTGGTTTTTAGGAATGAACAAATTCCAAAATATACCAATC
This sequence comes from Zootoca vivipara, assembly GCF_965207765.1. Taxonomy (NCBI): domain Eukaryota; kingdom Metazoa; phylum Chordata; class Lepidosauria; order Squamata; family Lacertidae; genus Zootoca; species Zootoca vivipara. Next base: position 21,912,844 of record NC_142582.1, on the reverse strand, counting down.
CATTTCTGAGGACGTTCAAGAGCTAAAGCCTTCTGTTTTATGAGGTTGTTTTTTTTTAAGAAAAAAATGAATGCATCTTTATTTGCGTCAGCCATCGGCCATAGCAATAAAACAACAATACAATATACAAAGAATAGAAATAAAAAGTCAAATATATAGGGTTTTGAATCAGTAGTCAAAGAGTGGGTCTTATTCTGATTGCCCCAGCTAAAATTTATTGCAATGCTGTAGAAAGATTCTGATGAATTTATAGTCTTTGAGGAGGCTTATTTTTATTGCTCTTGAGAGAAGGCATTGGGCGTTGACTACTGTAGAATGTCATGACCACGGTGCTTAGTGTCGGTGCTTATCTGACAGTCAGTTTAAAGCACATCCTGCTTCTCCTCCTGTTTTGTATAAGCTCCTGTTTTGTAATGGCCAGAAGTGATTACTTTTCTTCATCTTAAACTATTGGCCCTCTTCCACTCTGTTTGTACGTGGGGCCCTTATCAATGTCTTCACACACACACACACACACACACACACACACACACACAAAGAGGCATATCGGGTCTTGTTGGGAGTCCACATCTTGATCATTGGAGACTGGTAGAAAGGGTGATGAAGGGTGTTTGGTGAGAAGCATCTGCTGTTCAGGTCATCTGCCTGTGAACTTCCCTATCTCCTAGTTTTATCTCCCTTTGCAGTTAGCGCTCTCTCTCTCTCTCTCTCTCTCTCTCTCTCTCTGTGTGTGTGTGTGTGTGTGTGTGTGTGTCACAGCACACCCTGCCATTATTGCAGCACATCCTTGGTGGAAGCATGAGAAATACAGGTTTTTGAAGTAATATGATACCTGGGGTTTTTCTTGCTGTCTTTTTCAGTTGTCTCAGCAACTAGACGGCCTACTAGGGATGTTGTGTGTTGATGTCGCACCAGCAGACGGGACGTCAATTCAGCAAACTCTAAAGCTACTTGAAGAGAAACTGAAAAGTGTTGGTAAGCCCAAACATTGTAGAAATCTCCAGATCTATAAAACAGTGAACAATTGGGGAAAATAAATTTTAAAGTATACATTGATTTTTCTCTCGCGTTCTTAACTAAGCATAGAGAGGAAAACGGACCTTTCTGGCCACAATTCAACAATGCATGCAGAAGAGATTGGGTGAGCATGGAAGGCCTTTTCTCAGATGCGCACCCCCCCCCCCCGGCAATCCCTTTCCTTCTCTGGGGGATAATTACAATTCCCTTTCTTTTAAAAACAACAACAGTGTGATGTGGGGGGGGGGGCAAGCCTAATCGAACAATTGGATTTGCTTTACAGTTGTTTGGATTTTGGATGCAAACTCTTGGCTTCCTTTTGCAATTGGCTCAAATACTGTTGGGACGTAAAAGTCTTAACAGTACATATAAATTCATTTGTATTGCAGCAAGGAAACATCATAAACAGTGTACATGAATCCCTGACAAGCCACCTGCTTCCAAGGCTGAAAACTTCCAAAGCTGCTTTCGTGTATTAAATCACATGTAGGTCCATGTGTTGAGACTGGACATTACAGATGGACAGCATCTATGCATAGACCTCCTTACATTTTGAGACTCCATGCTATTGGGGTTCCAGCTCTCTTGGAAGTCTGTGCATGTAAAGGTCTGTGCATTTAAGGCTTTCCTCTTTCAGACACCAGTGTTCAGTGTTTGAACATTACAGTGAGGGTGGAAAAAAACACACATGTCTTCAGCCTGCTGCCCCTTGTGATCATATGGATCCCCTTAGCTTAATTAACAGTTATCATGTGGAGGACTCTTGAAGATTTGTGTCAGTATTTACAAAGCTTTAAGAAGAAAACTAGGGATGTGGGTGGCGCTGTGGTCTAAACCACTGAGCCTCTTGGGCTTGCTGATCAGAAGGTCGGCGGTTTGAATCCCCACGACGGGGTGAGTTCCCGTTGCTTGGTCCCAGCTCCTGCCAACCTAGCAGTTCAAAAACGCCACCCAAAAGTGCAAGTAGATAAATAGGTACTGCTGCAGCGGGAAGGTAAACGACATTTCCATGCGCTGCTCTGGTTTCGGTGTTCCGTTGCGCCAGAAGCGGCTTAGTCATGCTGGCCTCATGACCCAGAAAAACTGCGGACAAATTCTAGCTCCCTCGGCCTCTAAAGCGAGATGAGTGCCACAATTCCAGAATCATCTACAACTGGACTTAACTGTCAGGGGTCTTTTACCTTTTAAGAAGAAAACTAATCTCTTTCATTTTGAAAAACACCTGTTAAAACCGAGATAATGCATACAATAGTCAAATTAAGAAAGAGGGAAAACTTCAAAATCCCTGCTGTGTGATAGCAGTTCGTAAGACTGGAAGGGACACAAATAATTAACATATAAAGCTGCCTTATACTGAGTCAGACAATTGGTCACTGTCTTCTACTGTGCTTCAGCCTTCCTTAGCCCTTAGTATTTCTTTTTTAACTGGTGACACCAGGGTTTCAACCTGGGTCATTCAGCATGGAAGTTGTACGTTTTGCTAGTAAGCTGTGACCTCTCCCTATAATAAATACTAACTTTGTGACTGTAAGAAATTATACTTTAAAAAAAAGAAGAAGATGCAATAGGAAACTTAAACACTAGCTATCTGTATGTGTACACAATTAGGATTGAATGGCAGCTTTTGATTGCCAAACCTACTCATTTTGAAGTCTAGTAAGTTAAGTGACGGGTTGTTTATTGAGTGAAATCACTGCAAACAAAACTCGCACCTGCATGAGGAGAGAATTGGACAGAAATTCATGAGCAGAGAGAATATGCCATTTGTTCACATTTGCACCTGTTTGAGGGTGGGAAACGTACTAGTTCTACGAAACAAAGAATTTGGGTTTTTTGTGCCTTAGACTTAGGTCTGCAAGGTTTGCGTGAAAAAGGTCAAAGTCTTCTTGATCAAATATCTAACCAGGCATCTTGGGCTTATGGAAAAGATGTAACCACGGAAAACAAAGAGAATGTTGATCACATCCAGGGAGTGATGGAAGACATGCAGCTCAGGAAGCAAAGGTAATAATTATGCTGCTTAGCAGCCCTGAAAAGTTCCCTCTAGCTCAGAAGTTCTCTTAACTGTGCCATTTTGTGTGAAAATTCTGTATGACTTTAAAATTGCCTTAGTTCACTTGATGCCTTTTGATAACTCAGCAACTGCAGTTGTGGTATTCTTTTAAAAGAGAATGTTAAGATATCATAATGTGCCAGAGTTAATCATGAAAGGGAATAACTTGAATCATGAACAAAACCCTGATCTGCTTATATCTGAAAACTGAAAATAATAATAATGTATTCTTTACAAGTTTGGACTAAAAAAATGAACTGAAACCAGTCTCGAAAGTCCTTAGGATTTATCTATCAGATGATTATCTTGTAGTGTTTAAATATTAAACCTTTCTCCCCTGATACTAAGACTCTGAGGCTGCCAATCTCAGTCTCCATTTCCTGCTTCTCTATGAGCAAAAAAGGTTCTGCTGCTGCTGCTACTTTCTCTACACCCCAAGAAATGTCCACTGCAAAAGCCACACAGAGATGGAGGTTGGCTCCCAACAGAAAATTAAAAGCACAAGAAAACGTCAAACATTAAAAACTTCCCTAAACAGGGCTGCTATCAGATGTCTTCTATAAGTTAGATAGTTGTTTCTTTCCTTGACATCTGATGTTCCACAGGGTGTTCCACAGGGCGGGTGCCACCACCGAGAAGGCCTTCTGTCTGGTTCCCTGTAACCTCACATTTTGCAGTGAGGGAACTGCCAGAAGGACCTCAGTGTCCGGGCAGAATGATGGAGGTGGAGACGCTCCTTCAGGTATACTGGACCGAGGCCATTTAGGGCTTTAAAGGTCAGCACCAACACTTTGAATTGTGCTCAGAAACGTGCTGGGAGCCAATGTAGCTTTTTCAGTACTCATATGTTATATGGGAATAGCTATAGCTAAAAGAAATTATATCCCTTCACAAGGAAATGGTTTAGGCTTTCCCTCCATCTGCCCTGGATTGTGTGCTATTAATTCATGATAAGTATTTAAGCGACCAGAATAGGATATGGACAATTTTTTAAAGGTCATTTTTTTTGGGGGGGGGGAAATGCAGTGTTTTTGTTGGGCCAGAAACCTCAGTTAAACTAAAAACAGTACGATAACAGTACTTACATAGGTATATCAGGTGAAACCTAATATTAGTCATACTAAGAATAGACCCATTGAAACCAGTGGACTTATTCAACTATATTGAATAAGACTATTCAATAAGACTATCGCGCATCATTGGAGAACTATGGGGAACTATGTTGGCCAAGAAATGATAGTGCTTATCAAGTGCTGATTTTTTTCGAACAAGCCCTTTCATATATATATATATATATATATATATATATATATATATATATATATATATAATCATGGTATGTTGTAGTAATATTTTTACCCAAGCTTAGGGTTGCCATACGTCCAGAATTTCCCAGACATAGCCGGGATTTTCGGCCATTGGAAAAATTGTCCTGGTGGAAAATCGCTAGATGTCCAGGAAAATCGGGATGGATGGCATGTTGGAAGTGTAGTTTTTGGCAAATTTCCTTAAAAATAACAAGTTTGCCCAAAAACGTTCAACAACTTTTGTGTCCCGATTTTCACTTTTTGAAATATGGCAACCCTACCCAATCTTTAGTGGCACATGAAAGAAAGAGGAATTGTTCATGTGCTGTGTCTACGACGGGAGTGATGGGCTGAGTGCTAGGCAAGAGTGTTTAGCTTTCTGATGTGGTTGCTTATTATTCCGGCTTTCACAGATGTGAAGACATGGTAGATGTCAGACGATTAAAGATGCTTCAAATGGTTCAGCTCTTTAAATGTGAAGAGGATGCTGCTCAGGTGAGATTGAGCTGCATATTTATTGTGGCCAGTGTTGTTCATATAAACTTACTTCAAAAAGAGAAGTATCTGAAGAAGTGTGCATGCACACGAAAGCTCATACCAAAATAAAAACTTAGTTGGTCTTTAAGGTGCTACTGAAGGAATTTTTTTTATTTTACTTCGATCCAGACCAACACGGCTACCTACCTGTATTCAAAAAGAGAGAGAGCCTAGTCAAACAAGTTTTGGAAATTGAATAGTTTTGGGTGTTTGGGCACCCCTCTAAAATACACTGCAGACCTCTTATTACTTATTGAGCACATCCGTGACAGATGGATTGTGTTAGTTTAAATGTTTTCTGTTTTACAGTCTGTTTCTACTCTTTCCTCTAGGCAGTAGAATGGTTAAGTGAATTACTCGATGCTCTACTGAAGACCCATACCCGCCTGGGGGACGAAGCTCAAGAAACCAAAATTTTGTTGGAAAAGCATCGAAAATTTGTTGATGTAGCACAGGTATATGAAGGATTTCTTTCACTGTGTAAGCAGGCTAGGTGGGTCACTAGAAAGCTGCCTCTAAGCCTTCTCATCGATATTTAAAATTAGCATTTTCATTTAGACTATTTGCTGAGCTTGTTTTCTGAGTACAGTTCTGATTGCCAGAAACCTTGGCTAGATCTGACAAGATTATTCTATTGGAACATCCCCTTGGGGACAACCACAGTCCCCCCCCCTAAAGTGTTTTCATGCGTCATAAAATGTACAAGATTGATTTTGAAATGCTTGAATTCATATCTGACAAATGTGGAGTGGTTACTCCATGTACCCTAGGCAATGCTCTGCATTTTTTTAAAATTACTTCCCAGATCAGTTATTTGATTTGATAAAGGAACTAGTGTGTTCAGACAAGTAAATGATAAATAATAGGACTACTGTGTCCAAAAGCAAGGGACCAAAGGTTTTGACGTGGTTTTACTAAGCAGATGTTAATTGCTGTGTAGATCCAGAGGAGGGTGTTCCTCTGTTGTTACTCAGAGCTTTTCAGGGGGGCACTCTCAGCACCTTAATGGAAAGGCCCAGCAGGAAGGGGGGGGGAGACAGCCATAGGGTCCTTTTTTCATGAAAAGCAGAACGGGGACAGGAAGTGAAGATGTTTACCTTGTCACTGTGCTCCTTGACTCCTTCGCAGTTCACAGAGAACACAAAGGTGGAAGAATATGGGATCTTTGTGCTGAATATTTGAGACCTAGGCAGGGGTGCAGGCCAGAGAGTCTGGTACTTGCTGTTGTTGTGCAGGCGAGTGGATTTTAAAAAAACCATAGTGGGCTTAGCGAGGGGAGAATGTTTTCTGTTCTCAAAGCACCTCTATGGGTTTCTGCAAAAGGCCTCCATCCATAAAAGTGTGTGCATCCCCTACCCCCCAAGTCAGTTGTTCAGACCAAGGGTTAGCTTTCTGTTTCCCTCGGCTTTCATTGTTCAGTTGGATTTCCCAAGCAAGGCCATTGCAGTTTGTTCTTGCATTTGGAAAAGTAGGCCGATGTGTTAATAGTCAAATGAAGTGCAAGAACGCCTTGTGACTTACGTTTGAGATATTTTGTTTCTTGCCGATGTGTCGCTCTTTTGTAGTTAGATCTCTCCAAGGATTTGAGATTGAAATTTTACATCTTTCTTCTTTTTCCTTTTTATAGAGTACTTATGATTATGGAAGGCAGTTACTACAGGCTACCGTCGTTTTGTGTCAGTCTCTGCGATGCACTTCTAGGTCCTCGGGAGACACGCTTCCAAAGCTGAACAGAGTCTGGAAACAATTCACCATCACTTCCGAAGAGCGAGTAACTAGGCTGGAGATGGCTGTCGCTTTCCATTCAAATGCTGAAAAAGTTAGTTGCTACCAGCTACCAACATACGGATATTGCTCTGTTGTTTTAAGTGAACTCTGGAAGCAATTTTCTTTTTCTTAATACCACTTTGTTACAGGTTTTGCAAGAATGCCCAGACCAGCCTGAATCTATACATGACCAGGAACAATTTGAAGAAATTGAAGCTGTTGGAAAATCACTTCTGGATAGATTAACAGTACCTGTTGTTTATCCTGATGGGTATGTAGCTCATCCTTGGAATTTGATTATTCTAAAATGCTTCAGTTTGCAATACAAGTCAAACAGATTTTAAATGAGGGAGACATACAAATACTGTAGCTGAAATACTCAATTTGGAAAAAGAACAAGTACTCAGATACTATAGCAAAAAGTTAAATACAATGGTGCCTCGCTAGACGAATTTTATTCGTTCCGATTGTCAATTCATCCAACGAAAAATTCGTCTTGCGAGGCACCGTTTCCCATAGGAACACATTAAAAGTTAATTAATGCGTTCCTATGGGCTCCGGGGGACTGGCGGCAGTGGCGGCGCTTGCTCGCTTGGCTCCCTGGAAGGCAGGAAGACAGGCGGCAACAGCCCCACAACTCTCCTTGCTGTCGGTGGCAGGGGGTGAGGAATGAAGGAGGAGAAAGCAGCCCTTTCTCCCCGTTCGTTCCTCTCCCCCCCCCCCGCCCGACAGAAAGCACAGATCCTGGGGTTGCCGGATCTGTCGGGCGGGGGGAGGCACAAGCGGAGGACCGGTCCGATGCTCCGCTTCTCCCTTCCCCCGCCCGACGGAGCCAAATGCCGGATCTGTCAGGCGGGGGGGAGGGACAAGCGGGACGATCCCCCGCTGTGTCGGGCGGGATGGGGGGAAACGCAGGAAAGATCCTGTGCTTTCCCCGCATCTCGCCTGTCACACAGTGGGGATCCTAGGGGGCTTGAGAAGCCCCCTATGATCCCCGCTGTGTCGGGCGGGATGGGGGGGAAGCGCAGAATCTTTCCTGCGTTTCCCCCACATCTCGCCTGTCACACAGCGGGGATCGTAGGGGGCTTGAGAAGCCCGCTACGATCCCCCGCTGTGTCGGGCGGGATGGGGGGGAAGCGCAGGGAAGATCCTGCGCTTCCCCCCGCCCTTGAGGGAACGCAAACGGTGAAAAGCCCCCGCTAGGGACTGGCTTGGCGGTGGTAGGAAGAAGGGGAGGAATTCCTCCCCTTCTTCCCACTGCCGCCAAGCCAGCCCCTGCGCCGAAGTGAGGCACAGTGGATGCTTTTCGCAATTTGCCTCACCCTTGGCTCGGGGAAGGCAAACGGCAAAAAACCCCGCCGCGCCGCACTTAGGCTCGGGGACTGGCTTGGCCGCGGCAGGAAGAAGGGAAGGAATTCCTCCCCTTCTTCCCGCTCCCGCCAAGCCAAAGCCGGCTTCCCTCGGCAGCCGCCGCCGCTTCTCTGCTTCTCCCGCCGCCGCCTGGCACAAAGCCGGTTTCGCTTCCCTTGGCAGCCGCCACCTGGCTGTGTGCCAGGGAAGCAGCTGTGTGCCAGGCTGCTGCAGGAGAAGCAGAGGAACCGCTTCTCCCACCGCCGCCCAGCACAAAGCTGGCTTGCCTGCCGAGGCAAGCAGCTGTGTGCCAGGCTGCTGCGGGAGAAGCAGAGGAGCCGCTGCCCGGCACAAAGCCGACATCGGACGGGGCTTCAGAAAGGCGCAGCACTTCTCCGAAGCCCCGTCCTATGCTCCCGCGTGTCCATGGTGTGGCAGTGGGGGGAGAAGTGGGGGAACGGATCCGTTCCTCCACTTCTCCCTCCCTTCTTCCTGCACTACAGACCTTTGTGTTCCGCTGGTCTCTGCCAGTTGCCCCTCACCGGCAGAGACCAGCGGAACACAAAGGGGAACCAGCTGCAGCACAGGGAGAAGGCAAAGGAAGATCAGCTGATCTTCCTTTGCCTTCTTTCCTTGCTACAGCTGGTTCCCCTTTTGCTAGACGAATGCCCCTCTCGCTAGGTTTTGCAATCAGAGGTTTTTATGGCCACGCTTCGCAAGACGAAGCAGCAGCCATAAAAAACCTCATCGTCTTGCGAGGCAACCTCCGATCGCAAAACCTATTCGTATAGCGGAAAATTCGTCTTAGGGCATTCGTCTAGCGAGGCACCACTGTATTTAAATAAAATTGATTTCTTTACAATTGCCTTTCCATTTCATCAAAAGGTATCTTTAATCAAGATGCGTGCCTATCAATTGCTTCACAGAGTAGAATTAAATGAATGAATGCAATGTTTATTGCTCATAAATTGAAGCCTCTCCAAACAAATCACATTAGTTCGAATATGTACTATCAAGGTTGAGTCTGGTATAAAAATAATGGTGGCATAACATCAGTCAGGTCTGGGACCTCATCCTAAGACATTCAGTACTGTACTAGCCAGATGTAGTGGAAAGCAATTGTGTGTGTGTGTGTGTGTTAATCAAATTGGTATGCACTGAGAACAAATCCCATGTGCCTTGCTTGTTTTTTCTTTGTTTCAGTACTGAACAGTACTTTGGGAGCCCGAGTGATATGGCTTCTACAGCTGAACACATTAGAGAGAAGATAAGGCTGGTTTGTTTGAAAAAACAGCAGCTGAGACAACCAGAAATCTGTACAACAGAGAGCTAATAGTGTCCATTTGCCAGTTCATAAGATGTCTCTACGTTACCCCAGCATGTCATCTGCATTCTGCGCCTGCCATAATACATTAAAACGCATTTCTACAGCTGTTATGAAAGAATCCCGTCCTTCTTGAAGTAAAAACTTACTCTACATCTTAACAGTGTATTTCTACCAAGCCATAATTATTTAACATGCTATGAAACCATAGACTTTAAATATTATCAAAAGGAACTGAAAATATTGCACTGAACCTTTCTTTTTTCTGAAGCTTCCCCCCCCCCTCCAAACCAGTCAGGTGCTTCTTTGCCTAAGCAGCTGATACAAGCTTTGAATGGTGCTAATAAGTACAAGTTCCGTACAGAATAGTAATTCTCCTTATTCTCCAGATGATGTAGTATTTTTTAGGCTGTAGGCAAGCTATCTGTTGTTTAGACAGTGGTGACCCTATAGTTATAATTTGTATTACTTTTCAAATGGTCCCTTTTATTGTGCCAATATACATCCTGCCCATCAAATCTTTTGAAATTCATTATAGTTGGTTTCCTCCTTCCAATTTGTATGGATAATGTATTGAAAGCTGTTTTGTGCTTAATAAAATCCATCTTTTTAAAATCTTACCATCTTTTACGCAAGCCTGTATTTCCTAATGTGTAGCAGTGGGAAGGGCAGCCCCTTCCTTTGCCTTGCAACTTCGGAACAAACATTCCTCCACTCAGCTTCTCTCTTACAACGTGAAATGAATGCACAGTCTGGATCAGGGGTGGGGGAAAATAGATGAGTCCAGAAGGAAGGAAGCCTCACATTTCTTCTGTTGGCTAAATTCAAAAGATCTGTGCCAAGCAGAAAAGAGAAAAGGGAGGCACTTATCAGCAATATTGGTGCTCAATTTCCTCCTGCCTTCGTGAGAGGTGTGGCAGAGAACGTGCATCTTTCCTATGTACAGCTCTCTGCAGAAAGGGAAGAAGGAAATTTGAATGTTCTAAAAAGAAAAGCTGAAGAGAGATAAGGAAGCAAGTGGAACTATTCAGATAATGAATGATGAGAGGGTTTCTTGGGATGAGTTTCCCCTCCAACATGCCATTCTTTTTCTCTTCCCCCCCCTCCACTTTCTGTACTAGTGAACATTGCAAGTGTGTTCTTTTAGTTAACATGCTCTTTCCTGAATAAACTCATGTTAAATAGGTAGTGGGTATGCAATTTCCCAAATCGATAAATGCTACATATTGTAATAAAAGATTATTACACATAGGGCATAATTATGTGTATTTGCTCTTTCAATCTGCAAAAGCCAAATAAAAAATATTTTATATTTATGCAGTATGGGATTTTCAGTGTTTTTTAAAACTCATAGAAAGGCAAGATTATAGCAAGATGCAGTTTTACATGCCCCTGTGTTTTTTTAGCTACCCTGTGTAAGATACTCAAAGTGCTCTATCACCTTGGCTCTTAAAAGGAGCAAAGTTTTATACTAATCCTGCTGATTTGAAAAGCAGGCTTCAATTTGGGCATTAGGAATCTAGCTCGCATATGACTCCCTTCTCTGCTTCCTTCCTCTCATGTAGTCAAAGTCTGTAGGGGCTGCCAAACTGGTTTGGACATGGGAATAGTATTTAGAGGCTCCTTTCCCAAGACACATGGCCTGATAAGATGGGTAGCAATCTGCTCTGAATGATTGGGTGGAGGGGTTACACAGACATACTTTAGGTGGGGGGTGAGGAGAGTGGGCAGTTCCATGCGCAAACATGAATTATTGCTCTGATGAAACTAGTTACTTAAAGCTGCACTGGAGGCAACCCTTTGTTAAACGATCTCCGTTTTGTCCAAAGCGTGCTGAATTGTACCGCTGGCATTATGGAAATTCACGGGTGGTTTCTTGCTTCCCGTATTTTCTTTTTCAAGAAAATGGGGGAGGGCGCAGATCTATGTTGGAAGGTTGCAATCCTTCCCCTTAGCACAAACACAGACACATCACATCCCTCACCTTACGCAGATGTCATTGGAGACGTCACAGGAAATTGATCAGGAGAGATTGCCAATGTCAATTTTCCCACTTGTCTTCATCCTTCGTGGGAGATCAGAAACATCCCTGATGGTAGCCTGCTGAGAGAAGGCAGCTCAGGGTTATGCCTGTCAAAGCTGCCACATCCTCATCCTCCTGTTACCTCAGGGAACTCCCCTAGGGCTGCGGGGGCAAAAGACATTCTGCGTCCCCAGCCTACAGGCTGTCTCATTGGTGGGAGAAAATGCTTTGTACTCCAGGAATGCTGGGCAGAAGGTTCCTGGGAGCCTTCGGAGCTTCAACATCATTTGGAGAGTCTTCTCTCATTGAGGATGTGTAGCCGCACCTGCTCCCTGGTGACAGAGGAGTTGTGACAGAAGGATGCTAAAATGGGTTCCTTTTGAGTGTTGATAGGGCACAGAGCATATCTCATTGGAGACTGGGCTACAGGAGTAAGCTCAGCCTGATCTGCAAAAGCAAGTGTTCTACTTTCTCCTTTCCCTTTGTAGAGGAGGGTTCTCAAATAGGGAGAAAAGGCAGGATTGAGCATCTTGCATATGTTCAGAGTGAATGCACGGAAAGGTCACACTCCATTGTGAGTAATAGCTTTGGCCACTTGGGAAGGATTCTGCCCTTTCAGGGCAAAGAGTGAGAAGCTCATGCATCCCTAAATGTCATTAAACATTTCCCACATACTTCCCAGTGAAGCTGTTACCAAAGGTGCTAGAAATACTCGGGGGGGGGGGGAGTAATATGGAATAAGAGATCTGGAGCCCTGTGATTAATTCCTTGCATTGGTTGGAAAGCAGAACAGGTTAATGGTCTCCTGATTTTTTTTTGTTTTCTAGAAAACCTTCATGGATATGTCCATAATTTGTAAGTGATTTCTCTCCCCCCCCCCCTCTCTCTGCTTCTCTGCTGTACTCAACTAAGCTGCTTACGCATAATTGAAATTGTCAAATCTGTAATGATTCTAGTGCAGTCATTGCAGACATAATCTCTCAATGCTCTTTGGCAAGAAAACTATAATTACATTTAACGTGCATTAATAAACATAATAAACCGCTACATTTCACTTACTTTTACAGTACATTTATGTAATTGAAAATAAGGTTTACAGTACATTGCAAGGGACTGATGTTCTTTCTCCGCTCCCTGTAGAAATTTGTAGAAACTCTACACATTTGAAGTAGAGTTTAGAAGTTAAAGTTCTTCTTTTAACTCCTTTGGATCAGATTATTGTACTCAAAAGGAAGAATGGCTTTTAGCATGAGGTAACAAGAAACGGCAGCTGCTTCGCCGCCTAGCAGGGCTCAGCCTCAAGCAACGGAGGACAAAAACATGACTTTCAAGGCTAATGAATGCACCAAGTTCAAGCTACACAGTTCATTGGGGGTTAAGCACAGAAGCCCGGCAAGGCAATATCTGTTGAGTTTGCCCAGGGCGCACATCTCTGACCTGGCCTAGTTTCATCTCTCTTGAAAGAGAGGATTCCAGAGTAACGTTTGAACCACTGTGGTAAGAAATTTGAGGGGCAATTATTAAGTCTGCTGTAACGAAGAACTAAGACATCTATTATAAGTTGCTCTGGGTTACCTTAGTAAAAGAAGTGCATTTGTCTTTGAGTGTGGGGCACAGAGTGGAATCTCATCCCCACCCTTATTTGGGGGAGGGAATATGTATTTGAGTCATCTGTGCCTGCAATCCTCATACCAGTAGCTCAGTTATAAAAGGATGTGAGTGGGCTAGCTCTTCATCTTGAACATGTATTTAGGGGTTTAACCTGTCCAGACTACTTTTCTCCCAGTGAAGGCATAAAAGATATGCCAAATCAAAACACTTCTAAGACTGGTGGGGTGAAGACAGAGAAATACTGAAGGCAAACATCATTTAATGACATTTGTAGCCCAGGAGGACTTTTGCTCTTGCCAAATGCCATTTCCGTTTCAAGCACTAGAATAGAAAACATTTGGGAGGCACTTACGTCTAACTTCCAGGAGGTGGTTAGCAGCATTGGATCACTTTTGTCCTTGGTCCTTCAGCTTATTTAGCTATGACTCCCTTCTGCAAAAAACAAAAAACAAAACTTCAACAGTATTTATCCGATTGCTAGCCTTTCCTCACACCAACAATTAAGTATATGGATGTGACGGTCTTGTAGTGGTGCTTATTTGTAAATTTATAAACGACAGGAGACTTATTTCCAGATGCTAAGCAAGCATTTACAGTGGTACCTCTACTTACGAATAACTCTACTTACGAATGTTTCTACTTACGAACAGAGCTCCGTCCGCCATCTTGGATGCAGTTTAGATAGGATTTTTTCTACTTACGAATTTTTAGATAGGGTTGCTTCGACTTACAATTTTTTTTCTCCCAATGCATTCCTATGGGATTCGACTTACATTTTTTTTCGACTTACGAATGTGCATTCAGAACACATTAAATTCGTAAGTAGAGGTACCACTGTAATGCTACAACTGGTATAACCCCTGCTTTGCATGCAGATTGTCCCAGGTTCAATCCCCAGCATTAAATTCGTAAGTAGAGGTACCACTGTACTCCATCACAACTAGAGAAGCTATGTAGAGGCAAGTTGCTGCTATCATTCACAAAACTCTACTGCTGTAACCCAGAGCGTGTGGAAGCAAAGAGGAATAGTGTCTCTCTGATCTCTCTCTCTTAAATGCCATTTTTTATTTTGTGTATGTCCCTAGAAGGACACATTTCTAAACACCTTAATACACAAGTCAAAACTTCTTTAAAAAGAGCACTTGTTTTCCCCCTTAGACCTAGCCATAGGGCCAGTGCTTTTTTTTCCTGGGGGGGGGGGACGCATACCCCTAAACATTTTGTGAATCTTTGTACTTTTGTCCATTTACTGTATTTATTTCCCCCAATCTGAACTATAAAATGGTGATTTTCTTGAATCAATGAGAGTATCCCTAAACATTTTTTTTTAGAAAGAAAGCACTGCATATGACTAATACGGTATATCAAAGTTTCCAGTCCAGCAATCCTTTAAGATCATAAAATCAGTTGGAGGTATCCTGAGGGTGATCTAGTCAACCCCCCCCCGGCAACCTTGACATTATCAGCATTGCGCTCTAACCAACTGAGTTACCATGCTTTATTGTCTAGTGCTTTATTAAAAATAAAATAAAAAACCCATATAAACACTGTCCTGACAACTCTCATTGAATCACAGAATTGTGGAATTGGAAGGGACCACAAGAGTCATCAACTCCAACCCCTTGCAATGCAGGAAGCTTTTGCCCAATGTGGGGCTCGAACCCACGACCCTGAGATGAAGAGTCTTATGTTCTACTAATTGACCTTTCCCAGGTCTAGTATGGACCACAGTACTGGAGTGTGTGCGTAGGGTTGGCCATACAGTTATTTGACAGATCACTGTGCTTGATATTTCTTTTTATGGCCACAGACATGCCATTTTGAGTGACGCCCAATTTCAGTGCCTTGTCGATTATTTGAATATTACACCCCAAGAATGCTTTTTGCTACGGTCAGTTCATGGTCTGTTTCCTCTTCCTTGAAATGTTCTAAATTGGGGGTTGGCTACTTGGCTATCCACACGATGACTCGGCCATCTGGTCCCCACGCCACCGACCCTCCTGTTTCAAGCTTCCTTAAAACACCTTGGAGGGAGGGATGGAAGGCTGTGCAAATGATGAGCGGATAAATTATCCTCTCATTGCTATGTGCTGGTCTTTTTCTTCATGCCTATGATGCAGTCAACCAGCAATCTCCATGTCCCACCTTCTACAGCAGCATGCCCACATACACCCACCTGGACGGTCCTAAAAAAGATTGTTAATTTGTTAAGCATCCAAGCTTACCACCCAGAACTACAGCAGACGTCCTTCAGAGGCCATCCAGGCCCACCTCACCATTCATAAAGGCAGTTTTGTGCATTAAAATTTTGTAGCTAAGAACGGATATCTGAATCCAGTTCACTTATGGAGATTATATATATATAAATTGTGGGTTTTGCCAGCCAGAACAAATTACGATTAATGTGTGTCCAAATGACATGTGATTGTGGTGCGTGCACACGGCCCCGAACCCAGAAGTGACCCCAAAATGTCACTAAACGCACCACAAAAGTGGTGGAACAGGAGTAGGGCAGAATGGGGTGCTTGTATGCACCCCACCGATGCACATGGGTTGGGAAGGGAATCCCTGCGCAAAATGGTCATTGACTGTGCAGTGGCACCTCGACTTACGAACGACTAGACAACCGAATTTTTCGACTTATGAATGGGGCAAATGGCCGCACACTTACAAATTTCTCGACATCCGAATGGAAACCGTGGCGGTTTTAGATAGGGTTTTTTCGACTTACGAATTTTTAGATGGGGTTGCTTCGACTTACGAATTTCTCCATCTCCAGTGCATTCCTATGGGAAATCACATTTCCAATGGCGCTTTTCGACTTACGAATTTTTCGACGTACGAAGGTGCCTTCGGAACGGATTAAATTTGTAAGTCGAGGCACCACTGTATATAAACACAAGGGACACCGATCTTTTCATGTTTACTGTTCCTGCATACAGTTTTGTGGGCAAACATATATAAAGATAAAGACATCCGGAATCTATTTCTGAGGACAGCATTCATATGTGAAGAATCCTTCAGCAGTTGAACGCACAGCATTCTGGGCATTGATATCAAAGGCTGCCTTGTATACAAACAGGAAAATGGCAAGGTGTCTAAATTTGAGTTGTATATATGTGGGGGATATCAGGGCTTCTCCACAGGATCCCAAGGTACATAGTGAAAATATACAGACCCTCAACAGATAGACAACACTTGTTGGTCTGAACTAGACAACACTTGTCAGTCTGAAACTTATTATCCAGGGTCCTCTGGTGGTGAAAAAAATACCAAATGTCATGAGCTCATTGGGATTAGCGTCTTGCAGTGGAGACTTGCAGTCTCCGGAAATGTGTGTAAAAATAAGTAATGTACAAAAATAAAAGCAAGGAGCCTTAATCCCTTCCTTCCCTATTTCTGGCCTTGCTGTGAGTTTGGGTTCTATGTTGCCGAGTTGACATTCTGTATTGGACGCGGTCTTTTGCAGGTAAGAAACCTTTCATTTTGTGCTACCTCCCACTGTCCCAGTGATTTAATGTATTCCAAAACCTGAACCATGCAAGATGTTCATTCAGCAGTAAGTCTCTGAGGGCTTGCTCTCAGGTAAGTGGCTATAGCATTGCAACCTTAAACCAATTTATGTGGCTGAAAAATGCATTTATTTTTATGCAATTCAAGCATGTTTATGTACAAAAATATATATTCTACATTACCAAGAGATAAAGTTGTAGAAAGTGCCAGAATGCAACCACAACAATTTAACCATAGTGGAAAAATTCAGAATTTTACAAATGCAAGTTATACCCCATAAACTTTTTCTGAGTGACTTCTTAGCAGTCTGGGGAGAATTTGGTATTGAGAGTTATTTTCAGTGTAAGCCAGAAGAAAGCAGTAAAAAAGCAACCCTTCCAGCACGCTGGAAGCAAAAAGCACCAGAATTTGTGTGCTTTTAATGGCATGCTTTCCTTTATTCATATTCCCTGTGCTGCAGCAGTCCTAAAAATATCTCACATCATACAAAAATGTATGATGTGAAATTCAGGGATTTTAAAAACACCAATTCCTTGCTGTATGCAGCCTAAGCACTGACTAAGTTTGTTGGTTTCACATTCTCTCTGTCTTGGCAAGGGTTATAAATACTGGATCTGTGACAGCATACCCCTAGTATCGCTGCTGACTTTCCAAGCATGCATGGATTGCAGTTGATCCTCATTCCAAACTGGGCAGAGCTGGGCAGTATGGAAAATCCTTGCATTTGTCATTCACGTTTCGTAACAAATGCAGAGAGGAATTAATCCACAGAATGCAAGTTTCATTTCTGCCCACTCATTCTATTTGTGGCAATTAAGGGTAACGAGTTGGTGGGTGGGCTCAGGATCCTGCTGCCTCCAGAGACGGGTTGAGTCAGCAGCAGTGGCCAACAGAAGCAGCCGCTCCTGACATTTTTCTTTTGTTTCCCTCTGAACGCCAAACTACAGAGTAGGTCCAGGCACCTGAATGGAAATGACAGCTGCTGCACACACAAAAAGTTGGCCACTACGGGGTGGGGTGGGGGAGACGTTTTTGAAAGGGGCAAGGAGAAAAATAGACCAGAAGAAGAAGAAACATAAGCAACCTCCCCACCAAAATACCTATAGTCATAAAAATGCAAAACATACATAAATATGTAAATACATAAAAATGTAAAAATATTTTTTTAGTCAGACCCAGGCAGTGGCGAACCTTGCTGCTTGGCTGCCTGGGGCGGCAAAGGTGGAGGCGCCCCCTGGGGGTGGGGCGTCACAACGCATGCGTAGTGAAGTCACGGCGCATGCTCAGTCTGTCCAGGCTGGCGCTGCTCCTCCCGCGTAAGGTTGCCATGGGAGCAGCAGCGCCAGACCAGCTGCCGCTCAAACACAGCGGCCCGTGGGGCCGCCGTGCACCAGCAGCAGCATGTACTGACTGTGCATGTGTAGCATCCTGGCGCGTAATACGTAAAGGGCTGTGGCTCGCGGGGCAGCTGGCACGGACCGCGTACGGTGCGCACGGGTGGAGGCGAGGGGCGGGGAGGGGTGCCCTGAGTGGAGACCCCACCCCCAAGTGGAGCCCGGGGCGGCCCGCCCCCACTGCCCCCACCTTGCTACGCTACTGGATCCAGGACTGGATTTAGGTTTGATGAGGCCCTAAGCTACTGAAGGTAATGGGGCCCTTTATATGTCCAGCTGTCCTTTGTCAACAACAAATTGTCGCTGTTTTTTGTGTTGAATATATGAAATGGTAATTTATGGACCTAATAGGTATGTAAAGCCATTTGCACACATGCAGAATGTAGGCACCCTATACAGTGGTACCTCACAAGATACCTCACAAGGTACCTCGCACAACAAAAAACTTGCAAGACGAAAGCGTTTTGTGATGTTTTTGGTGACTCGCAAGACGAAGTTTTCTATGGCTGCGCTTCGCAAGACGAAGTTTTTCAGCGGGTTTGTTTGTTTTTTGCCGCAGCAAACTGCGCTTCGCGAGACGAAAATATCGCAAGACGAAGTGACTCGCAGAACGAATTACTTTCATCTTGCGAGGCACCACTGTATATAGAAATGAGGAAACCAGTGATATTTTAGGGAGCAGGCTAGCAGGCGGGCCCCATTATTTACATCATAGGAGCCTACACAACACAAAACACTGTTGCTGTATGTAGGTTTCATTTTATTTTTATCTTATATTGGATGTACTGTCCTTCAAATTTTTTTGGGGGGGGGGCTAAGCTATAGCTTCTTTAGCTTATACGTAAATCCCGCACTGGTCAGACCATTGGGCTCAATACTGTCAACACTGACTTAGCAGCAAATCTCCTAGATAAGAACCTTAAATGATCAGACCAAAGGCCCATCTTAGTCCACCATCTTGTTCTTGCAGTGGTCGACTAGATGCCTATGGGAAGCCTGCAAGCAGGATTTGAGCAGCTCAGGGAAAAAACTGAGGGGGAGCGTTGGGCTTGCCTCAATTTATTCCTCGTGGGGGGGGTGCCCCTGGGGAATCCTTGGAACCAGGCCTGCCTGCCAAAGGCCAATCTCGCCAACCTGCTGCTGGATTGCTGGCCAGGCCCGTGGCCAAGCTGCAATGCCGCCTGAGCGTTTAAGGTAAGCAGACTTGAGCAGCACTCTCACCACCTGAGATTCCCAGCAACAGGTATTCAGAGGTCTTTCCCGGTCCTAGCTGGAGCTGCTGGGTTCGAACCTGGGATGTCTCTGCATACTAAGCAGAAGTTCCAACTCTGAGCTACAGCCCTTGCCCTACTGGATCCCTGCCAGATCAGGCTTAAGGGCCCGCCTAGTCCTGCATCCTGTTCTTGCAGCAGCTAGTCAGAGGCCTGGGGGGAGCTAACAAGCAGGTGCTGAAGGCAAATGTCATCCCCTTTCTCGCACAGGGTAGTCACTGCAGCCCCCGAACATTTTAGTTGCTCTTTTCTGAACCTTTTCCAGCTCTAAAATACCCCCTTTCTGAGGCGAGGAACACAGCACTGCACACAATACGGCAGTCCCCGTTGCACCATGGATTTGTATAAGGATATTGGCAGCTTTATTTTGAATTCCTAGTGGTGCTTAATATGGAATTTGCCTTTTTCGCAGCTGCTGCACGTATTTAAGTAGGGCCCCAAGCTGGGGGGGGGGAGTGCACACCCTTAAAGGTAAAGGTAAAGGGGCCCCTGACCATCAGGTCCAGTCGTGTCCGACTCTGGGGTTGCGGCGCTCATCTCGCTCTATAGGCCAAGGGAGCCGGCGTTTGTCTGCAGACAGCTTCCGGGTCATGTGGCCAGCATGACAAAGCTGCTTCTGGCGAACCAGAGAACCGCACGGAAACGTCGTTTACCTTCCCGCCGGAGCGGTCCCTATTTATCTACTTGCACTTTTATGTGCTTTCGAACTGCTGGGTGGGCAGGAGCTGGGACCGAGCAACGGGAGCTCACCCCGTTGCAGGGATTCGAACTGCCGACCTTCTGATCAGCAAGCCCTAGACTCTGCGGTTTAACCCACAGCGCCACCTGTGTCCTGGTTTATTTGCTAAATATCCTTTGCAAAATATTGCTTATCTTCTGTTTAAGAGAGGGAGGGAGGGAAGTAGAGAGGGAGGGGGGGAAACTCATACACTTTTATTCAACTTCACACACTGGCGTTTTTTAGTTCTGTTTGATGTCCTCACATTTTTGGCATGCAGCAAATCCCTGTGTGCTACTCTGCCTTTATCCTCCGCTCCATAGGAAGCTGCCTTATCAAACCATTGTTCCATATAGCTCAGCAGAAGCTACATGGACTAGTGGCAGCAGTTGTCCAGAGTTTTGGGCAGGGGTCTGTCTTACTCTTACATCTGGAGATGTTGGGGACTGAACCTGGGCCACATCCGCAGTAGAGCAAAAGGAAAAAGAGGAAACTCCTGTCCACAAAGAGAGAGAGAGAGTACAATAAGGCAGCAAAAGGAAGAGAAATTTCACAAGGGTTTTGGGATGGGTGTCTAGAATAGTGTGCAGAATAATTTATGGGCCCCCATGCTGAAAGAGGATAGAATGGAATCCTTATTATTTTTCCTCTTTCTTTCCCCCTTTCCTTTGGTTTATCATATTGGGATCTGTTTAAGTATTTACAATTGGCGAAGGCTAGTATCTTTAGCTGGGCAGAGCGAGAGAGATTTCTACAGCACTTCCTTCCTTCCTTCCTTCCTTCCTTCCTTCCTTCCTTCCTTCCTTCCTTCCTTCCTTCCTTCCTTCCTTCCTTCCTTCCTTCCTTCTTTCTTTCTTTCTTTGCAATCCACTAGAGCACAATTTTATTAATTTAAAGACTACCAGCTTTTAGTGCAGTTCCATGCCGCTAGGTTGAATACATGTGCCCAGCAACAGATAATCACTGTCATAAATAAAGAACAAAAGTTTAGGCAGTTAAAGGGAAAGATTGCAGTGGAGGGTTCTGCAGAAGCAGGAGATAAAACTAAGATGACCCTAGGTAATGTATTAAGTTTGAGTTCTCCAAAGCTTGTTTAAACAAAATTGTTTATGTTAGGGGAAAACACTATGGAAAACACTTGTTGAGAATTCTGACTGGAAAGTACAGCACAGCACGTTCTTCATATGCAGAATAGGGTGGTCCAGCATCCTATGTTACAGAGGACAGTCCCCTTTTGAAAGCATCCTCTATTTGAAGGGCTATCTGGTCCAGAGATAAAACCACCAGCACCCCCTCTCAACTCACAGATAGTGAGAGGGACAGAAGCCAGAGTTTAAAGTTTAGTGTAATGTGCCCTAGAAATATAAGCTGCAGGCTGGAAAGCCAGAGAGGCAAAGCAGGATGCTTGGTTTCTGCTTGAATCCAAGGTTGCAGCTATGGGAGAAGCAAGACCCTTTTGGGGGGGGGGGTCAGTACTGCGACACACACACACACACACACACACACACACACACACACGTGTTTCTTTGAAAATAAGACACCGTCTTATATTTATTTTCCCTATAAAAACAAAAAACAAACACGGTGGCTTATTTTCAGGGAATGTCTTATTTTTTTAATTACATGTCCAGCCTAGCCTCTTCCTTGGCACCCTCCAGAACTGCGCCTATCACTATGTCTTATTTTCGGGGTATGGCTTATATCGCGCAAATGCTTAGAAATCCTGCTATGGCTTATTTTATGGGTATGTCTTTTTTTTTTTGGAGAAACGGGACGGACACACACACACACAACGGTCATAGTCTCAGGTGTATATATGAGTAAATAAACCATATATCCTAAAGACACTGCAGTCTCAACTGTGCAACATCATTTATTTCTACAGGGCAGTGAGGAGATATTCCTACACCAGGGGCGTGGAACCTCAAGTGTGGTGGGGGGGAGCATATGTGGCCCTCCAACTCTCTGTATCTGGCCCTAGGTCACAGCTCCTCACCAAGCCACATCCCTGGCCGTCCCTGTACTGTGCCCTGAAGTGCTTCTGACTGCCTTGCATGTGTTCTAGAACTGCAATGCTGCCTCTTGTTTATGTGGATGGAGAGGTCTGAGTGTGTTGAAACCACAGACGTTTGCATAGCGTAGCCTATGTACAAAGTTAATAATCACACTTACATACAAATGTAAGAATTACTTCTGGGCCTGCCCAACCACTGGGTATACTGTAATGAGGGAATGTGGCCACAGGGCAGAAAAAAGAGCCTGACACTCTTAATCTCAGGGTCATGGGTTCGAGCCCCACCCTGGGTGAAAGATTCCTGTATTGCAGGGGGTTGGAATAGATGGCCCTTGTGGTCCCTTCCAACGCTACAGTTCTATGATTCTACCTCTGTTCTAGAAGTACCAGCTAAAAATGTGGCTTAGCATTTGAGTCTCTGGCTTGGAATATGCTATAAGCATGAGGACCAGAACCGTTTTTAATATATGTAGCTTGCCACTGCTGGAAAGCTTGGATGTGTTTACCCAATCCTTTAAAAATCCTCCATCTTGAAGCATTATAATGTAATAGAGTCCCTCACCCACCAAATCTCCATTCTGTGTCATTGGCTAACTTTATTATTTGCCCTCTAGGCGTGCAATCACCCAAAAGAAAGTCCAAAATGGATGGATTCCGAAATAAGAGTAGCTAGAATAATTAGCAAGCTCGAGTGGCTTGAATTTTTAGCAAGGAAACAAAATAGTTCTGGTCTGACTCAGAAGCTAATATATAGCCTGGAGTGGAGAGATAAGGAAGCAAATATTTCAAGGGTGTAAACACTCAATATGGAGAGGAACCATACAACATGGTACAATAAGGCATCGCAAGTTTTTGAAAAATGTGTGGAGTCCATTTTTAAGGAAAGGAATGCAAATTGTTTGCTTGAAAAATATACGATTCCACTTGTGTGGGGAGAAGTGTCAAATCTGAAAAGATATCATAGGAATCAATTATTTACTGGCAAAATAAAAGCGGGGAATGGGAATTAACCCTACTCAGATTTTCAGAAGTCATACACTTGACATAGCACAGAAGGAGGAGTTGGGGTCAAATACCTTGGATTAATTGGATTGAAATCAAATACTCCAGTGAAGGGTGTTCTTCAACCTTTTAGCAACCCAAACAATTTAAAGGGTTGGAACAACTCCCCTGTGAGGAAAGGTGACAACATTTCTTTCATTTGGAGGAAAGGCAAGTTATTTTGTACATTCTAGAGACGTATAAAATTATCTGTGGTGTGAAGAAAGTGGATGGGAGAAGTATTTCCGCCTCATACTGCAAGAACTCTCATGAAGCTGAATTTTAGAAGATTCCGAACAGACAAACGAAAGTACTTTCGCACAGCACTTAGATAAACTATGAAATTTGCTCCCACAAGGTGTGGCGATGGCCACTGAGTTGGATGCCTTTAAAAGAGGGCAAGTTCATGGACGGCATCAATGGCTACTAGCCTGAGGAGCCATCTTCCAAAGAGCATTGAGGGGGCCCGATGCAACGTCCTGACGTCACTCCGTGCCCAGTTCCACATTTGGCCTCAAGAACTCAAAAAAGAAAAGATTGAGGTGGCCTAAAGTGCCTCGGTCTCCTGGAGACAGCACCATAATGGCTATGTTCATCCTTCACCATTGCAGGAAGTGTGTGTGTGTGTGAATTACAAGTTGGTAGGAATTACAAGTGTGCAGAATGCTGGCATATGCATGTCGCCTTCCGATGGACCTCTGGTTGGTCAATGTGAGAACAGGATGATGCCCTGGATGCTGCCCTGGATGGACCATTGCCTTGATCCAGCAGGGCATCTTGTGCTGCTAGACACGTTTGTCCCTGGGTTGCGAATGATATGGCTTTTTTTAAAAAATAAAATGAACAGCCGCCAGTATATTCTATGATACTGAAACCCCGTGCATTTTATTTGGTTACAAGAGCAGGAGGCTTCAAAACCTGCAATAGGAGCGTCTCCACCCCCATCGTTCTGCCCGGACACTGAGGTTCAGTACCGAGGGCCTTCTGGTGGTTCCCTCGTTGCGAGAAGCCAAGTTGCAGGGAACCAGGCAGAGGGCCTTCTTGGTGGTGGCGCCCGCCCTGTGGAACGCCCTCCCATCAGATGTCAAAGAGAAAAACAGGTAGCAGATTTTTAGAAGACACCTGAAGGCAGCCCTGTTTAGGGAGGCTTTTAATGTTTAATAGATTATATTATTTCATTTTTCTGTTGGAAGCCGCCCAGAGTGGCTGGGGAAACCCAGCCAAATGGGCGGGGTATAAATATATTATTTATTATTATTATTATTATTATTATTATTATTATTATTATTATCATCATTATTATTACAATCTTGGCTGAACAACTCATGCACCTTTAAAACAAACAAACAAACAAACAAACAAACATCTGAATGATTATAACTAGCCTGTTCAGAATAATGAAGGTATCACACTACGGTAGGCTTCAATAGAATTTCTACTGTCTATTGATGCAAATTGTTAAGAAAAAGCACAAAGTGGTAAGATTTAATGTGTGCTTAATGATCCTTGTTAGCTTGATCAAAACAGAATAGTCTAGGGAGAGTTTTCAAAACCTAACTGCAGATTTACAAAAACACACACACCAAAAACTGAAAAACAATCGTGCTGGCTTTTAACGTAGGATATTAGTATTACAAATGTTTGCCTCGGGCATAGGATTTCTGGGCCAGGGAGCCATATTTTGGAACTGAATACATTGCTATGCATTAAAAAACCCACATAGAAGATGTGGGTTTTCTGCTTGGCAGGGGTTTTTTTTCTAAGCTGGATGGCCCTTGTGGTCTCTTCCAACTCTATGATTCTTCTATGATTCTAAGATTGCTGCCCATTGTGGCATTGATTGTAACCTGAATTTCAGTACAAAATTTGGACTTCAGTGGGGCAGCTTAGACAAGCTGTGCTCATGGCGGACTCCCCTCTTCCAGTGGGCTGGCCTTCATCCTTGCTGCTGGTGCCACTGTTAGGGAGAGAGCTGGTGAGGAAGCAAGGGACAGCAGCTGTTTGTTGCCATTATCCTTGTGACTCTGTGGCTCAAGGTTTCATCCCTTCGGGGCCAAAAAGGGTTCGGGAAATAAAGAGGGTGCAATAGGAGGAGCAATAGAGCCAGCAGTCTCTCAGCTATGGACCCCCTTACTCAGCAGGTAAGCAATTGTGCCAATGCTTGGTGCCTGCCTGGAGTTTCAGTGTGAATCTCAGCTTTTGCGATTTTAAAAAATTACACATTATGTCATGAACTGGTAGGACTACGGGGAGGCGGAAGAGGATCTTGGTGAAGGCTGTAGCCGGGATGCTAGGGTTACCAATTGTCCTGTATAATACAGGATTGTCCGGTATTTCAACACAAAACGCCATGTCCTGTATTGGCACAGTTTTGTCCTGGGTTTCATAGAATCATATAATTGTAGAGTTGGAAGGGACACCGAGAGCCATATAGTCCAACCTCCTGCAATGCAGGTCCCCCCTCCCCCGTGCTAAATTAGGGATCCTCTTCGAATGCATGTGTTTGAAAGGGTATGTGAAAGTTCATGCATTTAAGCTCTGGGTAGCCAAGCATAGACAAATTCACAAATTCGTATTTATGTGTGCATGTGTGACAAATTACAGAGGGGGCCACTGTTAGGCTGCAATACAGTGGAACCTCAGTTTATGAACACCTTGGTTTACAAATTTTCGGTTTACGAACGCCACGGACCCATCTGGAACGGATTAATTCACTTTCCATTACTTTCAGTTTATGAACGCTTCAGTTTATGAACAGACTTCCGGAACCAATGGTGTTCATAAACCGAGGTACCACTGTAGATTGAAATGGATTGTTTTGAAGTCACTTAAGCACAATATTAGGGGTGGGGATGCCCCCCCCCAACTGCTCCATCCCACCCTGTCCTGTATTTTGCTAGAACAAAGGTGGCAGGCCTAACTGGGACACACTGGGACAAGCTGGGGATGAGGAAGGAGAGGTTGGTATAGGAAGTACTCACGAGAAGATGAAGGGTGATGGGATGGGAGTCAGTGCACAGGAACCAGAGCAGCAGGCCCCATCAGTAGAGCCAGAGGGGTCCCTGTCTTCACAAACACGGTGGGCTCTGAGGCGTAGGGAGAAGCAGGCAGGGTGCTCCAGGAGGCTGAGGCAGGCAAAGGCCCACAGCCCAGCTCCCTAGCAGCCAGGTGGGGCTCGCTAGCTCTGGGAGGAGGAGGGTGATTCCTCCTTTGGAGCAGGTGAGGGTTATCTGCCTCATCAGGCCCAGGTGCTGCAATCAGCCTGCAAAGTCCAACAGGGAAGCAGAGCTGGGATGCTCTGCCTGCTCAACTGCCTGTCTTGATAAGACTTGCTGCCAGGTAGGCCAAGGGTTCAAGACATATAAACGAAGAGAAAACTGCACTGAATAAAAACCCCCACGAAAAAAAAACAGAGTAGAGCAAAGCAACTTGTAGAAGGGCAATAACATGGCAGTAACACGTTATTTGGGGCTCTCTTTGAACCTGTCTTGAGTTATTTTGCATATATACCTGTCTTGAGTTATTTTGCACCTATATATATAGAGCAGGCATCCCCAAACTGCGGCCCTCCAGATGTTTTGGCCTACAACTCCCATGATCCCTAGCTAACAGGACCAGTGGTTAGGGATGATGGGAATTGTAGCCCAAAACATCTGGAGGGCCGAAGTTTGGGGATGCCTGATATAGAGAGAGGGGGGGACCCAGGTGGCGCTGTGGGTTAAACCACTGAGCCTAGGGCTTGCTGATCAGAATGTCGGCGGTTCGAATCCCTGTGACGGGGTGAGCTCCCGTTGCTTGGTCGCAGCTCCTGCCAACCTAGCAGTTCGAAAGCACGTCAAAATGCAAGTAGATAAACAGGAACCACTACAGCGGGAAGGTAAACGGCGTTTCCATGTGCTGCTCTGGTTTGCCAGAAGCGGCTTTGTCATGCTGGCCACATGACCTGGAAGCTATACGCCGGCTCCCTCGGCCAATAATGCGAGATGAGCGCGCAACCCCAGAGTTGGTCACGACGACCTAATGGTCAGGGGTCCCTTTACCTTTACCTTTATATATATATATATAGTAGTTGTTGCAGCATGTTTGCAAATTGCAGCGAGGCTCATTTGGCAGCTGACTCATAAATTAATAAAATTAAAAGAGTAGCCCGCTCCTGTATAAAAAACAAAACAAAACATTGGTGATAAAGTTGGATTAATATATGCATGAAGTGAACTGGATCGAAACTGAGAGCGAAGGGAATTACACCGGTAACTTATTTATATTGAGGAGGGGCATGTTCTTTCTCTTCCAGAATCTCAGAAAATGCTAAGATTCCAAGTGTGTGGTAAGAGGCTTTCGGTTCTATTGACCAGAGGGTTTAGCTGCACGTAGTTGGCAGGTTAGTTCATACATAATTGTGGCTTCTCCACACATTTTGGCCATTCCTTATCTTCAAAGCCCTCCATGGCATCTCCAGGGGCAGTGTGTGGTGACCCGGGCTGCGCTCAGTACTGGCTTGCAGCTTCTGAGGCGTTGGAGAGAGAGAGAGAGTGGTAATAAGAGAGTGGTATAAGGTAAATTCAAAACCTTTTAGCTGCCTGCTGTTTGGTGATAGCTAAGCAGCCAACTTAGAAAAGTCGACTGGCCTACATGTGGCATTGAGCCTTTGCCAGGAATCCACTGCCTTGCATTTGTTTTTTCAGTAAATGTTACATTGACAGGATTCGTCCCGAAGCCAACTATAGGCATTTTGTTGCCTGAGGTCTCCCCCCCCCCCTTCATATTACACTCACAGAAGCTGACTGGACTGGATAGCACACCTGCCAACATTTCTCTGATGTAAATAGGGTTAGATTAATAATAATATTTTATTCATACCCCACCCGTCTGACTGGTGGTTGCCCCAGCCACTCTGGGCGGCTTCCAACATATATAAAAGCATAATAAGACATTAAACATGGAAAACCTTCCCTATACAGATGTCTTCTCAAGGTTGCATAGCTACTTATCTCCTTGGCTCAGGTGTGTGTGTCGCATAATTCCATACCCTCCAACACTTATCCTATGAAAATAGGGATGTCCGAAGGAAAAGCAGGACATTCTGGGGTCAAATCAGGGTTTTGGATTTAAAAAGAAAGAAACCGGGATGGCTTCTGTAAATCCAGGACAGTCCCTGGAAAATAGGGACACTTGGCAGGTCTGGGATAGTAGTCAGTGGTGAAGGGATAGCCTCCTTCGTCACACATTAAGCAGCGTGTCAGATTAGGGAGCCCAGGACATGCAGCAACTGGAGGGGGGGGGGGCTCAGGGGAATGGGCAGCTGTTGCTGCCACCCCCCAACACCTGCCACCTAAGGAAGTTGGCTCTCTTTACCCAATGGTAGGAATTGGTTTGGCTGGATTTAAAGTTTCTCTTCCTTTTGCAGAAGTAGTATTAATAATATATACCTGAAGGAGCGTCTCCACCCCCATTGTTCAGCCCGGACACTGAGATCCAGCGCCGAGGGCCTTCTGGCGGTTCCCTCACTGCGAGAAGCAAAGCTACGGGGAACCAGGCAGAGGGCCTTCTCGGTAGTGGCGCCCGCCCTGTGGAACGCCCTTCCATCGGAGGTCAAAGAGATAAATAACTACCTGACATTTAGAAAACACCTAAAGGCAGCCCTGTTTAGGGAAGTTTTTAATCTGTGATATTTTAATGTATTTTGGTATTTGTTGGAAGCCGCCCAGAATGGCAGGGGAAACCCAGCCAGATGGGCGGGGTATAAATAATAATTATTATTAATAATAGTAATATGTGTGTTTTTTTGGGGGGGAGGTGGTTATTGGGTTGGGTTGTTGTTTTTATTTTGATTATATATTTTGTTGTTTTATACTTTGATTTTGTTCTGTGAACCTCTCTGAGACCTTCAGGTGTAGGGCGGTATATAAATACAATAAATAATAATAATAAATATTATTATTATTATGGATAGCTAGCTACATGCCACACTGCCTGTTAAAAGGTACAACAGCTTGACTATGGTAACATGGGCGTACCCAGGATCAAAACTAGGGGGGGGCAAGGGGAGGGGCCAAGGCACGGAAGGGGAGGGGCCACAAAGTGGGCGGGAACAGCGAACTCGCGCTCCGCCGGGCTGTGCCCCTCCCTAGCAGCAGGGCTGGTGGGCGGAGGCGGAGCCCAGCCCAGCGTAGCGCGAGTTCGGCGTTCCCGCCCACCGCGCCGCGCTCCCTGGTTCCCCGCCGCGCTTGGCCTTGCCTGAGGGCGCGCCGGGGAGCTGGAGGGAGGGTGCGGCGCGGTGCGGCGGGAATGGCGAACTCGCGCTCCGCCGGGCTGTGCTCCGCCTCTGCCCACCAGCCCTGCTTCTAGAGTAGGGCAGCTGCCCTAACTTGCCGCATGGTGGGTACGCCCTTGTATGGTAAGAAGGCTGGACAAAAAGCTGGGGGGTCATTGTACTATGGAGAGCAGAGAATAAATTACTTTGATAAGTAAAATAACACGCTGCTATTGTTATGTGGATTTCAATCTCGTTAAATTATGCTGGGCAATTTAACAATTGGAGTGGAGAGGGGGGGCACACTTGTTAGATGCTTCCAGCAAGAGATTGGACAAATGCCTCATGTGTATATCCTAGCTCGCTAAATGGACAAACCAAAAAACCTCCCAGAAATGTTACACACTCGCTGTGCAGAGCAACACAGAGCTAGCTTTGTTTTAAATATGATCTTACTCTGTCCGTATATCACCCCCCCCCCCCACTGTAAAGTAAGAGTTAATTATAAATCCAGAAAATACCCTGCTGGTATTGAAGGTTTTTTTTTTTTAATGTATTCAACATTCCTTGTACTCTGGCAATTAATTTCACTTGTGAAATTAATGTTTGTAGAGTAACATCCTGTAAAGATTGTTGTAGTGGAGTCTGTCTCTTCTCATCATCCCCCCCCCCCAAATAGGATTCTAAAATCTGAATCCACAGAGACAGCTTTCCATCCATTAAGGCATGTGGCTTTCTTGTTTTGCTTACTGTGCCTAATTTTTTGCTTAGTGTGCTTTTGTGTTTAAGTGCACAATCCACATTGGCTGGTATATATGTCTGCATATCAAATGATTATTTAATAGCTCATTTTTTGCTGCAAAACAAAAACAAACAACAACCCTGCCGACAGAATTATTTATCTAGATATAAATACCTTGACCCCTTTGTAGTTAATGAAGCAAAATCACCATGTAAGAGGTATGTGATTTGCTGTATTGCCTTTCTTTTTAATTAAAAGAATGATATTACACAGTATTATTTCTTTCACCCTTTGCTGACTTACCGCTTTGCCCAAAGTGAAGCAGAGATCATGTTTAATTATAGCACTGTCCTAAGGACCCGGCTTAAAATGAACAGCGCTATAGCTGCAAGTAGGTCATGGGAATTAACCTTCGGTACCTAGCTCAGCCTCCTCTCAGATCTGGGTGTTCAGGTTATCATTTCTGACCCTCCTAATCTTGAAGAGATTGAAGGAGAAGTCAAGTTTTGTCTGCCATCTCATGCATGCTCAATCTTTGACATAAAGGTGTCTGGAGATCTGGATTTATGTGGGAGGGTAGTTTCTTAGTGTGTTAGGGGTGTGGTTGAGTGAATGAGCATGTGTTTAGCAAAACAAGTTTCCCATGGAGGGAGGAAGCCTAGGTGCAATGCAAAACACCCAGGGGTGGAGCTAGGGGGGTGTAGGGGGGCGGGCTGCCCCGGGTTCCACTCTGGGGGGATGACAGTCGCCACTCCACCCAGCGACTCCCAAGGCGAGCCCCTCCAGCCTCCCGGTAAAAAGCCTGCTTGGCACGGCGTGCTGCGCCAGTGGGCTATCTACCTGGAGCCTGGATGCTCCGTTTAGGCTCTGTTTAGAAGTTGCGGGGGCGATCCCCCTCTACGTAGCACGCATGTGCAGCGGGATGCTGCGCATGCGTACAACGTAGTGGGGATCGCACACACCACCGCGACTTCTAAACAGAGCCTAAACGGAGCGTCCAGGCTCCAGGCATCGAAGGAATTTTTCTATCAAGCTCCAGGCAGATAGCCCGCTGGTGTGATCCCCCTCTACGTTGTACTCATGCGTCTCTACGTTGTACGCACACGTCATTACATAGTGATGCATGTGTCGTTATGTAGCGATGCCGCACCCCCCCCCCCCGGGTGCATGGCAATTTGCTGCCCCGGGTGTCGCGGCGGCTCGCTATGCCACTGAAAACACCACACTTCTTCTTCAGTCTTAAGTAGTGTTGTGGCTGGGTTTCCGACACAATGAGCTCTGCTGCTGTTGCTTTGCAGAGGCTGCAAGTGAAAAATGGCGGTGTGGTCTTAGATTGCCGAAGCATGTGGAAGGGATTGCACCACTTCCAGAAGTACTGTTCCTGAATGCCCCTTCATTTAAACCATCTTGCAAGTGGAAAACTAGCACATCAAAGGAGAAAGGGAACTAGCTTAACCAGTTCACTGCTGTTCTAGTTTTCCATTCACAGGTGTTTTTTTTAATGTAGGGAAGCCGTCAGAAGTGTGATCCCCACTTGCAGTCTAAAGTGGTACAGTCCATTGTGCCCCCCTCATTTTGCTGCCCAAATGTGGTGTGCTGGTGTATCATAATGGGGCTGCATTCCATTTTCAGCACCAGCAAAGCAATCATTTTAAGCCTGGACAGTCTCAGGGTTGAGAGTTCTAGCCCCATGTTGGGCAAAAAGAATCCTGAACTGCAGGGGGTTGAGCTAGGATGATCGGCATAGTGCCTTCCAACTCTACAAGTCTATGATTCTATTATTCACCCTAAGCCCCCAGGGTGGGTTGCAACTATTAAAACCCACAGAAATGAAGTGGGTCCTAAAAGTTTTCGATTAATGGGAGCTCCCTGGGAAGAGGGATTGATTGTTAAACCACCCTGAGAACTGTAGCTCTTTGAGGGGAATAAGGGGCTTCTACAGACTCTCAGCACTCTTAACAAACAACAGTTCCCAAGATTCTTGGTGGGACACCAAGACTGTTTAAAGTGGTATGATACTGCTTTATATGTACAGACCCTCCAAGTGTCCCTATTTTCCAGGGACATCCCTGATTTAAAGAAGCAGCCCTGGTTTCTGATTTGATCCCAGAATTTCTTTAGGACACCCTATTTTCATTGGAGAAAGGTTGGAGGATATGGAGTTATCCGACCCCCCGAGCCATCTGAAGGCAATCTTGTGTAGGGGATTTTTTTTAAAAAAAAGTTTAATGTTTTATTATGTTTTTATATTTGTTGGAAGCTGCCCAGAGTGGCTGGGGCAACCCAGTAAGATGTGTGGGATATAAATACCGCACTTTACCGTATAAGACGAGGTTTTTTAATTTAAAAACTATGTTTAGAATTGGGTGTCATCTTATACATGGATAGTGCATGGGGGGACGTGGGATTGGTTGTTGCCGTGAGCCGAAGATTGTCAGTGGCTATTGGGCATGTTATTGGTGGCCACGGCAAGGGCTGGTGTTGATTGACTGTTGCTGCAGCAATTAGGTGGGTGATTGGCAGATTCTGCCAGCAAGGGGACAGACCAGGGCCATCTTAAGGCCGTGGTGCAAAAATCTATCTGGTGCCCCCCCCATATTAAATCAGATTGGGCAGCGTGTGCAAATGATTCGTCTATTTCTAGCAATCCCCTGTGCTCAGAAATAAAACGGTGCACGAGCTTCAGTTCCATTCATGAGTTCGTCTTCTCCTAGTGCCTCAAGGAGAAAAGCGAATCTCCTGCCGGGGGGGGGGGAGTGCAGGAGCCCTTAGCTTTCTCTCCTTCAAGCATCTAGACTCTCTGCTGCGCTGCTGCTGCCCATGTTCACGTCGACCAGGAGCTTCATGTCCCGTTGGACTTCATGCCTGCTCCGCGCCCGGAGCCGCCAAGGGAAACCTCGCCGGGCTGGCAGGACAGGGGCGGCGCGGAAGAAGAAGGGCAGCGCAGAATAAGAAGGGTGCTCGGCAAGGGCTTCACTGGCCACCCCATGCCGCCGGGACCTGGGCGCTCCTCTTCAGGCAGCTTCGTGGAGTGTCGGTGCACCCCGTGCTTTTGCCCGGACACGGCTTCAGGCTCTTCTCCCGCCGCTTCGCCCAGCCAAAGCTCCGGTGGTGGAGTCGGGGGGTTCCAGGCGGCGCTGTGCTCGCTCGGCTTCACGCGCCCCTGAGAGGCCTGGCGCCACGTGCCAGTAAGCCCAAAGGGAAAGACACCTCTGCTGGCGGGCGCAGCGCTTCCTGGCGGCCCGGCGCCCTGGCACATTGCGCCACCCAGCCTTGCCTTAGGGCCGGCCCTGGGACAGACAATAGGTGGCCTTTGTGACACATGTGAGTGGCATCATAGGTCAGGCGGGGGAGCGATTTTCTGCAACCCTCCCCTAAAAAAAGCTCTCAACAACTCTACCCCCCCAAAAAACTCAACAACTATGGGCAATCTCCCTCCATTTTCTTACTTTGGAGTCCCCAAAAATAGGGGGCGTCTTATACACGAGGGCATGTTATACACGGTAAAATTATCATTATGGAATGGGACGTCCCTATTTTCATTGGAGAAATGTTGGAGAGTACATGTCCAGGCGAGGCCTAAATGTGAGGTGTTGGCATTCCCTTCCCAGTTTGATCTACTTTGGCTTTTTGGCACTGCTTCTGTGCAAAGCTACATTGAGCAGTAGCTCCTTTGTTGTCTCTGTGGCTCTTTCATGGGGCAGCAGCTACATCAATAATTGGAAAATGCAACTGTTAAAACCAATAAACTCCACAGTGAGGCTCAACATTGGCACAGCTACTGAAATCCCCTTTAGCTCTCCCCCCCCCAATGCCCAAATAGCTGTCAAATGTCTCATGTTCCCTTCAGTAATTTTGCTATCACATTTTCCAGAAGTCTGAGCAATTCCTACAGCGCCTGCCTTCTTCAAAGCAGATGTATTTGATTCTGCCACATTTTAGCAATTCAATCATCCATTAGGCCACAAACTATTTATGATAAGTTTGTCTTTAAAAAAGAAAAAAGAAAAAAACAAACTTCTGTGTGTTCTGTGTTTCCTTTTATATCTCAATTCAAAATATTTCACCGAGCTCCATGGTGATAGATGGAACTATTTTAAACAATCCTTTCACAGAACTATAAGAGAATGTTTACCCCCAAAAAAGAGAAGAAGAAAAAAACTTGGCATGACGAACTTGAGATTGGATTTGAAAAGAGCTCCAAGGCTGCAATCCTTTGCACACCTTCCTGACAGTTAGTTCCATTGTGTTCAGTGGGAGATACTCCTAGGTCAACATGCATAGGATTTGGCAGAATTAAGTATCACATTGTCAATTATACAGTAATATTTAATTACAGGTAACAGAGACATCACCTTGCCGACAAAGGTCCATATAGTTAAAGCTATGGTTTTCCCAGTAGTGAGAGCTGGACCATAAAGAAGGCTGATTGCCTAAGAATTGATGCTTTTGAATTATGGTGCTGGAGGAGACTCTTGAGAGTCCCATGGACTGCAAGAAGATCAAACCTATCCATCCTGAAGGAAATCAGCCCTGAGTGCTCACTGGAAGGACAGATCGTGAAGCTGAGGCTCCAATACTTTGTCCGCCTAATGAGAAGAGAAGACTCCCTGGAAAAGACCCTAATGTTGGGAAAGATTGAGGGCACAAGGAGAAGGGGATGACAGAGGACGAGATGGTTGGACAGTGTTCTCAAAGCCACCAACATGAGTCTGACCAAACTGCGGGAGGCAGTGGAAGACAGGAGTGCCTGGCGTGCTCTGGTCCATGGGGTCACGAAGAGTTGGACACGACTAAACGACTAAACAACAACTTGGAACTTACACGCATATAACTTGCATGTAACTTCAGCTTTGCATGATTGCCAAAAAATAAAAATAAATAAGAAAGGGGATAGGAAAGGGACAGGTGTCCAGGAAAAAGGACTTCGGCAATCCCTCCCACCATTGAACGATATGTGATCAATTTTGACTTTAGGCACTATCCCCGAAACCTAACTCCATTGTGTGTTGAAAATCGCCTGTATTTTGGACTGTGGTTAGCTCAAAGAATGGAACAATGTTGTTTTAGTGCTCTAAATGGGCAGTTAACAAGGTTTCTACAGTTCTTCGTGCTTTTTTCAATTTTTCTATTCCCTCTAATAGCATGTAAGCTTACACATTACAAGCTGGATGATCTTTGAATGTAGAGATGAGGGATTCGGCTGAAATTTAGGAACTGAAATTAAATTCAGTACACAGTAAAAATGAGCCTACCTTATTTTCACTTTCTGAAACATTACACAAACCAGAACACAACCATCCTTTGAATTCACATTTCTCTGAATTGTTCAGTGCCTTTCTCTAGCCGAGCAATGTTTACAAAATGCATATGCACAAGGGTAAAACTATGTATTAAAATGTGTACATTCATGAAAACGAAGTTCAAAATGCATTATTTTAAGAGTAAGAGCGCTGTTATCTCATTGACTTGAACTAGCCTCATTTCTGAACCTGAGATGGCTGGGTAACAGTGTGACCCAGGGCCAGCTCTAGGTAGAGCCCCGGTGGCAAAGCCGCGCGGAAACCATGCTACACCCTGCAAGGGCGGGGGCGCCGGAGCGATTTCCGTCCCTCGGCGCCAGGGTGCCCGACCTGCTCAAGACTGCTCTGGTGTGACCTGCAGAGCCAGGCTAAATATGTATATAGCAGAAATGTCAATCAGATTGTCCACAGAACACAGGAGATGCTGGGGATTGAACCTGGGACACTCTGCATGCAAATCAGGGGTTATACCAGTTGTAGCATTACAGTGGTACCGCTGCTTACGAATTTAATGCGTTCTGAATGCACATTCATAAGTTGAAAAAAATTGTAAGTCGAATCCCATAGGAATGCATTGGGAGAAAAAATTCGTAAGTCGAAGCAACCCTATCTAAAAATTCGTAAGTAGAAAATATCCTATCTAAACAGCATCCAATATGGCGGACGGAGCGCCATTCGTAAGTAGAAAAATTCGTAAGTCGAGTCATTCGTAAGTAGAGGTACCACTGTATACGGTTATATAGAATGTCCTGAAGGAATCAACTCTGTTTTTTGGATGTACAATACTAGGGTGTTAGTACAGGCTCCCAAATGGATTGCATTTTGGAAGTTTTATTACTCTTATCCATTGCTTCCTTTTTACTGTACTTTTTGGTATAATCATTATTTTCCCCTTTACATGAGTCCCTTTACGGATTGTTTATCTTACTGCACACAACCTTCTTGAGGGGAGGCTTTGATGCCAGTCAAATGTTTGGCTTCCTTGTTGGTTCTTTGAGTCATGCTGTTCAAGAGAGGCTGCCTTGTAGTTGGCTTAAGTCTTGCATATTTCTTGAACTACATTTTCCCAAGACCGGTTCATGGTTATTTACTGAGAGGCTGAAATATTTGGTCCAGAGTTCCAGCAGTATAGAACCTGATCAGATTCTCTTTTTGCTTTCACATCTGTTTTTAGGTCATAGTTTCACGCCTGGGTTATTTTTTGGGAGTACGCTACTTATCAGATGAACTTGCATTGACCACCTTGTCTAACCTCTGTTGCTTCTTCATAAGCACTATAGGAATCCTATGTCATAAATAGTGGTCTTTAGAAGATTTAGAGCAATGATCATGGCCCATGGTGGATGTGCTATGAAACTAATGAAGTTTAAGGTTCAGGGCCCCTAATCCTGGAGGGGCCCCAGAAATTACTTTAATCCACATTGCTTAAAACACTGGGGTCCAGTAAACCCAATTTGAGATGCACAAGTCAAAAACTAGAAGGCCTGCGATGTTTTTATTCACACCAGTGACTTTGACATGCAGTTTCAACCAAAATCTGAGATGCAATAGTCATTATGATGATGATGATTATTATTATTATTATTATTAAATGTGGTGTTCTGTTGTGGAACAACCCCATTGAAGACGATAACAGTGGTTACACAGACCTCATTGCTGGTTGTGAAGGGACCCCATAACAGTCCAAGCTTCAGAGCCCCCAAAATGTAGGTCCACCACTGGCGATGATACCCAGCTCTGTTTTTCTGCAGCAGTCAAATCAGGAGAGGCTGCAGAAGCTTTGAACAGATGCCTGGACTAGGTGGTGGACTAAATGCCTACATACACATACACATACAAGGCCATCTTATTTGTATTAGAAATACGCATGGCTTGTTCCCGTGCTTCCTAGGCGTGGGTCAAAGCATTTTTGCTCTTGCCTTGCCCCATTCCGTGGGAAAACCTGCTCTTTAGTAATAAACCAGAGCAAATGTCAATCCAGAGAAAACTCAACAGTTGTTTGCTCTGATTCAGTAGTAAAGTTCCCCAGGGGAAAGCGGTGGGGCAAGGGCAAGTCAGGTTGAGCCC
Organism: Zootoca vivipara; assembly: GCF_965207765.1. Classification (NCBI taxonomy): domain Eukaryota; kingdom Metazoa; phylum Chordata; class Lepidosauria; order Squamata; family Lacertidae; genus Zootoca; species Zootoca vivipara. Next base: position 21,875,539 of record NC_142582.1, on the reverse strand, counting down.
CCTTACAGTCCACAGAGGCTTTTCAGGAGCTGCAGAGCATAATAGGAAAAGAAGAATCAGTTGCTTAAACCACCTCCCATTAGCACAACCATTGGAAACAACCCAGTGGCGATTTCATGCTTTTAAGCACTTCTCAGCACCAGCTCTTTCCCAGTTCAATACGTAGTAGAGCTAGAACAATTGTGGTATCTAACATCACCTTTCCCTGCAATAAATTAGACGTTATAGATGATAATGGCTTTAAAACATGGGCTGTCTAAATGATGTTAACTTCAACTCTCATCAGCACCAGCCAATGTGGCCAATGGTCAGGCATGACAGCACAGCAACATCTAGAGGGCTACAGATCCCCCATCCCTTCTTTAAAGGAAGGGCTGGCTCACACATGGACCACCTGCTCTTGCAAAAGCATCAATCAAATCACAGACACATAGACAGAAATTAAATTTTGCTTTCCGTCTTCTCGTACACATTTCTTTTCACGGCAGCGAGTTCGTCCCCTCAGCTGCTACTCACAAATGGATGATTCACACATGCACTTGTTTGATTTCTCTGCACTTAGTTTATTCTTGTGCCCTTGATAACTGGTAACTGGCTATGTAGACTTGCTCCATCGAAAAGCCTTGCATTTAAGGAGATTATGACAAGTCCTGACCGTGATGGCCAATCTGCGTTGACATTGACCTGAAGTTTTAAAAAACCCTGGAATATATTTGTATGAAGGGCAACACACAACTATTAAATAATAAACAGGAGTATTAGCAGGTGAGCTGCAGATTCCAATCCCATTCAGTGCCTGCAGGGTCGGGGTGTCTAACATAGGTTTTCTTATAAGTCACCAAAATGTGTGATTGATCTATGTACATATATACATGCCCCTGATGGGGCATGGGGCTTCTTCGATGTGCACGCTGTCATCTGACAAGTGACCTGCGGCCTTAAACGCCAGTCTCACTTTCTCAGCTGTCCTGTCGCTGAGAATCAAGACAGCTGTTGCCTCATACCGCAGGCTGTTTCTGGCATGCTTTGTGTTTCTAGCAATAGATTTAATGTACTGACCCCGTGGCATGGTTAAAACACTGTCTGTGATTTCCCCCTGCGCTGAATAAATGTTCTTCCTTGCACAGTGTTTCATTCCAATGAGCTGTGCATGCCCCTTTGAAACACCTTGATAAAGAGACGTCTCATAAATTCAGTCGTGCTCTGTCATACGCGGAAGTATTTGTGTGTTCTGAATACAGGCTTTAACCATTCATTATTATTATTAAAAGTTATGTATTTGAATCACTGCAGTTGCAAATTTTTAAAAAAAGTAAATGAAGAATAAAAGATTCATCGAAATTGAAGGGTCAGCCCTGAGCAGGTACACAACTCAGGAGATGATTGCCAAGGCTAGCAATCCCCAGAGAAGACCCATTGATTTCAGTGGGTCTACTCTGAGCATGACCTGGTCTCTCCACCCCCATCGTTCAGCCGGGACACTGAGGTCCAGCTCCAAGGGCCTTCTGGCAGTTGCCTCACTGCAGGAAGTGAAGCTACAGGGAATCAGGCAGAGGGCCTTCTCTGTAGTGGCGCCTGCCCTGTGGAACACCCTCCCTTCAATGTCAAGGAAATAAACAACTATCTGACTTTTAGAAGACATCTGAAGGCAGCTCTGTTTAGGGAAGTTTTAAATGTTTGATGCTTTATCACTTTATTAGTATTATTCTGTTTGGGAGTTGCCCAGAGTGGCTGGGGAAACCCAGCCAGATGGGCAGGGTATAAATAATAAATTATTATTATATTATTATTTCAGGAAATACAGGAGTTACTTGCTAGGAAGTGAAGCGCTGAGTGAGCATCAACAATTTACAACAAAGGATTATTTATTTAAAACGTGCATACTCAGCCTAGTATGAAAGCATCTTGAGGCAGTTTATAAAACCTATACAATAAAATTCAGGGTCACCATTTTCAGGAGGTGGGGGGAGATGGTTGTGTTTGCACACATGGGGAGAATCACCACAACTTTCTGAGGTGTGATGGAGGATATATTCAGAATTAAACTCTTAAGAACAAAGAAGAAGCGCCTTTTAAGAGTATTTGTTGTGGGATTTTTGGTTTTCTTTTTTGTGTAATGCTCATAATAAACAAAGATCTAGGTAACGCTGATAAATAATCGCTCCTGGTCTGAAGCTGGGCTAAGGGAACCATAGTTATCTCCTCTCTTCCCCATCGTTGATAAAATTACACTAAATGCCTTAATCTCAGGGTTGTGGATTTGAGCCCCATGTTGGGCAAAAGATTCCTGCATTGCAGGGGGTTGGACTAGATGACCCTCATGGTCCCTTCCAACTCTATGATTTAGAATGTCTCTTTCGGATCCAAACTCTTTGGTCTCAAAGGTATATCTGCCATAGGGCATTTATGTTATTCCCAGGTTGTTGTTGTTGTTGTTTTTATTGCAGGACAGGGTGATGTTTGATTATTTATGTAGTTATTTAATCTATTTCTTGCCTGCTCTGCATTACTAAGAGTAATACCAGTGCAGTTTACATCAAAACTATAAAACAGATAACATTTTACAAAGCAAGAAAACTCTCTCTCTCTCTCTCTCTCTCTCTCTCTCTCTCTCACACACACACACATATATACACACATACTTATATATGGACATTGTTTGAAGATTTTATCACACTCGGATTATTGTTTGGTCTGAGGCATAAGGCCTAAGGCACAGTAGTTATTACGTACTTGGAGAAAGCTATTTTTCTTTCTTTTATTGTGTGTGTAGCACTTCATTACTAGCAAACAGAGGATGTCAGAGTCTTACAAGGCATTTTCTAAGACTGGCACGGTATTTATAGGGGCCAGACAGCAACAGCAGTTTAAAGCTACGAAACTAGGGGTGTGTCACCTCTCCCCCCCCCCGCCTCTCTCAAGAAAGATAAACTCAATGGGGGCGTCTATTTTTAACCTCGTGTTCTTTCCTTTTGGCAGAGCAATCGGTGTTAGCTGAGCTCTTTTGCGGAATGAAGCCAAGTACCCCTGTTCGTTGGCCTTTCGGAATGACCAGCCGATTCACACAGCTCCAGAGACGGAACCTTTTTGCATGAAGCCCGGTTCTGCTACTACAGCAACATCATGTCAAGCAATGGCAGTTCTGACGGCCCACCTTCCACAACAACCGTTAGTTCGGTTCTGGTTCAGGCTGGAGACTGCAAAATCATCATAGCTATATTGAAGGTAAACTTAAACACTTGTGCTTATAGCTCAGCACCATTGACTAGCTCAGAGTCTGATCATTTCAGCTTTGATTTCTACGCAAAGTGGTTGACACAGGGGAGTGTGCTGCACACGCAATCCCAATCAAGAAGCTTTATTTTTCATTACAAAGGATGGGAGAGGGAAGGTTTCTAATTTTTTGTGCATAAAGTAAGCATCACTGAAATAGTCTTGAAGAAAGTGTATATTCTTCATTTGAAGAAAACAGAACTTTAAATTAAAACGAATTAAACAAACAGCCTGGTAACATAACCAGGGCAATCTTTATTGATTTGTAACTGTATTGAGTTGAAATATGGGACTCTGATTTTGTTTTGTTTTCTTGTATTATTTAAAGATTGCATGCAGAATATACAAAGTGCATTTGATCTGACTTGGTCGGAGGAAATTCTTTGAAGGAATTGTTCTAATGTTAATGCATAGGCAAATAATCAATGCCCCTATGTTGCACATACTGAAAAATCTTTACTTGAACCATTTAGCTTCACACTGAAGCGCACCGCCATTTTCAACACAAGTAATTCAACAATATAGGAATACAGGAAGCAGTTGTACACCGAGTCAGACTATTGGTCCATCTAGTTCAGTGTTGTCTACACCAGCCTTTCTCAAACTTGGGTCCCCAGATGTTGTTGGACTACAACTCCCGTCATTCCTAGCTAGCTGGACCAGTGGTCAGGGATGATGGGAGTTATAGTCCAACAACATCTGGGGACCAAAGATTGAAAAAGGCTGGTCTGCACAGTCTCTCCAGGTTTTCAGACTGGGGACATCTCCAGTGCTACCTAGAGATGTCAGGGATTGAGCCTTCTGCATACACAGCTGATGCTGGAGCTATGGCCATTTGAGGGGCAGAGAGGATGTTGCATGCTTCCTCTCCTAAAATGTGGTTCAGTAGAGCTCACAAGCCATTGCATGAATTAAATCAGGCACCCCAAACTTGGCCCTCCAGATGTTTTGGGACTACAACTCCCATCATCCCTGACCACTGGTCCTGTTAGCTTGGGATGATGGGAGTTGTAGTCCCAAAACATCTGGAGGGCTGAGTTTGGGGATGCCTGGTTTAATTCATGCAATGGCTTGTGAGCTCTAATTAAATCAAAAGACTAGACTTTACTAAGTGCTTGACCGTTAGTTTTTGAGTTGGATCATGCACACACAGACACGTCATACAAATATTTGGAGAAATTGTACTTAGGACAATGTATCTGTTTGCGTTTTTAGTGTGGTGATTGGGTGCAGCTCCAGCTGGCTGAATCAGTACCAAATTTATTAGAAATCGGCAGCAATCAAGAAGAGACCAAAAAGTTACTACAAGATCATGAACTTCTCCTGGCGAAGCTTAAGGTAAGACATGCGACATGAACTTTCTGAATGATTACAGGTCGCATTGTAGCCTTGTTCTGAAAGTTGTAAATGACTGTTGAGCGCCGGTCCTCAGACCACTTAACGCAGGCATCCCCAAACTGCGGCCCTCCAGATGTTTTGGCTACAATTCCCATGATCCCTAGCTAACAGGACCAGTGGTTGGGGAAGATGGGAATTGTAGTCCAAAACATCTGGAAGGCCAAAGTTTGGGGGTGCCTGACTTAATGCTTTGTAGGAACGTTTCATCCCAAACCATACCTGCCAAGTTGCTGTCAGAGAAATAAGGGACCGGGCCGGAAATAGCAGACCGGAAGTAGCGCTGCCGCCATTTTGGAACTGGGTGGAGCATGCTCAGAAGTGACTTTTGATGCTGCTTTGCCCAGTTCCAAAATGGCTGCCGTGCCAGAATAAACCGGGAAAAAACAAAAAAAATTTTTCAGCTAGGAACAGCTGGGAAAACGGGGATTTCCCGGGGAAAACGGGAATCTTGGCAGCTATGTCCCAAACAATCCTTGTGGCAGAGTTCCTAAGGGTTGCTAAAAGAAGCCTCACAAAAGCAAGCAAGAAATGACTCCATCCTTGTTGCATGTAATAAGACACCCATCCTTGTTGCATGTAATAATACAGCCACGAGTTGTTCTTTGCTTGCCCATGGCTTGCTTCCTACATGCCTTTGCTATGACATGCAGGATTTAACCACATGCAGGATTTAACCTTCAGTGTGTCATGGCAAATTTTAATGAAAGTTGTTATTGTGCGTGGCATGCCAAAGCTTAATCTGGCAACTGGCAGCTACTGCCGCCAGGCATAGAATTGACTGCAAGCATGGAGCAGATGAGCACAGGATTGTCAAGAGCGTTCCTTATAGCTACTAACTGTAATGGCTGCCGTAAGACAATACGACTACGAATGAACCAGAGCTTACTCTTAAGCACAATGTTGCAGTGTTCCCTAGTGGGCTGATGGTAAGGAGCCCACCCCCACCCCCACCAATCAGTGCAAGTGAGGAAGGTAACATAAGTCCAGTGACCCACTGCCATAGCTGCCAAGTTATCCCTTTTTTTAAGGGATTTTCCCTTATGCTGAATAGGCTTCCTCGCGAGAAAAGGGAAAACTTGGCAGCTATGCCCACTGCTGGAAACAGGAAAAGGTTGAAAGGAGGCCTCTCTTTATTGCATGGATGTCTGGAAGGTGCGTGTGTAGGTGGAAGAGTGTTTTGAATCCCAAATGTTGGTCGTTATCTATCTATCCACAATTGCCAGCATCTTTGTAGAAAAGGAAAGGAAATAAGTCATTAATGGCTCTACAGTAAACAAAGGCATTTATATAGCTCCTGTTTTCTAGGCAGCACCATTAATCAGATAAGCCGTCACAGAACCGCATGGGTATTCTGAGGGAAGAGTCATTTGTTTTTTGTGCAGATTACTTTTTAATGCACTAGAGGCTCAAACAGTATATTTTAAATTTTGGTACATATACAAGTCATGGCCATTTATTTATTATTTTTGTACCGTATTAAGCTGTGCTGATATTTAAAATAAAATAAAATAAATGGTCGCCACAGCCTACATATAGTGTTGGTGGAATATATAAGGCTCTCCAACATCACTGAGCCTTGCCTCCTCCATACCGCTAACTTCCTCATTCCCCCCACCTGACCCACTGCTGCTACTCTCACGAGGCAAAGAGCTGGTCAACAGGATGGGGGGAGGTTCCCTGTAGGAAGGTCCCCTGACAGGTTCCAAAGAACGTTCGCAAACTGGAACACTCACTTCCAGGTTTGTGGTGTTTGGGAGCCAAAATGTTTGACTTGCAAGGTGTTCGGGATCCAAGGTACGACTGTACTGTAATTGAAGATAACATTGATGATTGTAAGTGAAGATACTGGAATGAATATTATTTTGATGACAGTTAACATCTACTGTGGTGCCTCAACTTACGAATTTAATCCGAAGGCACCTTCGTAAGTTGAAAAATGCCATTGGAAACGCGATTTCCCATAGGAATGCATTGGAAATGGAAAAATTTGTAAGTTGAAGCAACCCTATCTAAAAATTCCTAAGTCGAAAAATCCCTATCTAAAACCACCGTGGTTTTTTTCCGGATGTCGAGACATTTGTAAGCACGTGGCCATTACCCCCATTTGTAAGTCAAAAAATTCAGTTGTCGAGTCATTCGTAAGTCGAGGTACCACTGTATTGACACCAGGAGATTTGAGGTACTGTCAGTATTCTGAGAATGGTCATTTTTATTTCTCCTTTTCAACAAAGCTAGGTGAGGCAGTGAACGCCTTTAACAGATGGGTTTAACAGAGAACAGGCGATAAACTAGATTTTATTCAGGGTGGACCTATTGCAATTGATGAACATGACTAACTTGTTATTATTTTCAATGGGCCTACTATGAGTCAAACTTAGTTGAATGTCACCCAACCTATTTATTGAGCATTCATTCTGATTTGTTCGCAGGAAGATTAGGCAATGCTGGCTATTTAGCAAGGATTTGTTCTGATTTGTTTGTGGAGAGGTTATACACAGTGCTATTTTTTCTAGAAAAAGAGGTGCCAGAGCTCACCATGAACTTCTCCCTTGTTTTCCTCGAATGACAATGGTGCGCACCTGAGAGGTGCCGGAGCTGAGCTCCAGCTGGGGGGGGGGGAGCCCTGGTTATACAACATAGAGTTAATCAATTGTTATGCCTGACTTCCCAGCACATTTTCCTGTCTCCTTCCTTCCGGCTATGAAAGTCTTTAATGAAAGTCTGACCTTTTGGAGAAGTGGGTTTGTTGCATAAGTCCTCCCAGTCAAAGAGAATTGTGCAACCTGAATTTGCTGGTCTGCGATTGAATTCTGCCCGAAAACAGTCAGGAAGCACCCAGTGGTGGATTGGGTGGGGATGAACAAACTAAAGCTCAGCTCAGAAAAAAAATGAAGATGTTAATGGTGGGTGGCCTGATTTAATTTAGGGTTTTGTGGTTCACCTTATCTCTGTAGGATTGTACTTGAGGGTTTGGAGATGTTCTTGCACTTAGCCTTGCTGCTGGGATTCCAGGTAGCACCATAGTCAGGGCACTTTTCACCAACTTTTGATGGTGTGCCAGGCTGCTGTCCTTCTGTTGAGGAGTGACTTGACCTTGGTGCCCCCCCCCCCAGGAAGAACTAATGTACAGTGGTACCTCGGTTTATGAACACAATTGGTTCCGGAAGTCTGTTCATAAACTGAAGTGTACTTAACCTGAAGCAAACTTTCCCATTGAAAGTAATGGAAAGTGGATTAATCTGTTCCAGACGGTCCACGGAGTACTTAAACTGAAGCGTTCATAAACTGAAGCGAACTTTCCCGTTGAAAGTAATCGAAAGTGGATTAATCCATTCCAGACGGGTCCGCGGAGTACTCAACCTGAAGCGTACTTAACCTGAAGCATGGGTGTAATTGGTTCCGGAAGTATGTTCATGAACTAAAGCATTCATAAACTGAAGTGAACTTTCCCATTGAAAGTAATGGAAAGTGAATTAATCCGTTCCAGATGGGTCCGCGGTGTTCGTAAAGCGAAAATTCGTAAACCGAGGTGTTCATAAACCGAGGTTCCACTGTAATGTGTTCTATGTCGAGCTGCTATTGAAGCCTGCCTGAAAATTGCAATTCATTCAGAACCCAGCAACCCACTTTTAGAAGGAGAATACCAATGGAACCATACAACACTGGCTCTGATAGAATTTTGTTCCCAAGTTTGTTTGTTTTTCTAGGCACCATTCAACGTGATGCTTGTGACATTTAATGCCCCAAATGACCAGAGGAACATATACCTTAGTTACGCTGAAATTGGATTACTGCAATGAATTCTACATGTGGTCTTCAGAAGATACAGTTGGCCCAGAATATGGAAGCGAGTGGGTATATGCCCATAGGACCACATCAGACCTATCCTGCAGGCCTGCACTGGTTGCCAATTTGTTTCTGGGCACAAGTGTTGATGATTTTTAAGCCCTAAATGGTTTGGGCTTTAGGTGTCTGAAGGGCTGCTTCCTCCCATACCAAGCTGCCCATGCCTAAATTCAGAAGGAGGGACCTTCCTCTGTGTCAAAGCTAGGGGAAGACCTGAAGAGAAACCAAAGTATCTTCTGTGTCAAAGCTAGGGTGGAGGTATGGTTGGTAGTAATAAGAGAGAGCACCAATATTGTGGAAAAGCTTGCCCACTCTCTGGGTGTCTTCTTCCAGTTTAAAGAAGGTCTTTTTATGTTGGACAGGCCTTTGCCTTGCCATGTAGACAATGATTTTGAAGATTATGGTTTGTCTGCTGTGCCTATCTTTGTGGTATTTGTGTGAGCAGTCTAGTTGTATATCAGTGTGATTTTAATCATAGAAAAGTACTCTGCAGAAAAGCACCAGAAGCATAAAAGCATAAAAATGGTTATATATATTTTTTAAATGCCCTGAGTTCTGATTACCTTGGGGAACATCTTCTCTAGGGATAAGCAAATCTGCCAATTTTGGTTTTTCCCAGCTTCCCACTTTTTTCCAATCTTAGCATCATATCCCCATATTCCCACATCAGTTTGAGATTGTAGTCCTTGTGAAAATTCATCACCATTTTAGGGCAGGTTTCTCTGAACACACACATCTTTTGTATGAGATCCCCCCAATACACACATTTTTACAAAGCAATTTCCTCATATATATAATTATTAATTAATTGTCTATACCACCTTTCATCCTAGGAGTTTTTAAAACAAGGCGTTTTAATATATAATAACACAATACTATATAGTGGTACCTTGGTTTACGAACTTAATCTGTTCCGGAAAGCCGTTTTTAAACCGAAACCGTTCTTAAACCGAGGCACACTTTCCCTAATGAGGCCTCCTGCCACCGGTGCCCTTCCACCATTTGGATTCCGTTCTTAGACTGAGGTAAAGTTCGCAAACTGGGACACCACTTCTGGTTTTGCGGAGTTTGCAGAGTTTCCAAACCTTTATTGGCATCATTTACAAACATTTAAAAACAAACAAACAAACAAAAGAGTCCAGTGCGATCCCGTCACCAACCCATCAGTACAAACACTCGCCAAAGGGAGGGGAGGCCAGCAATCTGTTTCACCTCAGTGGGTCTCCAACAGGGGCAGGATCCTGTAATGTACTTTGGCGGCAAAAGATCAAATAGAGGAACTCAGCTACTGTCCTGGTACGCTCCTGATCTCTCCCCTGTAATAGGAAGCGTATAACCCCTTTGTGGAGTTTGTAAACCAAATCTTTCTTAAACAGGACTGTTCTTAAACCGAGATACCATTATAGTGTATTGGACTTTTTTCACTTCTATGTGAATTTATATGCACACTTCAGTATACTGTATACATTTTTGCACAGATTGCTTTGCTGGAGAAGTAGCATTGCAAAATTTGGCAAAGTGTAAGATTTCAAATGGGCAGCTGTGTTTTGATTCACATACTGCTTTTTCAAAGTGCAAATTAGGTAAATTCATCTTTAAATGTGAACCACGTTGATTTCTTCCCCCATCTCTAAGCTTCTCCTATATGAACTTCCATGGAGCAGTGAGATCCTCCGTGAAGACCTAGCTCTAAATCCCTTCTTTCCCTATAACTAGATTAGAAGAGATAGGAGGATCTCCTAAATACCCCTCAACTGTCCTGCTTTAAACGGGACATCCTGGTACTACAAAAGCCATCCCAGCTTCTGATTGGACCCCAGGATGTCCTGTTTCTGCTCCCACAATAACATGGCCCCCAAAGGCGCCCCATTTTGGAAGGCCATGCTATTGTGCAAGTCACCTGGCTCCCATACGAGCTTGGCACCGAAACAGCCGTGTCCTGATTGTCCTTTGTAGTATGTGGGAAGGTATGTGGCTATGTTAAGGAGTTCCACTCCTTGATGGGGTTTGTATGGCTGACTCTATGCCTTTTGGAGAGGGAGAGGGAGAGGGAGAGGGAGAGGGAGAGGGAGAGAGAATCACAAAGAAAATTCTATTTGGGCAGTCCTTCTGGAGCTTGTGGTAAATGTTTTAAAACTGCTTCATTGGCTGCCACTTAGCTTGTTTTATGCTCAGTCATTTCATGCTATCCTATTTTTGTTTGATTCATTTTAGTGTTTTTGATATTTCTTTAGTAAGGCACACTGGACAGATAGTTAAACAAACAAATACTGCAGTAGCCATAGCACAGATACTGCAGTAATAACCACTACAGCAGCCCAGCCAAAGTGAAACAGTTGTGGAGAACAAACCTGCGCACCTTTACTCAGAAGTAAGTCCCTCTGTAGCTAATGAGTCTTACACCCAGGTTTGCAGTCCAGGTCCCCTTAATTGAATGATTTTCACAGATGCACTGAAATATGTCTGAATTTCATCGAATTTATCATATTTCAGTGAATGAAGTAAGGGGCTTCAATGTGCTTAATTTTGTCTGGGTAGCACACCACATTTACTGTAGATAAAGTAAGAAGAAGTTAATACAAAAACGTCCTACTTTGTAGCTTGCCCACCTTAGATTCATATTCTTGAACTGGGCTGTGACAGGGGAGAGGAAGACATTTGGCTCCAGAGAGAGTTATGCTTTCGTCCCTTTGAAAACAATGGCTTTTAAGTTAGTGGTTGCTATCTTCTCCCATTGAGCTCCATCAGACTTAAGAATAACTTAAAGCTGCAACATTCTAGACACTTACCTGGGAGTAAGTCCCATTGGACTTGTTGGGGCTTACTTCTTTGAACCGACATGCATGGGATTATGCTGCAACTTTCTCTGTGTTTTCTCTTTCATTTCACAATGGTTTTGTGTCGTAACAGACACAGGCAGTTCTGAGAAATAAACTCTTATGATGATCTGATCCCCTGTAAGAATACTTTACAGGTGCATTGATATGAAACATGTACCTTTAATACTAGAACCGTGCCAGCCATCACTGAGGTGTTCTTTGAAAGCTGTTTCTTGTACTTCCTGCTCTGTGATTAATCTGGACCAACCTCTGGAAGATCTATGTGGATGCATCCGTACATTCTTGATCGCTTGCCAAAGTCCTGTTCTTTGTCATAATAAAGGTCACAGCGAAATGTACTGGAGAACCTGGAACTATGCAGAGCTAACTTTTCTAAAAAGAAAGAAAGAAAGAAAGAAAGAGGTAGACAGACATAAAATTGGTCTTCATTCTTTGAGATGCATGTTGATAGCTCTTAATTACTTTATTTGCTCCATTGAAATTGAAAATCAGTAATTTATATGCAAATATTCAAGGGGAAAATATTTCTGTTCGGCATTTATAATTTTGAATTGTTGCCTTTTTTTAAAAAAGGAATATTTGGCCTCCCAGTAGTTCTAACCTTTGAGTTGTCACCTTAATTTCTTTTAAATGAATTTTTTGGCTCTTGGTATATTATCTGTTAATCTTGGTGCTTAAGTTTATTTCCATATATTAATTATAGAGGTGCTTCACAGTGCCACTAAAGCTAAAAGTCTGGGTTTTCTCCCCATTATGGGATGGTTTTGTCAGCAGCATGAAGGGCTCTTACAGCTGCGTGTTCAGAACCAGAGACCTCCCCCCTAAATAAAGACACATTTGACTCAAATTTTAGTTTTGTTTTTTGGCAGAATTTAGGCCGCAACTTTATTGATTACAGAAAAGTAAGTGGTTGCATAGGTTCTGGTTCGACTAGCTCCCAACACCCTTGCAGGCAGCGCTGACCCAGAACTCTATCATACGTCAGCCAAGGGTGAACACCTGAGGCAGGTGAAAAGCCTGGGATCAGACTCTGTTCACTCCCCAGATGCTCCCCTGGACTCAGGCACGGGCACAACCCCCTTTCGGGGGTTGACCAAACCAAGTTGAGTCCCTGAATTCCTTTAACGGAATACCCTTCACATAGGGATGGTGAGACCATTCTCCCATCCTATCACACGAACCAGTGCCTATCCACAACCTTACAAGTTGTGACGAATTGCTACACGGCAGGCGAAACCCAAATGGCAACAGCCAATCAGCCGAGTGGGGAAAATTCCTGCCGTGCCCCTGTCCCAACGACAGACGACACATGATGGCATAGCAAGGTCCATCGCAAAAATGCCCTAAAATTAGGGAGAGGTGAGCAGGTGTTCCGATGCATGAGCCGAAAGAGGAAGCTCTGGGGCACGTGCATGGGTTTATATAGGTCCCTTGATCCATTTAGACTGCACCTGATTGGCCAGATTAAACCCAGCAACGAGGGACCTACCAATCGGGTGTTGTGGCTATCCAATAGACCCACCCACAACCAGGAGGTCAGTCTCCAGGTCTCACTGCAACACATGCCCTCTTTCAGGGAGGACACAATTTATAAGAATGACCTTTATTGTGAGGTTATGTAAGAATGTTTCATTTCACAAAGAGATTGCTATAAAGGAAATCCTTGCTCCTGATTTTGTTTCTGCTGTTAACTTCGTAAGAATGTAAGATGAGCTTGCTGGACCAGGCCAATGTCCTATCCGGTCCAGCACCCTGTTCTCCCAATGGTCGGGCAGATGTCTGTGAGAAGCCTTCAAACAACAACATTCTCCCCTCCTGTAGTTTCTGGCGACTGGTACTCAGAGGCATGATGCCACAGACAGTGGACCATCTTTCTTACCCAGAAATAACAAATACAAGCAGAACAATCTTATCCCTCAATCCATGCTGCCAGAGGAGTGGGGAGAACAGGTTAGGCTGTGGCGGAGGCTTGCTTCCACCCTTATGTGCTGGGCTTGGCTATCCTAGCTGTTGCTAGGCTACCACCCGCAATGGGGTGGAACAGGGCCAGAGCTGAGCCAGTCATGCATCCATCCAGGGCCGGCCCTACGGCCAGGTTGGGTGGCGCAGGGCACCACGGCGCTGGCCCACCAGGAGGGCGCCGCGAGCTGCGCCCGCCCGCTGGCCAGCCGGTCCGCCGCGCAGCTGCGCCCACAGCAACCGCGCTGTGCCGGCCCGCCGGTCCGCCGCGCAGCAGCACCTGTGGCAGCCACGCTGCGCCCGCCCACCGCGCTGGGAAACGGGGCGGGAGGGCGCCGGAGGGATCCGGCGCACCACAGCACCAGGGGTGCTTAAGACGGCCCTGCATCCATCCCACTGGATCCTAAGCTGGTCAGTAGCCAGAAAGGGCCCAATCTGGGCCCTTCCCCCAAAAAACATATTTATTGATTTTATAAAACTGAGAAAAAACATATAAAACAAAAATACAAAAAAAATCAGATAAAACACAAAAGTACAAAATACAAAAAGAAAAACAACAACCATATTTATCACTCATGTGTCCTAACATTGTTGACTTCCTCAAGTCCCTCCTTTCTGCTTTTCATTGTATATCATCCTTAGTAATTTCTATATCATACTTCAATCATCTTATTATTACCTTAAATAACCAATTTCTATATCATATTTCAATAATCTTATTTTTACCTTAACAAAAAAAAATTCACCTCATATTAATTCTTTAACAACATTCAATTCTTATTTTACCCTTATATCTAACTACAAATCCTCCTCTACAACCTCCCTGTACTTCCAAATCTTATCTTAAACATTTCCAATATTGCAATTATTTCTTAAATAAACTTTAAATTTCTTCCAATCTTCTTCCACTGACTCCTCCCTCTGGTCACGAAGTCTCCCGGCCAGTTCGGCCAGTTCCATAAATTCAATCATCTTCATCTGCCAATCATCCACTGTAGGTAAATCTTAACTCTTCCAATTCTTAGCTAATAAAATCCTTGCTGCTGTTGTGGCATACAGAAAAAAACATAATATCATAATATCTTTTTTTGGTAGTTCCTCTCTAACTATCCCAAGTAAAAATGCTTCTGGTTTCTTGATAGAGGTGTTTTTCAACACTTTTTTCATTTCATTATAAATCTTCAATCCGGGCCCTTTTTAATGTGTTGGGGGGAGGGATTATTGGGTTTTTGTTGTTCTTATGTTTACTATGCATTTCACATTTTTTATATTGCGCTTTTATGTTGTGAGCCACCCTGAGATCTGCGGACGAGGGGCAGTGTACAAATTTAATAAATAATAAAATAATAATTCAGGGTTTCATGCACGATGCACCCCAAAGCCTACGGCTGCCGTACATCTGGGATTTCCCAGATTATGTCCGAGATTTGTCCACTGGAAATCGTGCCCAGGCTCAAGATTTTTTTGTGTCCGGAATTTCACGTTTTGAAATAGGGCAACCCTACCCAAGCCAGACTTGATTGGCTTGAGCAACAGAAGTGCATCGTGTTTCTGCTTCCAGAATGAAATGCAGGCATTATATACACTTCTACGGCAGGAGCAGATTCCCATTAACATAAATGCAATGCTTACAGCTCAACTGTATTGCATGTCTTCTCAGAAGTAAGTCCTGCTGAGTCCAGTGGGAACTGACTCCCAGGGAAAGGCTGTGTGGGGGGTGTATAGGCAGACTTAAACTGCTCTGGGCTCAGTTAGGAGAGGAATTTAGCAGAGGGGTGATATGAGAGAGCAGTCTGCCGAGCATGTGTGCAAATGGATAGTGTGAATGATGCAATAAGCTTGATGTGGCATACAGATATCGGCCCCACATCTCAGCCACTAGATATCTTATCCCTTATTTAAAACGGATGTATCAGCATGAGAAGCTACGGACTCCGAATTAGATTCGGGAAAGCAACAAGAGACATGCTTAATTTTCACTGCTGCAAGCACCCTTTCTGCACAGAAACGTTAATTACGCAGCATCTGTTCTCTCTCTCTCTCTCTCTCTCTCTCTCTCTCTCTCTCTCTCTCTCTCTCTCTCTCTCTCTCTCTCGTATAGTTGTATTTCAGTATATTATTTCAGTATACAGAATCCGTGATCGCCATAAGGAAGTGTTTCTCAGAGTTCAGCTTGCAACTCAATAAAACTTCCTTTGCTAACCTTTTAAGGGAGGATTTACACAATAAAATAAAAATAATGGGTTTTGTTTTAGTATCTTTAGTACTCTGTAGCTGTAGTAGCAGTTCGGGAAACGCTAATAACAGCATAATGCCCCTCTTCTGGAAAGCAGCCCAAAGCAGAAAGGAGAATTAAGTGTAGTTAAGGTTCAGTTTTTCCAAAGAATCTTGGCAAGTGCAAGAAAAGCAAATGATTATATGGTTATATGATTATATGGTTTGAAGCAATATCAGACAATATTGTAACATATACATATACTTTTTTTTTTAACATATACATATACTTTTTTTTTTTTTGTAGCAGTGGTTCTCAGCTCAAGGTCTGTGGACCTCTGGTAATCCTTTCAGGTGGACTGTGCAAAGAACAGTTGGAAATATCTTTTCTGGGCCCCACAGTTGACTTTTTTTTTCCTGACAAGGAAGATTAAGCCATTTTGACCAGCCTAGCAAAACGCTGGCCTAGGGCCTATAATAATCATAATATAATGCTGATACATTTAATCATTCTCTTCCCTCTCCCACACACCTTTTTAACCAGTGGCCTTTCTTGGCAGCCAGGCTTAAGGGCCATGATTTTTATAATACGGCACAGGTTTTGACCATGAGGCTAGTATTAAAGGAGAGGGGGAAGATTATTAGGTGGTCCAGCAAGACCACCTATAGTTTTCAAGTGGTCATTGGAAAAAAAGTTTCTGCTGGCCTAAGGACATGTAACACGGAGACTATATATTACATACACATTTAACAGAGAAGGGGCCATAGTTTACACATACCCTGCATTGCAGGGGTTGGACTAGATGACCCCCAGGGTCCCTTCCAACTCTACAATTCTGCGATTCTATATCAAGGTACAGTCCCTAGCATTTCCAGGCGAGGGTGTTCATCTTCCACTTTATTCATTGTGTTGTGACAGAAAAGATGGAACACTGTCTCCCCTCCCCACCCCCATTATAGAAGTGGAAGTGTCCATTATGTTAAGATAACGTTATTTTATTCCCTCACATCCATATAGGTCTCAAATATATTCCAGGGAGTCTGAGTAATTTTTACATAGTGATGGTGTTTGGCTATAAACCTCTAGCTCAGCGGTTGCCAAATGTTTTGGGCTCTTGTGCACATGCCACAAAATGGCCGCCGCGGGGCATTGGCGTAACACGAAGTGTCTGCCGCATCTGAAAGGGCAGGAAAACACAAAATGGCGACGGCATGCTTCTCCCCTCCTGCTCTTTGCACCTCTCCTCCGTTCAGGACAAGAGGGAGAGGGGACATCGAATTGTGGCACCCAGTGGGCATGTTTAAGGGGGCACGTCCAATACTGAAGAGGCTGAGCCGATTGTAAACAAGAACAAAACAAGAGAAACAAACAGTCTCTTGTGAACAGCTTATTTTTGAGGGGATATTTACTGAGGTATTTCACAGGTGCCATAACAGGTACTGGTGGGCACCCTGGCAGTCACAGGCACTGCTATATCCAATAATAATAATAATAATTTATACCCTGCCCACCTGGCTGGGTTTCCCCAGCCACTCTGGGCGGCTCCCAACAGAATATTAAAAACACGATAAAACATCAAATATGCTGGGCGGTGAAAAGTGCAGACTTTTAATCTGAATATACTTTACTTTGCAGCACCTGATAGATGCAACAGCCCTCAAACATAGTAGATAGGTGTCCGTTATAACATAAAATGTACTCTCTGTGGCGGTGCAACTAACAACTATCTACTGTGGTTAGGTGTGGCAAATGTAGGGATACCAAAACCAGCCTATTTCAGATCCATGCGACTTTCACATTGGTGCCCTCACAGGGCCATTCCACTCCATTTCCAGATCTAAATGTTTATTTAAATATGCATTCTGAACATATTTGCTCTTGAGTTATGTATTTCTAGCAGAAGCGGCAGGTCGCTGGTTCTTTCTGGGAGGGAAAGGGAGACGGAGAGGAAGCAGGGAGGTTGGTGTTGTGTCATATGCAATTTTGGCCTAAATTTGGACTCGAATGAAATAAATAGGCTTAAGGAATCCTAACCTGTGCTCACACTGCAATACTGCATACCGAGTTGGCTTGCCCAGGATAATGAGTTTTCACACAGCTTGCAAACTGAATTCTCGTCGTACAAGCCATTACAAAATGGCTTGCAGCATCAGACAGTGAACCTGGGAAACGATCTCTTAGGATAACTTCCAAGTGACCTTGTGATGGAGCTTATGTTATCGCTGTGCAATGTGACCCCTGATGGCCTTCTGTACTGTAAAGATATTTTAAGCCATTGCAGTCCAGACCCTATCAGTGGTCACTGGCACATGTATGCTAGCGAAATGTTTTCCAGGGTTGAGTGTGTGGAAAACCTAATGGGGGAGGAGGTGCCGTGATGGGGAAGGAACAGTCTGAGGGAAAGAGATGGAAAGCAGGGGACAGTACAGAGGCCCTTTTTGAGTTGTTTTTGTTCTCACAGGTAGGACTGAGGGGCCGTTCATAACAATTTTCCTTACAAAAATGTAAAGAGATTAGGCCTTATGGCAGTCACAGAGGTCACAGGAGAGATTTTCCTTTAAAACAATAACACAAGCAGACATATGTACAAAGTTCTGCACAGTCTACAAGAAAAAACAAAACAAAAAACGGCAGCCTTTATATTTTTGTGGTGTCATACTCGGGAGTGATATACACATCACATAATACCTGCATTCTCAAAACAAATAAATTGCTCATACCCACTTTAAGGAATAATAAGCACAGCGTGCTATGGTCCATGGGGTCACGAAGAGTCGGACACGACTAAACGACTAAACAACAATGAAAAATAACTGACTGTTCAAAGCTTGCATGAATTCTCATGATTTCCAGAGACTTTGTACTTTGCGCTTATATCATACCCTCCAACATTTCTCCAATGAAAACAGGGGCGTCCTATTCAATAATAATAATAATAATAATAATAATAATAATAATAATAATAATAATTCTATTATTTATACCTCGCCCATCTGACTGGGGACTCAGCTACATTGGCAAAGGACAAAAGGCTTTATATGCATTGTTTATGCATTCTAACACTGTGACATCAGATGGCGCTGCGGAGTTACGTTTTTTTGCTAACCCGATTTCTCACACAAAGTTTGCAACGCCTTTAACTGAAACACTCATTTGATGTGTCTAGATCCAGCCTGGGTTGCCCCAGCCACTCTGAGCAGCCTCCAACATATATAAAAACATAATGAAACATTAAACATTTTTTTAAAAACTTCCTTATACAGGACTGCCTTCAGATGTCGTCTGAAGTTGCCATATGTCCTCTTTTTCCAGGACATGTCCTCTTTTTCATGGGTAGAGTTGTCATAGCAATCCATAGTTAAAAGTAGCAGTTGGCAAATGTGTCCTCTTTTTTCCCCCTCTTCAAAATATGGCAACCCTATTAACCCCCCAAAATTTTCCCGAAGAAAATAGGGATGACCTACCATACCCTCCAACATTTTTCTGATGGGAAATCGGTACATCCTAAGGGAAAACGGGACCTTCTGGGATCAAATCAGAAACCAGGATGGCTTCTGTAAATCCAAGACTAAGCCTGGAAAATATGGACAATTGGAGGGTCAACACCAGAGTTCAGCAACCTTTTTCAGCCATGTAGGGGGCCGGACTATATTTTTTGGGGAAATGAACGAATTCCTATGTCCCACAAATAACCCAGAGATACATTTTAAATAAAAGCACACATTCTACTCATGTAAAAACACGCTGATTCCCGGACCGTCCACGGGCCGGATTGAGAAGGCGGTTGGGCCTCATCCGCCCCCTGGGCCTTAGGTTGCCTACTCCTGGTCTACACATATACAGGGATTTCTCAATACATGCACAGGACATGCCCATGGATGAAATATGCTATTTGTATGAATTGAAGCAACAGGATCATGGGCAATATCTTGGGAACTTACTGATTCAATAAAATGTTCTGTCTTGAGCACTCTTTCTCACAACTGGTTTTCCTTTCCCCCTTTTCTGGTACTCTTAACAGACCTGCTTGTTGCTCTGGAGAGCAAATTGTGAAGACATGGAATATCGAGCAACAGCCTGTAAAAGTATTTACAACGCCCTTTCCATTTGTACTAGTCTGAAATGTGTCTAGAGCCTGCCCTTGAGCGAAAATACACAGTAACAAATGCTTCCATCTCTTACGGAGAATGGCCTTTAAAATCCTCTTGTGGACAAGCTAGCTTTGGCTCCAAGATAGTTTTTTTCTGGGTGAATCAATACCTACAGTAGGTCCTGTTTCAAAACCACATAAATGTCAGCGATAGACTTTGCTCAGTGCACGAAACGTAATGAATGGTAAGATGAACAGCTGGCATTGGAAACAAATTGGCTGACTTGAAATATATTTATTGAATTCATAGGCTGTTCTGCCCAACAAGAGAAGAGCATAATGGCCAAGCGCGCCCATTTACCTATTGGCAAATAGCTTCCAATTAAAAAACAAATTGCTCATTGAGATTCAGCATGCCAGAAGCTTAGAAACAAATTTATTAGCATAATTAGCAGCATCAGAAAGAAATAGCACATTGGGAGCTTAAACGCTGATTTTACCAGCAATAATATAACAACCATTGTCAATGTGGAATGGATAGCCTAAACTGCTTTTTATTATGGTGAATCTGTGTATTTAATTGTTTGATGAGGAATGCCTAAAACTGGAATAATCACAGGCCACTTTCATAACTTGGCTGGAGTCTAATGGAACTCAATAGTCAGAGAAGACTTCATTGGTCCATTTAGGACTGAAGTTCATGGGTGCTTTTTTAGGGGGCCTGCTACCTGGTGATTGATTGATATGTAACCCATGCACTGTATTTGTTTTTCTGCCATCCTTTGCTGGCAATCTATACCAAGTTTTCTATGACTCTCTGGTAGACCTGGCCAAGTATTTATAAATAATTGCCTTAACAGATGCCACACTTAAACGTGAAATTCACTACTACAAAAATGTTTATGGGCAGTTGCTTGGATGGCCTTAAAAACACAACAAATGGACAAGATCATAGCAGTTACGTTTGTCAATGGCTACTAACTATGATAGCTAAATGCAATTTACATATTCAGAAGCAGTATATCTCTTAATATCAGGCCCTGGGGACAAACAACAGGGAAAGGCCTTTGTGGCCTGCAAAGGTCTCCCCCATGAGAAGTCTGGAGGGCGGCAGCATGAGAACGGGGACTTTTCTTTGGTGGCTCCCCATCTCTGGAAAGCTCTTCCCAAGGAGCCTCACCTGGCGCCTTCATTACATAGTTTTAGGCACCAGGGCAAAAACGTTTCTCTTCAACCAGGCATTGGGCTGATTAACATTTTATGGCCTTTGACATGTATCTGTGGGAAGGAGTTTATTGTTTTGTTTTACTTTCGTTTTTGCTTTTGTGTTTTTATTTTGCATTCTTAAGCCTCTGGCTTTTCAAAGTTAGAAACAGAATGCTGAACAAAATGGACTTTGATCTGCTCCAGTAAGAACCAGACCAAGAAGGACTGAAGTACAAATGTTCAGTGTTTTTAATAGAAATATTAAGCCTTCAGTCCTACTTACCTGGGAGAGTAAGTTCCTTTGAACTTGCTGGAGCTTCCTTCTCAATGCACAGGACTCTGTTTTTGATTAGGCATTCTGTATCATCCAGCAGCCTTTTCATTCCATGGAAATGTACTTTTTAGAGGACAACCATTTTCGAACCAATGTGTTATCTACCACAGATTATGGCCCCTCTCTACTTGATGCAAGCAAGCAAACTCATTCATTCATTCATTCATTCATTCAGTGGAGCTACCTGTGAAGGTTCTGTAATAATAAAAGTACATTCTTTTCTAATTCCTCTACTAGGAAATGATGACAGAGATAACAAAGGCCCTTGCAATGGGAACTCCCCTCTCTTTTAACATATGTCTGATAATAAATTTGTCAGTCCTTCTGGCAGTGTGAGAAGATAGTTCTCTTTATGGATAATAGAAATAAATATTAAGATATACAATATTAATTAAATTAAATTTAAAATGATACTAAACAAATACTAAGAAATATAAAAATATTCCATTGCCGAATAAGACAGTAAGCAGCCTCCTATTGGTAGGTCAAATAGAAGGACCCTTCTTTTCCCTGGCATGTTCATGATCCCATCTCTCCCTCCCTAATCTGGTTTGTGGAAAATCTTGGCAGCATCTGAATTTTAAATAAAATAACTACATGAATGCACCAAACAATAATCACTACAGTCATCAGGGGCGTACCCAGGATCAAAACTAGGGGGGGTGGTGGCAAGCCATGGTCATTCAGGGGCAGGGCCAAGGCATGGGAGGGGAGGGGCCACAAAGTGAGAACATGGGCGGGGCTACAGAGCCCAGGTGAAACTGACTATGGGAAGAAGTTTCATCCTGGGCGCCACCCTGGGGGAGAGCACACGTGTGTGGCCAGGGGCGTCGCAATAGGGGGGTGAGGGGCCCCGGGCTCCACTTTGTGGGGGGCAGCGCGGCGTCCCCTCGCCACCTCCACCGACGACTGCCCTGCCTGAGTAGGAGGAGGAGGGAGGGAGAGAGGGAGGGCTGGCCGAGCAGCCGAGCAGCTGCGCACTTGAGTTGCCTCCGCTTCCCACAGACTTGGCGGGGGCGCGGGCTGAGGTCTGCCCTCCTTTCCATCTGTCCCTCCCCAGGGGCAAGGCCTGGCTCTGCGGATTAGAGCCCCTCCGCCTTCTCCGCCTCCTGCTGCAAAGCCCCCTCCCCTTTCCACGGCTCCTGCTGCCGCTGCAGCCCAATCAGAAGCGGTGGCGGCATCTGCTGCGTGCTCCGAGGGAGCTGCTGAGGTGCTGCACCGCCGTGGGCTATTGTTGCAGCCGCCAGGAGCGGCCCATGTGCAGCCCTCGGGGTAGGGGCCAGCAGGGTTGGGCATGCCGTCGGGCCGCGGCTGGCAGGAGCAGTAAGTGGTGCCGCCGGGGCTGGGCTGGTTAGGGACGTGGCTCCCGCGCTGCCCTCACGCTGGAGCTCGAGGAGGGGAGGGAGAAATGGAGAAGAGGAGGAAGCCGCTTCCCTGTCTCCATTGCTCCTCCTTTCCCTTCACGCGGGTCCCTTCCTCCCAGCGGTGTCGTTAGACTTTATGCCCCGGGCAGCCAGAAGGCTAGCGACGCCACTGCGCCTTGCTGAGCCGCTTCAGGCTCTTCTTGCGGGTCCCTGACACGTCTCCAGCTCAGCTGCAGCCACCGTGAAGCAGGACATTTTTTTTTTTTTTTGCTTCTAGGGGTCAGCTGCCCCCCCGCCCCATGCTGGGTACACCCATGACAGTCATCACCATAATTTATGCAGCACTTTCCCATGTACAAATTGCTTTGATTACATTAGCACAGTAATCCTCAAAGCAGCCCTGTAAGGTTGGCCAGTGCTGTAGAAGGGGCTGGAGATGAGGCTGGATTAGAATGGCCTGGCTTTGACTGGATCACAGCTCATTCTGTTAGCCAATACGATACACTGAGTGACTTTATGAATGATTCTAAAAGTTGGCACTGCCTGGAAGTCTGCAAACCCATAGGCAAATACCTTCAGCCAGCTGGAATCAGCTGGGCTCAGGCTACAATGGCCATGGTGTCTCCCAGAATACTCTTTCCCCCCTTCCTCCTGACTTTCTTCGGTTCCTCTTGGCAGTCGCCATTCCATGGCCAATGCATGTATGCTTCGTCCTTAGTGGAATATTTTTGTTTCCCTTTATTTTTCCACAATAAGTAAACGACAGAAACATGAAACAGATGCTTCTACCGGTATTATCCAAAAAAAGTTACCAGAGAAACCCCCAACGCTTGTTGTTGTTTAGTCGTTTAGTCGTGTCCGACTCTTCGTGACCCCATGGACCAGAGCACACCAGGCACTCCTGTCTTCCACTGCCTCCTGCAGTTTGGTCAAACTAACACTAAGAACATGCATTTTGTTTCCAGTACATTTTAATGCCCCACAGATAACAATATTCAGAGGAAATCTTTGTAGCAGCTTCACAGAACTCTGTATTTACTTGTTTTTGTTTACGCATAATTCCTATTTCAAATGCTAATTATTAATTAGTGACCCTTTCTTCATTCCCCCCCCCCCGACAACTATTAATCTCTCTTTTTAATTAAGGAATAATAGTTCCATTATTTTCTGAAATGTGTTTCTCAAAAGCTTTTCTTTGAAGAAGGGCAGATTAACAGCCTATTCAGATGCAACCCATCACCGACACAGAGGATAACGGTGGTTGGTGTCTTGGGAGAAACCGGGAGATTATGATTCTGAGTTTAGCGCAATGATGAATTAGTGTTCTATTATTTCCTATTCTCAGCTCAGCCTCTATCAGGAGAATTTCAGATTTTCCTATCTTCGGTTCTGATTACAGTCTGTATCAGGAGAATGAGTTATCCTGGACTTTAATTTGCCTATTACAGGTTCCTCGTTTCATTATACATTCTTACTGATAGCAGCACCAAATGTAACAGCAGAAATTGGCACTCCATTCATCCATTGTCACGATAAAGACTCCAGATGCAAATAGCCAAACATAAATCAGGTCTCTGGAAGACACTCTGAAGATCTTTAAATGAATAGAACATGCGGCATTTGTTGCTCTTTATAGCAAAGACAGTAAAAGAACAGAAAGTGAAAGGACTTCTTCAGATGCAAACTTACAGACGCAGGTATTACTGTAACTAAATGGAAAAGACCCTGATGTTGGGAAAGATTCACTAGGAGAAGGGGATGACAGAGGACGAGATGGTTGGACAGTGTTCTCGAAGCTACGAACACGAGTTTGAGCAAACTGCGGGCGGCAGTGGAAGACAGGAGTGCCTGGCGTGCTATGGTCCATGGGGTCACAAAGAGTCGGACACGACTAAACAACCACCACCACCTTCATTTGGAAGTGGTTCCTTAAACTAAGGAATAACTAGCGTGCACATTTCTTGTCTCACATATGTAAAAGTGGTATGAGTTGTGAGAGGGAGGCCATAAAGAAGGAACAATTAACAGTGGCGGGCACTATGAGTATTCTCCAACTAGATTAAACAGAGTAGATAGATCCATTAAAACAAATGGCCTGAGTTAATTACATCCATTGATTTCAATGAGTTTGCACTGAGTAGGACCAACATTGTATGTAGACTGAAAGAAGTTTAGTTCAGCTAGTAGTTTATTGAATTTCTGAGTCACTTCCTGCAACAGACAGTCCTAAAGCGATTACTTAATTGTGGGAGTCCAGGGGCCTAGCATAGGGGTTGTTACCAGGGTGATTGGCCTGGGCACAATTTTTTTTAGGGGTGCACCTCTGCAGCTGCCACTCTGATTGAAGGTGCTTCCCTTCCTGCTTTACCTGAGCAGCATGCAAAGCAGTAGCCAGGAGAGGACGGACCCTTGCATCCCTCGGTTGTGTGGTGTCCCCCACTGGCAGGGGAGGCTGGCAGACAGCGAGACTCGTGGTAGCGGCGGTGCCCCAGTCCGAGGAGACGCACACGCATGTCCTGCCACTGCTCCACAGTGCCACATGGAGACACCAGTTGGGGGAACAATACTTTACTTGTCCTGGATGCTAGCAACCCACGCTATGCCACTGCGGGAGCCTTCCACAAAAATCAAGTGCATGTTTTCTAATATAACTTATAAATATGGGAATGAGACATGCCACCTTTAAAAAATAAAAATTGATAGTGGTGTTCTGGTTCACTCGAGCCAGAGTCTTACAAAATGTAATTATAACCAAGTCCCATTGAAAGCACTGAAATGAAACTTGTCCATGATTAGCAAGTCTCATTGACTCCAATCTATCTATTAGATTTCATTGAATTGTTTCCCAGGTAAAGAAAACAACTCTATTGAGATCTAGAGGGTATACCAAGGTCCACCTGTTCCTCGGTGGGTGCCCTTCCTACTGAGGTCAGGTGAGTGGAAAGAGCACATCAGGCCTCCTATTGCTACCCCAGGTCTGGACGCCTAAGTTCTCCTTCCAGGAGCTTTTAGCACCAGCTGTAAACAGGTTTACATTCTTGGAAAAAACCTAACCAACAAATAAAATTTACTGGTGAAATTTTGAGCTCTGTTGACAACAAGACTTGCACATAATAATGAAACGGGGTGCTGTCCATGGTGTTTTAAGAATTTAATTTCTGATCTGTTCATGTTCTCTGTTCTTCCCTTCTCAGCCTTTCGAAGAACAAGTCTGGGACCTGTTACGCGAAGCGGACAAGACTGCAGCAGAAGCCAAAGATAAAAGCCAGGTGTATGATGCTATGGCAGAAACCATGGGAGACGCATGGGATTCTCTTGTTATTGTCCTGGAGAAGCGCAAGGCACTTTTGAAGCTGACTTCTGATTTTTTTGAAAATGCGCTGGAGGTTCGTATGTAGAAAAGAATTGTAAAATTATTGTAAAATTAGTTGTTGACCCAGCTTTGAATCATGACCCAGTGTAGGAAAAGCAGCAATACATAAATTCCACAGGGTCCCAGATGATATTTATGGCACCCCCCGTTGCAATTCTGGATTGAAGCAAATATCTCTTAAGAAGAACACAAAAAAATGACTAGCAGACGGTTTGTTAGAACATTGTTTTTTGCTCTCAGAGTACTGTAAGGCAGCAGGAGTGGGACCAAGGATCAGGCCTCGTGTCCTGAAATATCCAAGCAGAGGGGCGAATGGGAAATGTCATATTGACTTAAAATGGAAATACTGGAAAATTCTCACTGAAATGTTTTGCTTTAAATGACAGAATGTGATTATGTGTAATCTTTGTTTTATTATGATAAAGTGCAAGCCTCATCTCTAGGATATTCTTTAATGAAAATCAGAAGTCAAATCCCAAACGTTGAAGGATAATGGATTTGTTTTATATTGTAAAGATCATTAAAAACAAACCAACCCAGGATGGAACATGTGAGGAAAAGCAGGCAGAGCAGAAGGCTTATTTCTCATCATCTTTCTTAATTTCATCTGAAGTTGCAGCATCCCCAACTTCTGAGATTTGCTGTATTATTTATTTATTTATTTATTTATTTCGCTCCGGCAGTTTCAGCCCATAGGATATTTGCCTTACTTAAAATGCAGTGTGAGATTTAGAAAGGAGCAAAAATGATGCCAAGGTTGCATGTTGCTTAAATACAAACTCCTGGTGTTCACTAAAAAAAACCCATTTCCTTTTGCCCCTGCCATATTTGGCAGGCTGGAGACTCTCTCTCTCTCTCTCTCTCTCTCTCTCTCTCTCTCTCTCTCTCTCTCTCTCTCTCTCTCTCTCTCTCTCTCTCTCTCTCTCTCTCTCTCTCTCTATATATATATATATATATATGCGTGTCACACACACAACGTGTGTACCCCAGCTCCCAACCCCACCCCCAAACAATAGGAGGCAATGCTAGTATAGCAAAATGACTAGGAAAATCTAGTCAGGTGCCTGTCAGTCATGTTTTAGGTCAGAGGCAAGCATGCCTTGCCAGTTTCCATCTTAGATGTATTCTCTATGTGGGAGTCGGACTACCCTTGAAGGCCATTTGGAAACAACCTTTAGCCCAGAACGTCAAGGTTATAGACTAGTACTCACTGCCTGGAGCAACACATGTCCTTAGGCCACTTAATTGGTTCACAATTAGTTACCAATTGGTGCAGTTCAGAGTACTTGTTTTGATATTTACAGTCCTAAGAAGTTTGGACCCAGGGTACTTAAAGGACAGCATGTTCCCATAAGAACATGCCCATTTGCTTAAGTTATTGTTTGATGGCCTGCTGTATGTTCTTCCTTCTTCTGAGGATAGGATGATGGCTGCTAATGTGTGAGGTCTTTTCCGTGGTGGTCCTTTGGTTATAGAACTGCATCTTCAGGAAGTTCTGCCTGCTATTCTTCTACCTCTCCTTCAGGAAACAGCTTAAAAGATTCCTATTCCGATGGCATTTTGAGCTGGATGTGGCTTGAGTATTTATACTGATGTGACTTTGTTTCTTTGTTTGTTTATCTTGCTGCTAGGTGTTATGATTTGAATTGTTCTAGGTTGGATTTGATGGAGTGGCTTATATTTTTGTCTTTTTGTAATTGTATGGGTTGTCAGCCTCCTTGGTTTTGGGTAGGGCCAGAAGACAGGGTATAAACATGTTGTTGTTGTTGTTGTTGTTGTTGTCACTACCTTCTGCCTTTGAGTATATGGCTTTTCAGGGTTCTTTCTTCTTTGATTCTCTGCCTCCTGAATGTAAATTGGAAAATTGATGTGCTTATTATTGAGTTAGTAGTTAATGTAATTTCCTTCAAGCAATAGGTTGTACGCAACTGTTTCCATACACTGGCAGAAGGTTTGTTCCACTAGGGCTCTGGGTTAGCTGAATCCGGGCTGTCAAAACTACACAGAAGCTGCCTCTGTCTGGCTGTTCTTTTTTAAAAAAAACCAACTAATCACCCTAATTCATGATGGTTTGTCTAAAATGCCTGTGTATCTTCCATGCCAGCAGCAGCTATCACCACAAATGTACATCACCGGGGTAGAAGCCCTCCATGCGTGTGGTGCTATAAACCACATAATGAACATGCTGCTAGGCTTTACAGCTCCAGGGTAGTTGTTCAGGGCTCTTTTCGTCCTCTGCCATTTGGCGACTCGTTAATGCGTTAATTGGTGCAAGGACACTAAACAGCAGAAGTTCAATGCAAGGAGGGGGCTAGATGCAGCCTGTGAGGCTTACATTACTCTCCTGCTGCTCCTTCCCTTAAGAGTATTGGGACAATGAAGATTTAAAAGTTAGGGCTTGTCCAGAAAATACCTCAAGATGAGCTTCCTATTTTAATTTTAAAAGGATTGCTTTAAATTTCAAAGCGTTGTTTTGTTGCATATTTTCGCTACATACGTTGAAATTTTCAATATTCTAATGGGATGGAGTTATTCTGAATTTTCATTATGGGTGTTTAAATGTTAATGCTTGTACTTTGTAAGCCGCTTAGAAGCCTGTTTAAGTGGTATATTAATTGTTGTCCTGTTCACACTGATTCTTGTCATATTCTTCTCACACTGATTCTTGTCAAGAGCATGGCAAGGAAGCACAGTCCCACTTCCACTCCATGCATCAGACCCCCACGCGGATGGCTAATGGGTGAATAGGGCAGTGGGCTACAATTGTTTCTTAAACATTGGCTGGCCCCTACTCATCCAGAGGTACATAGGTGGCAGCCATTGTGTTCTGCATGGTGAATACTGGCAAATATTGTCCTTTCTCCTCTTTGGTAACTTAACAGACCTCACTTAATTGAAAGTACACTCATTTGGAATCAAAGGGACTTTCTTCCAAGATGATTGCATTTAGGATCGTGGTTTATTTGATGGCTACTGGCTAATCTTGGCTATCCAGGTGCTGTTTGACCTCTAGATAAGGCCTTGCACTTGCAATGCTGAAAGCCTAGTGAGCAAGGGGTGCCAAGCATGCTCATTTCTATCAGATCTGTAAGGGAGCGGAGTTACAGAGAACAGCCCCCCATCATGAAGTCCAGCTCCTCAACCAGTCAGAGCTCCAGCAGCGGGTCCAGTGAAGGGCAGGAGGAAGTGAGCAAGTCGGTACAGGGCTCCGGCAGCGTCCAAGAGCCGCGACTGCAGCCTAGAGCTCCTATACAGGAAATGACCAGCGGGGGAGCATTGGACAGGCGCCCTTTTCCCCCAACGCCTGATTTGAGGCGTGCCAGCTCCCGTAGGAGCAAGGCGCTTTGGGGTCCCCAAACTACTTTGCTGGGCGCGTAGCCGGAAAGCGCCATCGCGAGACTCTGATGAAGACTGAACAATCATGTTCCCTCTATCTCTTGCACTGTAAATAAGTATGCACCAATAAAAGCCTTAAAGACACGACGGTGTGGAGCGTCATTACTCGAGGGTAGCCACCAGCATCCCTGACAAGATCCAACAACTCTGATTACTTGTTTAGGGTGGCAGGACTGAATGCATCAACAGACAAAGCTGTCCCATACAGGGTCAGATCATTGGTAGATCTATCTCAGTACTAGCCATGGCTCTCTAAGTTTCAGGCAAAAGTCTTTTCCAGCCCTCCCTGGAGAGGCCAGAGATTGAAGCCGGGACTGTCTGTGAGCAAAGTATGTGTTTTAGCACTAACTGACCTACAGGTTCTTCCTTTAGTTACTCCATTTCCCTCTCTCTCTCTCCCTTCCATTGAGTGATCCGTGCCACTTGCTCTGCAAACAGATCCTCCTAGGCAGCAGTGAAGTACACATGCTGTCCAGTGCTGTGCATTAAGTTAGAGTCCTTGGGCCAGAACAGTAGACACTAGCACTGTTCATTCCAGTGGTATTCACCAAAGAACCCAATACTTTTTCACAAGTCTTCTTCCCCACCCAGCATTGGTGCACATGGCTGTGCTAGAGCTAGAAAACAAATCAAGTCTTCTAATTCTCAAAAAGACAGTTGCAGGATGAAGGATATGCTGGGCCATCACTGTACAGTAAATGCTTCCCACCTTTCTGAGAGCTTATGCTAAGACCTGATGTGAGACTTTTCAGTTGGTATGTTGTCACATGTAACTAAATCGTGGTTTCTGTCATCCTTCGTGGCTCTTCAACAGTTTGCAATCAAGATCGACCAAGTTGAAGATTTCCTGCAGAATTCCCAAGAGTTTGAGAATCCAGAATCTCTGAGAGCAATCCTGCATCAGCATGAACAACATACAAGAGGTACAGATGGGTATCCCCCCCCTCTTTAATTTAGAAGATTCCTAATTATTACATATTTAGAATTGGGTCGTGGATAAATGCTGCTTACAACTTCCGTTGAAGGAGGTGAACATCTAAAGTAATTTTTCTGGACTGCTGTTCTAATTTTACAAGGACTTGAATTTATAAACATGTAAAGGTTTGCCTACCTTTCCTTATTCTATCTACAGTATTTTCATTTCTTTCCTCCCTCCTCCTTTCCTAACTTTTTTTTAACAGTTCCATTTCTCCATAGAGCCCAGTCTTGCCTGATTTTCAGTGTAGTCTATCATAGTGGGTGGGAACCTGTGGCCTGACTTCCTGTGAATTGGAAGTCCGGAGAAGGAGTGGGAAAGGGAGAAGCTTAATGTGTGGAACAGCAGAAGGTCTGGGCAAAAATCCCTCTTCAGCAAATCAGTTCAGGCCCCTGGCAAGAGTGATGTGCCCCCCCCCCCAAGCTACACAGTGAGTGGGGATGAAGTAGGCATGAGAGAGCCCCCCAAAAGCTTCCCCTGAGGCTTAAGGGACCTCAGCAATAGTGTGGAACATATGGGGCAATAGATGAGGGTGCCCCGCAAAACAAAATCTATAGATGAGGGTAGTTCTCCCAAATCAAATGGAAGGTACTTTCTGCAGCCATAGTAGAGCCTGTTGAAGATGACTTAAGCCTGATTTCACCCCCTCCTCCAGCAGTCCATGTGCGCCATCATACTATTGAGGTCCCCCAACCTCCTGTTCAAAAGGCTTTTCATGAGCTTTAGCAGAGAACAAATGGTTGAGAAAGCCACTTCCGTGCCTGCTACGGAGGTGGGGTTGTGGGCTTCCCGACTGAACCATTGCGCAGGGGGCAGCTAGCTCAGCCCCTGCGCGTGGAAGGTTACCGCCTGCATCACACCCGGACCGACCAATCAGGTCGGTCGAGGGCTGGGCTTTAAGTTTAAAGCCCTCTGCAGGCGGGAACTCTGCCTCTTTTACCCCCTGTTCGCCGGAGCGAACGATTCACCTTCTTGTTTCGTCTCCTTGCGCTTTTCTTTTCTTTCTTCTATCAGAATTCCCCAGCTTCAGTACCCCTTGTACTTATAGTAGGTTGGATGCAATCCCAAAGGAGATGGGTAAAGTAATTACAATTGCATAGCACAGCAGGATAGCATCTGTCTCCAGAAACATATCTTTAAAAGCTTGGGGCTTCCTCCTAAGTAATTGTAAAAGACAGGGTCAGGCAGGCCTCCTGTTTGGAGTAAGGAGATAGGAGTCTAGGTATTCTTGCAAATGCTGTGTTCTGCACCAGTGTAGTCGCTTGGGAGAGGAACGGGCACTTATGTGCTGCCACTGCTGATGGCTAGAGGGCAGTATTGCGGCTACAAGCTCAGGGCAAGGGGCAACGGGCAGGAGAGGAGAGGAGTAATAGGGTTTCCCTTAGCTGTATAAACCAGCTGGCATTAGCTGCTTGGTCTGAAGAACTATTTGCTCAGATGATGACTAATCCTACCT
The DNA here is from genome assembly GCF_965207765.1 of Zootoca vivipara. NCBI lineage: Eukaryota > Metazoa > Chordata > Lepidosauria > Squamata > Lacertidae > Zootoca > Zootoca vivipara. The sequence goes on along the minus strand of NC_142582.1, from coordinate 21,843,813 downwards.
GTGATGCACACCAACTCACTTGCTTTGCCCAATCACTCACTCACCACCCTGCCTGCCAGCTCTCAGCTCAACTACTAGCCTGCCTCGCTTCCAGACTACCAGCCCTGATGCTGGAAAGCAATCTGAAACTGGAACCCAAAAAATGCCACAATTCCGAAACGAAATGAATAGTCCCAGGGGAGTGGACTTTGGATGAGTTTTACAGTTTTGCCTGCCGCAAATATGCAATTGGGTATATTCCAGAGGAAATGGAATGATGGATTTTTACGACGCAGTAAGCGTGGCTTCGTGGTGTTCGGCCCAAATATTTATGACAAGTTTTGTATGGGAAAACAAGTATGTTCCAAATTTCAGTGTACACTGCATTTCAGGGAAAGGGCATTAAAAACAAAACAAAAAAACACAAACCAGCAAACCTTGGAAGCCTGCAATTGGCACGAGCCGAGCCACCTGGCAGCTGGGCCTGGTTTAGTGGGACTCATCTTGGCATACGTTTCTCTGGGAAAGACAATTACCATGACTTTGGAGACCTGAACTCAAAATGGTATCTGTCAAAGTAGTTTTAAGCAGAGAGGCACCATTGGAACATGGAAGGATAGGAGCCAAAGACATTGGAAGCAAGGTCTGTCAGGGATGGCCAAGCCTTGGTGTAGGACCAGTGTCGAGGGTTGGCATGGTGGAGTATATGCTAATGGCTCACAGTCTGGGCAGGGGCCTTGCTGCCAAGCGCCACCTGCAGTGAGGAGGCAGGAGAGTCCAGGGATGGTATCTTGCCCAATGGTCTTCAGAAAAACTGAAGCCATACTTGATTGGTGGCAAGAGGCAACTCACAGTTTCCTAGGGACTGTGGCTTACACAACCCATTATGTTATACACGCCCTATATATCAGATGGCTTGGGTATTTGCCAGTGCAGATTTGAACAATCTCTGGTTGAACAGTGCTCCTTTGCAGGCCTATCTGCTGTAGCTGAAGACACTCTGCATGGAACTATAGAACTCAGTTTCTAATTCCAGAACCCAACAGCTTCATTTTAATGGATGCATACTTTCACTTCCTGGCACTGGGCAATTGTGTGCTGTGTAGGTATCCTGTTGAGTGCTGTTGTCCATCACTGCTGGGAGGCTGGATTAGCAGGATAAAAAGGAAGCAGCAGGCAATGATCCGGCAACATGGAAAGGAAATGTGAAGCAGTCACAGTTCCATTTTATGTTGTGTCTAGGTATTTAGGATGACTCCGCCATAGGCAGCGGCGGAGAGTTGGGGTGCTGCCCCCAGTGACGTGGCGCGCGTTTTGGGGCTGGGTGCGCCATGCGCAGTGACATGCATGTTTTGGGGGCGGGGCGGGCAGTGGTGATGGCGCCCCTGGGATCTTTGTCACTCAGGGCGCACCGCCCCCACCGCCCCTATCTTCCTACACCCCTGGCCCTAGGCAACTGCTGTTTGATACACCATCTGAAAGTGTCTGTTTCTGTAAAAGCTGCAAATAATACAACTCCAAGGCTCTTGGCTGCCAAAATCTACACAGAGAAGCTGATGGGATATTTAAAGGGCTTTTTAAAAGCAATGCTAGTTTTAGCACAGTGGCGCCAGCAAACGGCAATTTGGTATAGTAGAGAGAAAGATCACAAGACACCTTCAGTGGCAATATGCAGTTAAAGCATACACCGTCCAAGAAGTTTAGACCCAAAGGGTGTGTGGTTTCTAAAACAGCTCCTTGTGTATTTCACTCCCTCAGTTCTTATTATTTATTACAAGTGGGACCTCCAACGAAATGTTGCCGTGTACTCTTACCTTCTAGCATAAATGCAGCAGTTTGTTGGAGGTCCCACCTGTGATAAATATTGATAAAATTGGGATCTCAAGCAGGACTTTCTCCCCCCTCCCCACCCCTGGATTCTGTTTTTCTTTTTTGCCTGAGGTTCCATGGTGTCTGAACATATTGAATCCTCATTGGGGGGGCTGTTTTGGGGAGGGGGAACATGATCCCTTAGGGGTTTTTTAAAATTAAATTTGTTCTTGTGCAAACTTCAGGGTATACCTGAACATGTTGTTTATATAAAGCCTTTTGGATACACAGGTCAGATCTTATTGCTAAATACCTAGCAATCTAAATATTTTTTGTTCCAGCGGCTACCTCAACCTTCCAGAGCAGATTTACAGGGTGTGGGGGGGGGCAGAGTGGGGGCACAGGGAGAGGAGAAGGAGGGGAAGTTTCATGTGCAGTTAAAACTCATTGTGCTAATTTAGCTGGATCCCACCTAACAAATTTAAGTAACCTAGAATTTGCATGTGTCACACATTTCCTTATGCACAACTAGCTTTATTATCCAGTAATGGATGTTGGTTCAACAAAGTCCTTGCATGCTTTTCGTATTATTTAAATGAGTATGTGATGGCATGCCACCTTCCTTACTGTAAACATCAGTGCTATGGCTGTTGGTTTTCTGCTTTTGAGGGAGGAAGCTATCTTTCTATAAGAAGATTGAATGAAAGAATAAAAGCGAAGGCTATTCTTAAAAAAGAAAAGAAAAATATAGCAAGATGGAACCAGGGGTATGTCCCCCAACAGTTAGAGCTTGTTCAGAACTGTACCTCTGTAGGGTAATGATACAAAACAGTCAAGCTAGGGAACAATTTGTACAGGTTCTTAAAAACTGGAGTCAGCTTTACCACTTAAAACCATTTGGTCGCTACTCTTAATTGTGATCTAGAATACAAACCAGTTTCCCCCAGTCTGGTGACCTCAAGAGGTTTTGCTGGCTGGGGCAGATGGGATTATAGCCTAAAACATTTGGAGAGCACTAGGTTGAGGAAGGCTAGGACACAGAACTTGGTTCTCTCTGTAAATGAGTTTAACATAGAAACTGAGTTTGATTTCGGTGGAGGTGTAAAATAGCGACAATTTTATTATTATTTATATGTCGCCCATCTGACTGGGTTGCCCCAGTCACCCTGGGCGGCTTCCAACAAAGTTTTAAAACACAGAAAACCTCAAACATTAAAAAAAATCTCCCTATACAGGGCTGGCTTCAGATGTCTTTGAAAAGTCAGATAGATGTTTATTTCCTTGACATTTGATATATTTCCAGGCCTGAATAAATTGATATGTTTTAATTGCTATAAAAACACTATTTCCATAGTGATCCCCGCTATATAAACATTACAAATATGACACTAGAGCAGGGGTCAGCAACCTTTTTCAGCAGAGGGCCAGTCCACTGTCCCTCAGACCTTGTGGGGGACCGGACTCTGTCTCTCTGTCTCTCTCTCTCTGTCTCTCTCTCTCTGTCTCTCTCTCTCTCTCTCTCTCTCTCTCTCTCTCTCTCTCTCTCTATATATATATATATATATATATATATATGGGGGGGGGGGTGGTGAACAAATTCCTATGCCCCAGAAATAACCCAGAGATGCATTTTAAATAAAAGCACACATTCTACTCATGTAAAAACATGCTGATTCCCTGATCGTCCATGGGCCAAATTGAGAAGCCAATTGGGCCACATCTGGCCCACGGGCCTTAGGTTGCCTACCTCTGCACTAGAGCATCTTGTGGAAAGTAAGGACAATTGAAATTAATTTGAAAAGCCTTTCTAATCCTTCATGAGTTTATTGCTCCCCACTGAGATTTAGACATGTGGTTTTAGTCAAATGTTATGTTTGCAATAAATTTAAATTGCAGTTGATTGTTTGATGCAACAGTAACTACTTCCATATTTTTAAAATCTCTTCTCTCTCTCTCTCTCTCCTTTGCATGGTTAAGTCTAGCTGGTTCAGAAGCTAGTGGCTTGAATCGTATGTAATTCTGTTCAAGACGACAGAATAGTGAATTGAAGCCTGGTCACTTTAATATTAGTTTGGTGGTCTCAATTCAATCTCCATTGGTGTGAAGCGTTCATCATCACACAGCAATTTGGCCTTGGAACAGTTGATAGTGATTGATTGCCATTGCAAAAAAAGAGGTCCATCACTGAAAACAATCAAATGAAATTGTTTGCCACAAGGAAAACGCTCTTGAAAAGTATGGCTTTCTCCCAAGGGGGCAAGAGTTTCTATTCAATACCATTTATTCTACGTTTTTACGTCTTTTCAGAAAGATAAGGATTCAGAAGTGGGTAGTTATGTATGTAATTAAAATGTTCTTTTGTATTGTTCACTTTGTGGTGTGGGCAGATTTCATGAATCAGATTTCACGAACAGGTAAGCAGATGAGGAGAAAATACTCAGGTCATTAATGAAGTATAGTCACTACCTCAGTCCTGCCAAAAACCTTCCCTTCTTTCTTTTCTCCTTCCTTCCTTCCTTCCTTCCTTCCTTCCTTCCTTCCTTCCTTCCTTCCTTCCTTCCTTCCTTCCTTCCTCCCTCCCTCCCTCCCTCCCTTCCTTCCTTTCTTTTTACCCATCTGCACCAAGCTTTTAAAATTGTATCATTAAACAGCCATGGCTTGCCACAAAGAATCATGGGAATGTAGTTTGCTTGGCGCTGAGAGTTTTTTAGGAGACCCCCTATTCTCCTTTCAGAGCTACAGTTATCAGAGTGGTTTAACAATTGGCCACCCTTCCCAGAGCACTCTGGGAAATGTAGCTCTGTGAGGTGCATAAGGGTCTACTAACATGTTTCAGCACCATGCAAACTACAGTTCCCAGGACTCTTTGGGGGGAGCCATCACTGTTTAAAGTAGCACGATGCTTCTTTTAAATGGGGCCCTATTTTCATTCTTGAAATGTCTGGTGGTATTTTTCAGTTCTCAACTCTGGCCTGCTGGCCTGAAATTAGATAAACAAATGAGGCATGTATAATTTGGCTGCTCTAACCCCTGATCAAGCTTTACCCCTGCCTTCGATCTAACCCTGCCCATTCTCCCACTAGCCTCAACTTTATTGCAAAATGTTGGCTGAATTGCTTCTGGGGACACAGCTTAAGGCAGGGGTCACCAAACTTACCGTGTTTCTGGCCGGTGCCTGCAGCGCCGAGAGTGCTGCGGGCCAGAGGGCGGGGGAGCGTGTGGAAGCGCGCACCCATACGCATGCACACATGCTATTTCTGGCGCACACCCAGGTCGCAGGAACACTGGAAATAGCTTGTGTGCATGCGCATGGGCCTCCTCCGACCCAGAAGTGCGCTGGAAATGACGCATGCGCATGAGCTATTTCTGGTGCTCCTGTGAGGGGTCGTCGCAGGCCGGATAAATGAGTCCTTTGGGCCGTATCCGGCCCCCGGGCCATAGTTTGGGTATCCCTGGCTTAAGGCATGAGTACGCAAATTAAAGCCCGGGGGCCGGACCTGGCCCGATTGCCTTCTAAATCCGGCCCGCGGATGGTCCGGGAATCAGTGTGTTTTTACATGAGTAGAATGTGACCTTTTATTTAAAATGCATCTCTGGGTTATTTGTGGGGCATTCATTCCCCCCCCCATCTAGTCGCCCCCCCCCAGGTCTGAGGGACAGTGGACCAGACCCCTGTTGAAAAAGTTTGCTGACCCTTGGCTTAAGGTATACGTCATGGGATGCCAAGGTGGCGAACCCTCCAGATGTTTGGGCTCCAACTCTTATCAGCTTCAGCCAACATGGTTGATGGTCAAGGATGATGGGATTTATAGTCCAAGAACAGGCACCCCCAAACCTTGGCCCTCCAGATGTTTTGGACTACAATTCCCATCTTCCCCAACCAATGGTCCTGTTAGCTAGGGATCATGGGAGCTGTAGGCCAAAACATCTGGAGGGCCGCAGTTTGGGGATGGCTGTCCAAGAGCATCTAGAGAGCACCTCATTGGTTACGCCAGGTATAAGTGATTCAGCGCTGCATTTCACATTCTATTTTTGACAAGATACTCTCTGAGGAGGAACACCTTTGTTAAAGCATTTATGTATTATCATTTTGACATAAAATTAACATGCATCTCAGGGGCATTTCTCCTGAGAAGGCACAGATGTCTTTCAAAAGCAGAGCAATAAGATGTCTCTCCCTCCCCACCCCTTCCCAATCAAATCACATTCTGAGGCTTTTCTCATTATATCAAGAAAAAGTTTTATCCCCCGTAAATTACACCATGTCTGCTGTTTTGTGATTTTTCATCAGTTGCAATAATCACTATTTGTCAAGACTCTGGGAAATGTCAATTGGTAAGAGAGTCTGTGTGGTAATGAACATGTGTAGTACTTGAGCAAATTGTTCTGCCAAAGAGAGAGAGAGAGAGAATGTTGGCACTTAGATGCTGAACTCTGCCCTTTTGTGATTTTGAGAGAGAATAATTTTAGTGGTGGTGCTCAGGCTGCCTATTATCATATTGTGATGCTACACATTGCTGCACAGTGTTTTCTTTCCCCCGCCCCCTCGAAAAACAGAAGGCATTTTGAACAAGTATTGCAGTGGAAATGTGCAAATGTATATAAATACCACTGGCATAATATGCAAATTACATGCTCAATATTTTGGGCTTCAGAAGCTGTCGGCCCTGCCCAATAATATGCAGATGTCTGAATTGCTTCTGTGGGAAGTCACCTGGTAATAAATGTTGTGTTTGCTGAATGTCATCACCGCCCTCTGCTGGATATAACATTAATGTGTATTTGAATCCCTATCGGTACAGGTTTGGTTTGGTTTGTTTTGTTTTATACCCCTGCCAGCTGAAAGCCAGATCACACATTTTTTCAAATATTGTGTAGTTCATGGCCGAATAATGCAGCTTTTGTATTGAAAGCCAAAGATGCGTAGCCTTGGTCTCGGGTAGTTTATGTGCTGTATAAAGCACAATAAAATACAAGTTAATAATAATAATAATAATAATAATAATAATAATAATAATAATAATAATAATATATTATTATTATTATTATTTATACCCCACCCATCTGGCTGGGTTTCCCCAGACACTCTGGGCAGCTTAGAACGGAAAAATGAAATAAAATAATCTATTAAACATTAAAAGCCTCCCTAAACAGGGCTGCCTTCAGATGTCTTCTAAAAATCTGGTAGTTGTTGTTCTCCTTGACATCTGATGGGAGGGCGTTCCACAGGGCGGGCGCCACCACCAAGAAGGCCCTCTGCCTGGTTCCCTGCAACTTGGCTTCTCGCAACGAGGGAACCGCCATGTTATGTACTGAGCTGAATCCTAGAACAATAGGATTCAGAATCAGCGGGAGCTACCCAATCCAACTCCAGGTGGAAGTGAATCCGCAACCTGATTGGCCTGCTGGAGCAGCCAATCAGGCGGCTGGCAGAAGTGAATCTGCTACCTGATTGGCCTGTAGGAGCAGCCAATCAGGCTGCAAGCAAAAGTCAATCCACAATATAATTGGCCCACAGGTGTAGCCCTGAAGTAGCCAATCACGCAAGGCCCATTGTGTAAATAATGTATATAAGCAGATGGTTTTGGGAAAAGAGCCATTCGTCTTCTCTTCTCCTCCTTGATGACTATGAGCTGAATAAAGAGCATGAAATTCACTCTTGACTCCGAGTATATTTCACGCCAGAAGGCCCTCGGTACTGGACCTCAGTGTCTGGGCAGAGTGATGGAGATGGAGATGCTCCACATGTAGAGTTACACATGTAGAGATCAGTTAGGGCAGAACTTTCCAGACTTTTCTTGTTGGTGGCACACTTTTTAGACGGGCATAATTTTGTGACACCATAATTCAGTTTTACTAGCAAACCGGAGGTTAAACTAACCCCTTTCCAGCCCCAGGAGGAGCAAGGGGAGCGTTCGCGGGACACACCTATACAGTGCAGCCAACACGCTAAAGTGTCACGACACAGAGTTCGGAAAGCTCTGAGTTCGAGAGCTGCAGTGTGTTTGAGGCATACAGTGCTTAGAGCCTGAGGCAGTGTGTGAATAGAAACTGAATATGCTACAATGAAGGGGGGACGACGACGACGACGACAGTTCTATGGTTTATCTTCCCCTTAGATTTATGACAGGGAATCTTAGCTATATATGTCAATAATCCTTTTGCACGTGGTCCACCCTGAACATCACACCATATATGAGGAATTAACAACCTTTCTTCTCTTCCCCTATTCCCCTCCCCCTGCCCCGCCACAGAGCTCTTAGAAAAGTCTCTGGTCCTCTTGAACAAAAGCCACGACCTTACTGAATTCATAGAGGAGTTCAAATCTGATGGGCCGAATGTGAACCCAGAATTCGTTCACGGAGCCCACAGCAGCTGCACGAAAATTGGCAGCCTCCTTGAAGTCCTGCAGGACAGGAGAAGGCAACTGGACAAATACCTGAAGCTGCAGCGCCAAGGACTGGAGCAGGTTTTGCAAATCTGCCAGTGGCATCACCAGGAAAACCAGGTAGGAAAGAGAGACACATATAGTAACTCTCTATATAAATGCATGCATGCAAACAGGACTGTGAAGTGAGGTTTTAAAGTGTTGGATCAGATAAAGCACTTTGATGGGATGCGATATTGGTGTGATCATTAGGCTTGCACCCAGTGGGACTCAAATCTGAGTAACCATAGTCCTATTTATTGTGTTATTCATGTGCACGGCCTTACCATGATTACTTCGAGTGGGGGAAGGGGCAGAGGAAGCGAGTGCGGGGTGTACAGTCCACCCCAGGTGTCACGACTGAGGGGGGTGACAAAATCCCAGGTGGCACTCACCGTGGGGCCTGCAGCGTACCCGAGCCACAGGTCTCTGCTGGGAGAGATGCGGTGGCTTGGGCGTGAGCAAGTTCCGCGCTGCCCAAACAGTTCGTCCGCTGCCTCCCCCCAGCTTTAGGGCGGCTGAGTAGGAGGCAGGCAGACTCTGGTGGCCCCACAGTGTGCCCCTCCCCTACGGGTGGCTCACCCTTCCCCTGGGCTCACCGCCACAGGCACCCAAGCGGCTTCCTCCACCGCTGAGCGGGGGCATGCTTTTAGCCCCACTCCATCATCTTCCTCAAACAACCACACACTGCCCATGGTTTTTTGAAGAACCCCTGCCCCCCCCCCCCCCGCAGCATGCAAGCTTTTGGGTTTCCCAGTCACCTGAAAGCCCTACGCAAGAAACTTGTGTGTTGGGGTTTCCCTTCAAACAACTGCAGCAACATAGTTGTTTGGGGAAGGAGATGCAAGGTCAGGAGGCAGAGCTAGAAGCACCTCCAGGTTCCAAGTAATCACAGCATAGGTTGCTGCCACAAGACCAAGTGATGCTGGGTAGCCACATGCAATAGGGGACAAGGCTCCTGCTTCTTCAGTTGTTGTGTGGAAGAGGGAGTGTAAACAGGCACAGTGCAGCTCTATAAATATCTGCTCAGAAATAACAGCCTTGAATTCAATGGGGCTTACCTCTAGGTAAGGGGTTAGGATTGCAGCTACAGTGCTCTGCACGTTTATTCAGAAATAAGTCACACTGTGTTTTATGTGACTTTAACACAGTCCTGGCATTTGGGGGCCCTCCTATCAGTGCTATTCAGTGCCATCCAGCTGTTAAAGGCACAAAAATCCTGCTGGGAAAAGCTGGGGCTGCTACATAGGCCACATAACACCCTCAGATTTCCCATTCCATTCAATTTTTAATGTAAATATGCTGATAACAGCACCATAGGCTAGTGTTCAGATGGCTTTTGGAGTCAAATCTCAACCTTATGTATGAGATTTGCAAGGTAATCCTAAGCATATTTACTCAGAAGTATGTCCCACTGGGTTCAGTGGAGATTACGCAGAAGTAAATGTGCCTAGTGTCATAGCAGGAGAGGGAGGTAATGAAGTTTCAGCAACGTAATTAATTACATATTATTATTATTATTATTATTTGCGGAAGGGGGAAGGAACTCCAGGGTTAACAAATGTTGTTTACATTCACATGACGTGAATCTGGGCATGACAACGAACAAAACTTCTGCATCTGTTTCCATTTCTTATTGGGACTTTCTGTCCGACTTTCCTACTTACAGCACATTCAAAAACATAAACATCACATTATACCATTAAAAGAATTCCTACAAACACCTTCCTTCCATTCATGCATACCCTTACCCTAATAACAGAACCCAACATCATCCCATCCATCAAAAGCCTGGGCGGAAAGTTAAGTCTTTACCTGGTACTGGAAAGATTACTGCAAATGGTATGTGGCCCTTGATGGCAACAAGGGCCTCACACCTATATTATGCTTTTTATGGTATCAGATAGGTTCTATGTTCTTTTACTCATTGACAATCAGTATTAACTTCCCAAGACGTTGTAAGTCGTAGCATAGGAAGGAAGTTTAGTTTAAACCTGAGAAGTCGTATAGCATTATACAGAGATCATCTTGACAAATATGTAAGGAAATCGTGCTTTGTGTTCTTTGACATAGTTGGCAGCCTGGGCATATAAATTAAATATGCAAATGAAAGCAGCGTCGCTTTGTCGTGGGTTTTTCTCAAAGCTCTTCAAATAGCCCCCTGGAGAGCATCACATTACCTGTTTTGTAATGCACTATGGGTACATTATAAATCACAAATTGTTCTTTGCATTTTTATATAACATTCCCCCAAGAAAAGCCTTATGAATTTGCCTGGGCTTGCTAGGAAACTCTGAAGCATCCATCAGATGCTTGTAATTGCCCATGGGAAGACTAGATTTACCAGTTTCTTGACTAGATTGATCTGTACCCAGAATGACAAATCCCGTGTTCCTTCAGAGGTGTCATCTTCACAGCCGTTGGCTATAGTCTGGTAGCTGAGAACAAATCCCCATTTTAAAATAATATAAAGGGGGTTGGTGTGAAAATTACAAAATGTGAGCCACACAGCTATTGGCATGCAAATCATGAGGATACCATAAGCTATAGCTCAGAAATCAGCCCTGAGTGCTCACTGGAAGGACAGATCGTGAAGCTGAGGCTCCAATACTTTGGCCACCTCATGAGAAGAGAAGAATCCTTGGAAAAGACTCTGATGTTGGGAAAGATTGAGGGCACTAGGAGAAGGGGACGACAGAGGACGAGATGATTGGACAGTATTCTCGAAGCTACGAACATGAGTTTGACCAAACTGCGGGAGGCAGTGCAAGACAGGAGTGCCTGGCGTGCTATGGTCCATGGGGTCACAAAGAGTCGGACATGACTAAACGACTAAACAACAACAACAACATAGTTCAGAAGGCCCAGGGTGACACCATATTGGTTGTTGTTTTGCTCTGTCTCCTGAGAAATGCTCAACCGAGGATCTGCCTAGGAATATAATATAGATTCTCACTGGTTAAAACCAATGTTGCGAAACAAATTTCATGAAATAAGTTTGAAAAATACTTTGTTGAAAAGTATTCATTCTTTATACTGTACATTTTGTTTGGTAATATCTGGTACAAGTTTGCCAGCAATGGGGATTTTGTTTCCAGTGTGAAAAATTCACTTGTGTCATCATCATCATCATTTAAAATATAGTAGATAGGGCTTTCCTGCCATTTGTCCATTTGGATCCTGGCCAATCTGGCCAGGCTGTGGGCGCGGGGCTTGGGAGTGGACCAGAGTGGAGCAGGCTTCACCCTGGTCCACCCCAGCCCTATAAAGCCTGGCTGCCCCTGACCCCAGGGACTGCAGTCGGCTGAAGAACATCTCTCCCTTCCCACCCTATTGCAGGTTTTGCCTTCCCCATAGCAATAGTCACAGCTTTAGCAGATAAGGCATTGGGTGGAATCCTTTTAGTCTAACATTTAGTCTGCAGAGGGTGATGCAGCACCCCCACCTCAGGACTGTGCAGGGTACCCCATTAGAGGGGTCTAGTTGGTCTCTGTCCAAAAGCCAAGGCATGTGGCAGATGGGCCATAGACATTCCTTCAGCAGTTTGTGAGAGCCATTTGTGTAGACCTGCATCTTACAGAGGACGCATTAATCCTAGGCTCGACCCTGCCATGTGTCAGCCCTTCAACAGGGGGACTGAAAAGGATATGCACCCAATGCCTGAGCCAAGTCCAATCTGGAATCAATAAAGTTGTGGACAATTTTTAAATTCCAGAGTGCTGCCCTGTGCACTTTGTTCACCTTCACAGGTTAGGCCTTGCTCCCTGGAGAGGGGTCACTGCGAGTGGGTCCGCAACAATTTCCACTAGCCCACTGCAGTATGGCCATGTTAGGCGGGAACATGTAGAAGGGCATGGAACAAAAGACTGGTTGTACAGGATTGTAAAGGGTTTCAGAGCAGGCAGGTGCTATATAATGTGTCCAGAATTTGTAAACGTTGGTATCACAAATGGGACGTGGAAGATAGTTGACTATCGGCTCCATTTCCCACGATCTCACTTTAGGAGCTAGAGTAACAACCTCAGTTTGCTTCAGTACAGCAAGAAACAGCTCAGCTCAGCTGGGAGCAGGCATTTAGGTAATAATGCGTTAAAAATGGCATATTTTCCCTAACCGCAGTGCAATCATCTGAGAAACATCATAATCCCTGGCAGCTGCAAACGATTCTTTCTCAAATATTTTCAGCAAATCCCTTTTATTAATGAAAAATAAAGGCAGCCAGGGCTGTTTTGTACATAATTAGTTCAGCAAGCAGATCTGTTATTAATGTATATGTGTCCGTACATTTCTCAATGGCTCCCAATTATCTCTTTGTGAGGAGAACAACTAAATCACGGTTATTCAAGGCCCCTGAGCTCATTTATTCACAGCTTGCTGCTCCAAAGTGGACAGCAAGGTCAGAGGTTATGATTTGTTAAATGATTCCCCACATGTAAAAATGCTGGCGCACCTTTTATAAACAATAACTCAGATCCTCAGGTGCTCCTGATGAAGTAGACATTTGCCTATGGACACAATAAATGTATTAAATCCACAATCCAAACCCCGTGGCCAGCAGTGGTGCAGGCTTAATGGCGCAGTGCAACAATCACCGCATCCACAGCCCTACCACTTGTTATCTAGGACAGAAGATCCTAGGTCAGATAGCAGGAATACTGGTGTAGCAGAAGCATCTAGGTGAAATCTAGACACACATAAAAAATGCTATGAAAATGCTTTAAAAACGTTTTGAAAAATATATGGAATTTCCCATAGTTCAGCATCGCCATCTAGTGTCACATTTGTATAATGCACTTTACAACACACTTAAAAATGTTTTATCTGCAGCTGTATAGCTGAGTCCATAGATCAGGCCTGTTGCTGGCGTGTGACAGTAGCAGGGACAGGTTGTCCCCATCCCACAAAATGGTCCCTTTTAGAAGATTCTGCCGGCTACCTCTGGTGGCAGTGCCCCCATTCCCACTACTTGGGAAGGCGTACTGGTGCACTCCTTGGCAGCAAGGCTTCCTCTGCCACCGTTCTTGTGTTTGCTATAAGCATTTCTGATGTGGCACCTTCTCTAGAATGTTTTGTCAGGAGTGTAATTTGCAAAGCTCTGTCCAAATTCTCTATTGTCATGTTGCAATCAGTGCAGCCATTTCTTGCTTTGCTTCAGATATAGCAATACAGTGGTACCTCTACTTACAAATGTTTCTACTTACGAATGGAGCTCCGTCCGCCATCTTGGATGCGGTTTAGATAGGATTTTTTCTACTTCCGAATTTATAGATAGGATTTTTTCTACTTACGGATTTTTTCTCCCAATGCATTCCTATGGGATTCGACTTACAATTTTTTTTCTACTTACAAATGTGCGTTTGGAACGCATTAAATTCGTAAGTAGAGGTACCACTGTATGTAGAAACAAACTGGAGGGAGGGGAATCTTCTGAATAGTTCAGGCATGCTGAATGCAACTGGCATGATCCACAAGATCATTTCTTTGTAATATTTCCTCTTTAAAGCGATGCGGGTTGATGGTAGCAGAAGCAAAACCCTTTCTGGACCTTAGTCTTCCGGGAGTCATTTGTTAGATTTGCCTCTGAGTCCCTCTAACAATTCTGGGAAACTAGTTAAATCTGCTATCCCCTATCCCCTCCACAGCAGGGTGAAGGGAGAGTAAGCTTTCTACAGTGCTTAGTGAATGCTTATCTCTGTAGTGCTCCAGTGGCTCTGGATTTCAAATCTTCTTTAACAAATACACACCTCAGGCAGTGAGGATGCAGGCACCCGCCTAGAAGCTGATAATATATTACTGCATTTGAGGACATTTCAGAGTGTTAACCTTTAGAGCACAATTGTCAATTAGCACAGCTTACACAATTTTGCTGGGTGGCTTTTCATTTTGATAACAGCATAAATGTATCTTACAATGCAATCGTACACTTGCCCAATTGGGTAATATGCCTGTTCATGGAGTTGCGCTCCTCTCAAAGGAGCAGGTGTACAGTCAGGGAACACTCATGTACCCATCTTAAGTCACTGGAAGCCCAGCTTTGGAAGATAGACATAGCCAAGTAGCTGGGATGTGAGAGGTTATTTTAATAGGGGTGTCAGGGACTGGGCAGAGGCGGAATGGTGGAGACTGCCTCCCCAGCCTGACCCTTCCAGAGAAGAAGGAGACAGTTCAGAATCACAACAGGGGGTTGAGGGTGGTCACAGCTCAGAGGCAGATGAAGGGAAAAGCTGGAAAATAATGGGAGAGGAGGAGGAAGAAGAGTAAGCACCGGGGGGTGACAGCTGACGGACTCAGTGTCTTTAGAAAGCATTCCAGCCCCCCCAATCCCAGAACACGGCGGGCCTTGAAAGTAGTAGGAGAGCAAAGAGCTCAAAGCCGAGGGCACTTTCCAGCATCCTTAGCGATGACTCATGAGGAAGTGGGAGAGATGGAGGGGGTGGAGATTCACTCGGAGCAATGCCATTATTCCGTGAGGCCACATTCCCAAGCCTCTCTATGTGAATATTGAATAAAAGCAGATGGTAAGGGCTTTTCCTTGTCTTGCCCATTCCTGGCAACCTGCCGTGGGGTTGGTTCCTCTGCTGCCTGACAAGGGGCTAACTTTTTAAGACTTCCTTTTGTCTCTGCTGCAAACATGCCAAAATGGACCCATGGCTCTGCTCCCAATCTCTGTATGTTCAAAGTGCCTTAAAAAAAAGCAGAAGCCTAAATGTGACTTGTGGGGCAGAGTGGGGAGAGGCTGCTATGGATCACACATCAGGAGACCACACTATATTCCGGTGTATTTGTATAGAAGGCACCTTGAATGAATACCCAACACTAGTGCTATCAAGTTTTTAGGTCTGTTTCCCTAGCTTCCTGGAATAGATATTTTAATTCTAATCCCTCCTCCCAGCTTTGCATAGAACCCTACAGCTCCTTGTTAAGTATTCCTTCTCATAGAGAGTTTGACGTCCTTCCTTCCATGGAGTTTTATCCCTGACATTGCCTTATTCATTACTGTCCAGGACTGAGAGGTCAATGTATTCCATTTAGTACTCAAGAGTGAGAATGTTACACTTTCCTCCTTGTCTGGCCCTAGGTTCTGTCATCTCTCTGACCAGCTTCCATATAATTAAAAAAACATATAGAGTTGTACCCAACCTTATGTGAGCAAAACACAGCTTCCTCCACCCAATTTTGGGCCGTTCCCTCCACCCACTGCAGCCCCCTATGGCACAGCACACAGTGTTTGGTAGCTCCCCACAACCTCTGAAGAAACTACAGTGGAGAGGGGTAGAAGGAGGGGGGGGGAAGGTAAAGTTTTGTTGCATGAGCTTACCTTCCAGTCACATGGCACTGAACATAACCTGCCTTTCTTGTCCTGCTGATTCCAAGTAGAGTACCCCAGTGTTAGGAGCAAGCTTTTGTAACATCTTGTCATAGAAGGTGCAGATGGCTGCAGATCCACTTCCGTTTAGGGGTTCTGATGACTACAGAAAAATATATTGGACACATTCAGTATTCCTCCCAATATTTCCTGGTGGAATAAACAGTGACACGCCTCAGATTTATGTGCTGCCTCGTCCCATTTCCCTATGTGCTGCCTCGTCCCATTTCCCTCCCTTTGCATTCAAGCAAAGGAGATTAGCTCACCCCAAATCATGACTACTTCCTGCTCTTAGGGCACATAATTTTTTTGCAAGCTAACGTTTGGCCAAGAAGTGGCAACCTTTTTTGCTGCAAATTAGAAGAGGATTGAATTGGGGGGCAGGGCAGCGAAGATGAACTGTGTGAACAAATGTTTACTGCTGTCCTAGTTGCAAACCATGGCTCACCCTCCAGCATTCCTCAGATGAAAACCGGGATGTGTGCCTTTTTGGTGCTGTGTTGCCATGCAAGCCAGTGGGCGAGTGGACAAGGTGCCTCATGGGAGGTGTGACATTCCCTCCATGGAGCTCACAGGGGAGGGGAAAACACCAACCAGGAGTCTGGTTTGTGGCAGCCACCATGCTTCCAGTGTAGCTTCCCCTGGGAATAGTAGGTTTTTCCCCTCCCCGGTCTTGTGCTGTGGGAGGAGGAAGGCAAAATTGCCCTGTACCGCCGCCTCCTTCCATGGCAGCTGCCATTTCTTGGAGCTAAGTCGGAGGCTGGAGTGAATGAGTGGTCAGGTGGCCTCTGTAGAAGGAAGGAGGGAGGAGTGTGGGGAGCCCAGAGCCCACCTCCTCAGCCTTCCTTCCGCTGGCAGGGGCATTGCCATGGCGACCGCTGTGGCCTAGCAGGCTTCATCCTCAGGCACCACTGCAAGCTGGCCCATCCTCCTCCCCAAGCTCAGTGGCGACGCTGGCCTTCCAGGATCACATCAGAAGCTGGGATGGCTTCTGTAATTCTGGAACCATCCGTGGAAAATTGGGACACTTGAAGGGCATGCCATAGTGTGCCGCTGCATCTGAACTGAGCCACTCAATTCATAGTGATAGATAGCCAGTCTCAGAGTAGACCCATAAATTTACTTTAAGTATTACTTATCGCCTTTAGTTGTGAGGATATAATCTCTCCCCATCTCTCCAGTACTGTGATTTAAAAAATGAAATCAGGCCTCGAACGAGGAACATATCAAAATGAATAAATTGGAAGCACTTAGGAAGCAGCTTTGTGGTGTGACATCAAATTAAATTTTAATTACATTAATTATCTCTTTATATCCCTTGCTACACCGAACTCCTTAGGTAATTTGCTGAGTGTGTTGTTGTAGATTTGTGGGAAGCATTTTTGTTTACTTTCAGAATATTCATAGAGGAATACTTAATAGCTCCAATTGTGACATATAAGGACAGACTAGGTCCTCAGTCTAACACTGTTCTGTACCCATGCTTAAGCCCCACTGAAATTGAAGGAGGATAAGCATAATTCTATACTGGATTGTTGTGTATATGTAGGTAATAATCCAATACTGTACACCAGTAAATAAAACAGCTGCATTTTAGCCCATGTGATATCAAATTCCACATATCGCTTACTCTGTTTAGGCATTATATGAATTAATGGAATAGGGAGAAGGAGCTTGCATGCCTGACTTCATGTTCATTTTAATGCCTCAAAGAGCCTTTGTGCACACAACTGCATAAGCAAAGGATTCCAGGTCCCTGATCAGTTATTCCTCAATTTCCAGGGTGAGGGATTGTCGTATGATAGTTACATGCAGGCCTTGAGCTATACAGTATTCATTCTGCTTGGGGGGTCACTGGTTTCCTTCCTCTGTTTGTGCCCGCAGTTCAGAGAATAGGTTCTGTCTTAACATCCTGCAGCTTTATAGGATTAAAATAGGATTAAAATAATTATAATCCCTAGGGCAATGCTTTTCTTTATCAAATAAAACACCAAATCACAAAACAAAGTGAAGACTGAAAACAAGTCCTCATTCATTGTAAACAGGATTGTTTAAAACTTCAGTGCACAGACAACTGGGCTACGGAAACCCAGCCTTTATTAGACTCCTTTACAAATTTCCTATTCTTTTGGCTAAGACAAGATTTTTCACACACTCTCATTAAAAATTAAGCTAAACTGGGTTGCTGTTTTTAAATGAATAGATAACTCTCAATGTAGCGGTACAGTTCAAACAAATTCACAGAAGGCTGAGCTATTTTTCTATAAAGATACAGGTTGAATAGCAATAAGCAGGATGTGAGAGTTCTTACCACTGTGCAATCCATTCAGTGATTGGGAATGTGATCCTAATTATCTATACTTATTGCTTATGATTAACCTCGTTCAACATACTATGGGTTATTATATATCTATCCTTATGATTAATCTCACTTCAGTAGTTACATCCCAGTCCTTCAAAATATTCTTTCTTTTTTTCAGATCACCTCTTCGTACAAGAAGAACATAAAGGATTATTTTCATAAGCAAAAGCTGGGGTCATCTTTAAAAGAAAATGAAGAATTACTCCAGGAGCACAAGGAAATGGAAAATAAGGTTAAAGTAAGAACCATCTTATCTAAAACATGCCCACTGTAGTCCTTCAATTTCTTACAGTGGACTATTGTATTGATATAAGAACATCTTCCCCTGAGGATTATCATTTCAATCATTAAATCATGGGCTCTTCATTGCTTGGACTAATCTACACTGGTGAGTCATAACATTAAAAATATGTTATAAAATGTGACACCAGAGGGCGCTGTAGAGCAGCAATCCATCATCAATGGGATATATAGATATATATAGTTATCAGGTTTTTATAGCGTTTTTCTTAGCAGTGTAGATCCAGCCCTGGTTTATATGTTTTTTGCCCAGTTTGGGAAGAATATGTATTTGCTCATGGTTTCTGACAAGTGGCAACCCCTCTCAAGTCAGGTCACTCTTAAAAACTATGGTGATAAGGTTCCATAACCAGACAGATTAATTGAAGGGGAAATATATGAATGGCAGTTAGCTAAACTAGTTAAGAAATGCAAGCAAAAACTTAATGTGTCACTGAGATTTGGGGCTGCTTCCCCATTGCAAAAGAAGAATGCATACCACAGCTACTTTACCTATTACACATGGGGTGGCTGTTGATAAAGTCATCTATTTTGTTTTAAATAATCATTTTACATGTTGCTTTACATATCCCCCCCCCACCTCCGTTTTTTCTTCATCCTTAGCAAAATCTTAGTGTCATGCTTAATTTCCATTTATGTATCCTTAAATTTCCAGAAGAAGAAATCAGCTCTAAGAGTGTCTTCCCCAATGATGGCTCTTTAAGAAAATAAGCATTCCGAATACATTCTAGAAAGCTAAACAAATTTAAGTATCATTGACTTCAATGGGAAAGAGTTAATCACTGTAGTTGGATTCAATGGGACTTAAAAGTCATTAACTTTGGCTGGATCACACCCGACATTTTTCTGCAATTCAGGGTCCATAGGAGTGCTTCTTTTTTCTCAGCTGCTTCATGTTTTTGAAAGCCTCACAGCCTCTTTTGAACAAAAGGGTCCAGATTTTTTTTTTAAAAAAATAAAGTATAATTCCACCCTGTCTGCACCAATCTTTTCAAAAGTGCCAGATCAATCAAGAGATCTACAAGGGGCTCAATTTCTGTGCCAAATGGAATATTGAGAACTGCAATTTTAAAGGTTACTTACTGAGAAGGCAAAAAAGTAAAATAGCATGACCTATCTGTGGAGAGACACTGAGCACAGGTTATGTAGAATGCTGTGTGTCTTCAGAGGTACTTATGTAGCTCAGGAAATCTGCAGAGGCATGGCAACAGCAGGCTTTTTGCTGCTCTTGGTGGAAAGAAGTGACGGCGATGTCATGCCACCAAATAGCACGCAATATTAAAACAGTAATGTCTCTGGCTGCTTTGGATCACTGCACATGAAAGCTGATCCTCTGTGCTAAGCAGCTCACTTGTAGCAGTTCATCCTTGTAGATCAAATCATTATCTCAGCAGTCCTTCAGATAGGCAAGAAAAGGGCTTTGTGCCTGTGGCTTCAAAGAGAAAATTCCCTAGTCTACACAATGAACTACTGCACACCCACCAAGCCTGCTCACCACATGAACTTTAGTGAGACGTTCAAGGGACAGGGGCAGCAGATCCTGATGTCGATCTTTGCGCGGTCAGGCAGAGACCCCCAAAACCCCAGTCAGCCCCTGAGCGGAATAACGACACCAGACAGTGTTCTATGGGATTACAATTGGCCACAACTTTATTAAGATTCAGATGTAGGGAGACCTTGGCACAGGCATTGGGCGTTTATCCCCCCAGCCAGGGGTCTAGGTAATTTCCGGGTTATCCAGCATATATGGGGGTTAGGCTAGCTCTGGAGAACATATGTTCAAGCAGATAGCCTGCCCCCCTTTTCGCCGCCGCTGGAGGGGGAGGGCAATGACAGCCCCTGGGTGAATGGTCAATGCCTCCCCCCTAGACCCCTTTAACGGGAATCCTGGTATCGCCACCACAATGGGGGCAGGGGGTTACCTCCCCCACGCCCCCATTTGGGTAAATGTCTAAAGGATTCCGCCCAAGGCCTGCAACCGCCAAAGTTATGACAAATTGCTATGGGAAAGGCGAAACCTGCCAATGCAGAGAAATTCCTTTCCGGCCCTTCAACAGCGGCCTTGTTGTAGCAGCGCCTGCGTACGTGCTTGCCTGCGGAAGAAAAGAGGTTAACCTGCAATGTAAGCATTAATTTTTTGGGAGTGGAGGGTGGGAAAGCACTGGAGCCGTCGACTGCTTCCCAGGTATGTCTCTCCTTCTGCTGTGAGCACTGGATAGTTACCTCCTCCTACCTGGCCAATCCCACCCTGGCAACACCTCCCCCGGCTGGCTGTGTGGGCGGAGACCACAGGTATCCAGCCTGGGAAGGTGGTGCCAGACTCCAAACTGCTGGGGGCTGCCTGAGGCTCCCAGGATGCTACACGCGACCGCACAAAATGCGCACCCCTTTTATATGGGGAACGGTCATTATACCACCCACCCCACTCACCTCTTCTTCCCTGGCAGGGAGGGGATGCCATTTGCTGGTTTGCCTCAGGCGCCAAAATGTCTTGCGCCAACCCTGGTCCTGCCTCTTAAGACACCCGTGCACATGCTGGCTGTGTCCCCTGGCCTACACAAGATTGGTGTCAACCCAAAGAGGGCCTTATGCACATATCCCTGTCTCTGTTGAGGGACACACACACACCCCACATTTACATGTATAGCACCAAATTCCCCAATAGGGATGGAAACCATGGTTGTGATATCTAGCAGCCTCCTCCTTGCCAGCTTAGCATATTCAATGGCTATTAAAGGACGAAGAGGGATAAGACATGTCACACATGGCTAATTCAGATGCAACCACTTTTCTTCAACAGGGCAGAGATTATGTGTGTGTGGTGTTGTTGTTTTTTTAATATCAATATTGTAACCTTTCCTGGAGAGCTTCTTTCTTGAGTGCAGAGATCCAACAAGATATAGTGAGAAGAATGTTGGACAGGGACTGGGGAGACCAAGGTTCAAATCCCCACTCAGCCATGAAGTCCACTGGCTGACACTAGGCCAGACACACATCTAGCTCAGTACTGACCATCCAAGGTATCAGGCAAGAATCTTTCCCAAACCTGACACCTGAGATCTTTTTAACTAGATCTGCCAGAGAATGGATCTGGGACCTCCCGCAGTACAGGAACCGTCTGTGCTTTTTACTTTCCATTTAGAAATCTTCTAACACCACCAATAAACACCAAAGTGCATTACCCATACTAGCAAGAGAATATAATGGGAAATATTTCCTTCTTTATTGAACATTTTTTTATTTTTTAAAGCCACACAAGACCCACAATGAAGTCACATAGGAATGAAACTGAGCCCTGGTGATCTTTGACCAGTGTGTGGCTCTGATCCAGCAGATCTGATGTGATTGCAAAACCCTCTTGTGTACAGGGAGCGTCTCCATATTCAGTGGGTGATCTTGGAATGCTTGCACACAAATAGCTCCCCTTCATAGAAAAGGGCAGAGGGTCACTGCGCTGACTGACTTTTGGACGCTGTCCATTTTTAAGGAGATAGGATTGCCATTATTAGAATCAATGGGATTTAAGCATTACAGGAAAACACTTAGGCTCATTGATTTCAAGAATACATAGGCATGCATAGCTTGCGCTGGATTGCCCAGTAGTGAAACTCGGCAAATTGTTGATAATGCCATTGTGTCAATTAAATGAATGTATGTGGTTGCATTTTAAATGATAGCAAGATGCCGATATGTTTGTTCCTAAGCAATGTACAGTAATTGAATTTTGAGGGTACTGTCAACCATTCATCTTAGCATTACCTTGAACATGGTAGTTGCTGGCCCTTATTTAGTAGGATGGGCACTTTGCAGCTCAGCAGGATAGGTTATTGAAGAAAAGGTTTGTACTTCTTTGCTGCTGTTTCAAATTCATCCCGGGGGAATGGTTTTCCTATTTATTAGCCATATAATAACCTATGAATGGGAAGTAGTTGCTGTAACTCTTTACATTATCTCTAAACCGTAAGCGAGTGCTGCCTTGGTATACGGCTTTGCTTGTTTGTTTATTTGTGGCATTTGTATTCCATCCTGTTACATAAACTTCTGTAGGTGGTTTACAATAAATTGGGAGGGGGGAAGAGAGTTGAAATAAGTAAAATATAAAACCATTTAAAAGGGTGGAGGAAACTCTTCTCAAATACAACAAAACTAGTTGCATTGATGGAATTGTGAGGTGTCCAGGCACAGGGAAATTAGATTACCTTCTGCCATGTAGGCCTACCTTTCCACAGGAAAAGAAATAGAAGTATACCAGTTTATTAGGTATTTTTGTGCTTTCATTTTTTGTGTTTTTATGTTGTGGACTGCCCTGTGATCTTCGGATGAAGGGTGGTATACAAATTTAATGACTAATAATAATAATAATAATAATAATAATAATAATAATAATAATCTCAAATACTTTTGTGTGAATCAAATGTCCTTGCTGGACCTTTGGGTATGACAACTGGTACCATCTGCACAGCAGGTGAGTTTAACTGCCTACCTACCCATTGATGCTCCTCTCACTGCCATGTCTCCCCCCATCTGGGGTTCCTTAGAGAATGCTGGGGTGCCCATCACCCAGCAGGCACACAGGTCACCTGATCACAATCTTCTTCACCGTGATGAGATGTAATTTTTAAAAAAGTAATTTTCTGAATTTGCATCTCCTACCTTCCAACACTTTGAAGCTAGAATCCAGGATGGCATCTTCCTGTTGTTGTTGTTTTATTATCACGGGAGCATGGGAGCCATTTGGGTTGCTGTAATCTCATGCAATTTCGCACCGCAGTTTCCTCCCCTCCCAAAAAAACAAACATTTTGGGCAGGCATGGCAACCAGAAACAGGGTCCTGAAAAAAGCCCTTTTTGGAGGGAAATTGCATTGCAAAATCACACGAAAGCATGGCAGTCGTGAGAGCATGGCCACCGTTCTCTCGCAATAAAAAACAATGTCCTGTTTCTTCCAGGGCACTTGTATGGTATGGAATCTCTGCATGTAAATCAGCATGTGCAAGTTTTATTTAAATCTGTGCCATCGCCTGTCTTTTTCGTGGGGTGGCTATCCCGCAGGCAGATAGCTAACAGAGGTGGACCTTCTCTTTCAAGGTATGGAGCTCCAGTGTGGAAGATCTGAAATCAGAGGCTCTCAAGATTCTGTTTTCAGAAGAGTATGCTGAAAAAGAGCACCTGAAGCTTTCGAATCAGAAAATGAACCTGTTGCAACAGGAAGTGAACCGTTGTATGGAAGAGCGGAAAGTGTTGTTGGAAGAAGCCAATGAATTCTTCACTGCAGCAGCGAAGGTTAGTCAAAGGATTAACCAACCCACAATATGTGGTCCAGTTGCCTACACTATGCATATCGCACCACATTTGTTTTCAGTTCATCAAAGTTCTGTTTCTGATTTCAAAAAAAAAAGAAACATTGCATTTATTTGTATGTATTTCTCTGCATGCAGAACAATCTAGGATGTGGTTACCAGATGTCCCCGTTTCCCAGGGACAGTCCCCGGATTTACAAATCTGTCCCCGGACAAAATCCGTCACCAGAATGTCCCCGGATTTCATTTAATGTCCCCTGATTTATATTTTAAGTGTTGTAGATTTATTAGTAGGGAATGAATATTGTGTGATTGGTACCGTGTGTATATGTGAAATCATGTATAGTGGGCAGCACCATCTACAAAGCCTGTAAACAACATCTAAACCTCTGGAAACTCTTTAAAACCCCTTAGAAAACCAGCAGCGCTTGTCAGAGGCCCCCCATTTAAAGCAAGCTTCCTAGTGCGTGGCTACATTAATCAACCTGCAGCAGGAGGAAAAGGCCATGTTACCGAGTATCATATTATGCTGAGTTGGCACCATCTATGAAACTGTAGCAATATAGGAAGGAGTAATCCTGACAGCCAGAGTGGTTATCACAGCTGTCATGGAAAAACTTAACTTCAGAAGGCTACAGTCTTCAAACTTCCTACTCTATACAATGTTAGAGTAGTGGCTTTAGAGCAGGTCATCTGAGGGTTGTGACCATTCTTACAACCCGACCCTATCCGTCTTTGCAAGGAAGTAATTTCTACTGAGTTCAATGGAGCTTACTCCCAAGTAACAGAGCCGCTGCCTCTGTTGTCTTTTGTGCCGAAGACCTTCCTCTTCCAGCAAGCCATTTCAAGTAGAGATCTTTCCCTGTCTGCATCCAGTACCTTTTGAAGAACAAACTTCATTACTAGTATGGTTTATGTCATGAAGTCCAGAGAATAAAACAACTCTACTAGCCCAACGTAAGCATTTTTGGCTCTGCCAATGGGATTTCCACTCCCTCTCCTCTTGTCATGTGCCCCCTAAATCTGCTCCGGAAGGTTGAGGAGAAACTCACAACAGATTTGGGAGGGGGGGTGCAGAGGGGGAGGGGAAGTTTCATTGTCCAGCCTGCATTATGGGACATGTATAGTTGTATACCGCCTAGAGTTCTGATCCAAAGGCTCCTGAGTTTTTCAAAACTGACTGGTCATTTTATTGCTGTGAGTGGCTTGAAGTCACTTTTGTTTTTTAAAAAGGCTAATATAAATAATCACCATCACCCTACAATTCTATGGTTTGAGAAGGGAAATTACATAAACTGGCTCACCCTCCACTGCTGCTGTCTTCTCTCGAAATGATAATCCTGTCATTATTTTTCCCCCATCCATTTTTCTTCTTCACGTATCCTTATGGACTTCGTTCTCCTGGTCATTTTTGAAAGTCAAACAAGCACCCATCTTTTATTTTTGCTGCAAAAAGGATTGAAGATACTTTCTCCACATTCTCACTTTCTTCTTCATCTTTTTGGTAATACAGCAATTCAGACATTTCCCTCCTAACTGAAGGCATATTCTGGGTCCTTTTCCACTCTCACCATTGTGACCTGAAACTAAATGCTTAGAGATACTCAGAAAAAAGAAAAATGTGCACCGGGAAGCCAAGAAGCCGATAATTTGGTTTCTGACATTTAACTAAAGAGCATTTTTAAACTGAAGGCCCCGGTCCAGTTGCCATTACTCTCAGCAGCAGGTTGATGCTGTACATGAGACTCTCGCCATGAAACAAGATATCTGTTCTCTCAGCTTTAGCAGCACTAGCTCATCATGGACGAGAAAATCTGGATTCAGTGTTCCCTTTCATAAATAAATGGTTGGCATTGTAAGAACTGACAGTGCTGCCCACCTTGTCTGGTGCTGCCCTGTAGCCATATGGACATATGGATGTGCTCAATAGTGACTCTCTGCAATAGCCCATCTGGCTCAGTATATTCAGATGGCCAATGGTCTCCACCACATTTGAGAGACCTTCCCTGCCCTACTACCTGTGGTTCTTTTATAGGAAACACCAGGAATTGAGCCAAAACGTCATGCACGTAAAGCAAGTGCGCAGCCACTGACCTATGGCTCCCGTTTCCTAAGGAGAGCAGTGTGCACAGCTGAAGGTGCTTCATATAAGGACTTGATCAGAAGCAGAGCCTCCTTTGTGCATGCAGATTCGGTAGGAGCCAGCATATGGGAGCTTGCTCCAAAGCTATGGAACAACATGGTGTCATGCCTTCAGGGTAGTGGGCCCAACTCTGTGGAACTCAATCACAGTAGAAATCAAGCAAGCCTCAATCATCCCAGCTGAATTTCAGAAGCCTGGTTAAAACTATTTTATTCCAGCAGGACTTTGCACCATGAATCTGCCCTGACGTTTCAATCTCTGGTGTTTAATTTATGTTTTAAATTTTGCGTGTGTTTTGTAAGCAGCTTTGTGACCCAGATGGTGAAAAGCGGGGTATAAATTCTTAAAACAAAATGGTTTCTATGCTGAGTTGAAGAAAAACTGTTTCATAATAAGTTTTATTTTACTTTTCAAAAACTGTATTTGTCTTGATAGGCGTGTGATGCACTTAGAAATGTAGAGGCCTCCCTTAAGCTTCTTAACTCTGAAGGCATAAGCTCGCCTCTCTGGGCAATAAAACATGAGGAGCTGAAGAAAGAGATTACAGAAGGATCAGCTGACGCCCTGCAGAAGGGACAAACCTTGCTTAGCAAAGGAGATGCCCACAGGTAAGTTAAGGATGTAAGTGAAGAACCCCATACTCATTTAGCAGTTGCCTCACAGGTATCAATTCTTGCTGGGAAGGTACATGGTTCTAAGCAGGTCGGAATACTCTTTTCCCACATGAGCAGTGATCAAGGGGAACGTGGGGAGTTTTTAGGCAGAAATAAGGCAAATCCTGAAAATAAGGAAATGCAACCTAGGGTTTTATGAGCTTGACCATTCACTAGGATTGAATCCAAGGTGATTCCCAGTGGGTGAATTCTCTCCCCTACATTCTTGAAAGCATTCCCCACAGCCCCTTTCCCCCAAATTCACTGAGGCAAGGGGAAGTGATGGGGAAGAAATACAAGTTGTTCCATATGCTGCAATTTCCCCCCAATGGTTATTATTATTATTATTATTACTGTATTATTATTATTAATACCCCGCCCATCTGGCTGGGTTTCCCCAGTCACTCTGGGCGGCTTCCAACAA
The DNA here is from genome assembly GCF_965207765.1 of Zootoca vivipara. Lineage (NCBI taxonomy): Eukaryota > Metazoa > Chordata > Lepidosauria > Squamata > Lacertidae > Zootoca > Zootoca vivipara. The sequence continues at coordinate 21,817,051 of NC_142582.1, read as the reverse complement.
AATATTAAAAATACAGTAAAACATCAGACATTAAAAACTTCCCTAAACAGGGCTGCCTTCAGATGTCTTCTAATAGTCAGATAGTTGTTTATTTCCTTGACATCTGATGGGAGGGCATTCCACAGGGCAGGCACCACCACCGAGAAGGCCCTCTGCCTGGTTCCCTGTAACTTCGCTTCTCGCAGTAAAGGAACCGCCAAAAGGCCCTCAGTGTCCGGGCTGTATGATGGGGGTGGAGGTGCTCCTTCAGGTATACTAGGCTGAGGCCGTTTAGGGCTTTAAAGGTCAGCACCAACAATTTCAATCGTGCTTGGAAACATACTGGGAGCCAATGTAGGTCTTTCAAGACCCGTGTTATGTGGTCTTGGCGGTCGCTCCCAGTCACCAGTCTAGATGCCGCAGTCTGTCTGTTTATTCAGGGTCACATTTTGATAGGTTTACTTATGTGAAGTAAATTTGTTCATATTTGTTTCCTCACAAGTTCTGGTGAGGAACTCATTTGAAGAAGGTAAAGTGTTAGAACAAAATCCACAAATGTACGTGTCCTAGTTTATCTGTTTTGTTGCAAATTAACATTATTATTGTTGGTTTTCCAAAGGCCAGTTGTCCAAAGGATCAGAATTGTTTTCATCTGCCTCCTATAATCCTACCTACCAGCAACAATGCTAACTGTCATTTTGTTTCTGCCTTCAGTTCTTGGATGACTGGTGTTCAGGAAATGGTAAACTGCATTAACAAAAGAGTAGATGGGCTGATCAAACAGTGTACTGCTTACAAGGAACTTGCCTCAGAAAAACAGCACTTAACCACCTCCTTAGACAATTATCTCAAGAAGGTATATGAAAACATGCAACCCATTCTGATAAATATAACTGAATGATAAATAGAAATTGAAGTCCAATTTTATTGGACAGTGTGATTTTTCGGTGAGATCCACTATATATTTTGGAAAGTTGTCTGTTTGGATGCCTCTGAAGGTACTGTAGCCAAATTTTGTATGATGGTTCCTAGGATCAAGATTCAGGTTTTCACCTACGTTTGGATACAATTGGACACCATTTTGAATCAAAATGGTGGACTCCAACTTTTAAAAAACTGCACTGATTTTAACCATTGATTTCAAAACTGCACCAATTTTTTGGTTTATAAGAATTCCTGAGGAATGCTACATGCTGGGCTCCTAGTATATATACAAGGTGGATTTAAATGCACAGTATACCTAAATGAGGCACAAGATCTCACAAATTCATGCAGGCAAGCGTGTAAGAGAAATAGGTTGAGAGGCTCCTTATAGTGCTTCCCTCCAGATTTCTATCAGGTATTGCTCTCTTTCTCTCACTTCAGACCAGGAAATGTCTGTCCTCTCATTTATTTATTCTTTTAATTGGATTCTATTTATATTCTGCTTTTTCAGATCAGAGCCCACACAATATATATAAAACAAATCTTCCACTTTAAACACTGAAACCACAAAGGAAATTGATCCATGGGGAAAGCTATTCAGAGTGGAGAAAGAAAAAAAGAGGAGAATAGGCTGGGGAAAAAATAGTGCAGAAACAAAAATAAGTAATTAAACATGGAGAATGCATTCAAAGCCCATTTCGCCACTCAAGGAATTATGGGCACTGTAGTTTTATAAGGGTTGCTGGGAATCGTATCTCTGTGAGAGGTAAAATACAGTGCCCAGAATTCTTTGAGGGAATGAATGGACTTCATTTGTGCTTTAAAGGTAGGGTGTGTAAGTGGTCTGAGTCTATCTCAAGCATCGTTGGTCTTCCATGACCAACCTTGTTGGGGAGACGACAGCTGCACTGAACTCAGAGCCTGTTTCCCTTTCAAAGTGGCCCGTCAGCTTCTATTGCCCTGCCAGGACTTCACACTCACTGTTCTTGTAGAAACATCCCGAAGCCCTTCATTGAAAACAATTGTTTCATACCGAATTAATTATGCAGATTGTGTTTCATTTAGGCAGAATACCACCTAATACCTGTCTCACAAGTGGGGGGGGGGAGGAGATGCTTTTGATCATTGTTGTAAAAAAACCACAGACATTCACAAAATTGGGGAATGCTTTCTGAAATTTGAGATATAATGAATGCCTCTTTCTTCTATGGGGAATGTGATTACCCTTTATAACCATAATAGGTGTTTTCTAGTACAGTTCTCTACTAGCATAGAGCACTATGAAATATTTACTGCATGCTAAAATCAACCCTGGCATTTGGTAGACACAGCTTAATCCAATTTAGATGCTTCTAAAAATGTGCAACAGGAATGAATCCTCACAATGGCTATATATACAATATAATTCTATATGCTAAGTCATCATGGCTATTTTTTCCATTCATGCTGTCACAAATGTAAATTTATGTGCACGATGCACAATTACCGTCCACAAGACATAATGCCAAAGACTTGAAAAATATACTCAGTTTAAAAATGAAGACAGTGTTCTTATGGAGAGAAGAGAGTTTGTGAAATTAGTTATCCAGGCTACTTTTTACTTCTTGGCTAATGAAACAGTAACTACTGTATATTCCTGCGTATAAGACTACTTTTTAACCCAGGAAAATCTTCTCAAAAGTCGGGGGTCGTCTTATACGCCGGGTCCTATTTCTTTACGAGTATATCCCATACTCTATATTTTAACTGGAAAAGTTGGGGGTCGTCTTATACGCCCAGTCGTCTTATACGCCGGAAGATAATATATGTTTGAATTGTAATGCTGGAAATGTAGTTAGAGGTTAGGCATTTCAGTATACTGTATATGTCTATGTAGTCTTAATCGTGCACATGGAAAATCTCTGTCCCACAAAAAGGAACAGTTGAACATGCCTTCATTTTTAGCTATATGGTGTCGTTTTTACTAACTCAAATATATGTGGTGACACATGGCACGCTCTTTCAAAGAATCCTGCCGTTTTACAATGCATGTGGGAGAATCACTTATCTGAAAGCACTCCCCTATCAAAACTTCTCTACCTGTGGAATGCTTATGCCTACATCACAGGGAAGACTTCTAGCCGATAATTATGCCGTTATGTCCATAACAAGCCTTGGTGGCATGCAAATTAGTAGTTCAATGTTTTTAACTGGTTATTTTTATTCAAAACCAAAGGCCTCTACAAAGATTAAGAACGTTGGTCCAATAGTCTCAGCTGCAATAAATCCTGGATCATCTGTCCCTGAATCAGAGAAAGTCCTGAACAAATACTTAGAGCTTGCAAATCAAACTAAGGTAAAATACTTTTTTACACTATTTTTTTATATATAAAAAAACACCTGTGTTAAGCCATATGTTGGAAACCAAAGTGCTTGCTTACAAAGCTATTGTCCTACCAACCTTACTATTTGTTGTTGTTGTTTAGTCGTTTAGTCGTGTCCGACTCTTCGTGACCCCATGGACCATAGCACGCCAGGCACTCCTGTCTTCCACTGCCTCCCACAGTTTGGTCAAACTCATGTTCATAGCTTCGAGAACACTGTCCAACCATCTCATCCTCTGTCGTCCCCTTCTCCTAGTGCCCTCAATCTTTCCCAACATCAGGGTCTTTTCCAGGGAGTTTTCTCTTCTCATGAGGTGGCCAAAGTATTGGAACCTCACCTTCAGTATCTGTCCTTCTATATGCTTGTGAAACATGGACCACTTATAAACGCCATCTCCAACTCCTCGAAAGATTCCATCAACGGTGTCTCCGAAAAATTTTACATATCACTTGGGAAGACAGGTGAACTAATATCAGTGTACTGGAAGAAGCAAAGATCACCAATGTTGAAGCAGTGATTCTTCAACATCAACTTTATGGAATTGTCATGTTGTGTGGATGCCTGATGATAGTCTTCCAAAGCAACTACTCTATTCCGAACTTAAAAATGGAAAGCGTAATGCTGGTGGTCCACAAAAGAGGTTTAAAGACTGTCTCAAAGCAAATATTAAAAAATGTAGTATAAACACTGACAACTGGGAAACACTGGCCTGCAAGCGCTCCAGTTGGAGAACAGCCTTTACCAAAGGTGTCATGGGCTTTGAAGAAACTCGATCTCAGGACGCAAGGGAGAAATATGCTAAGAGGAAGGCATGCCTGGCAAATCCACACCGTGATCAACTCCCGCCTGGAAACCAATGTTCCCACTGTGGAAGGACGTGTAGATCCAGAATTGGCCTCCACAGTCACTTACGGACCCATTGTTAAAATTGTGTTTATGGAAGACAATCTTACTCGGCTACGAGTGATAAGAAGAAGAAGAAGAAGATTACTGTGCAAATTTCCCCAGGTACAGCAGGAATGGGTTGCTTTTCTACACCAGCCCTGCACACCATTGAAGAATCTTGCAATGAACAGTCTCATTACGCCAGGGATAAGACACTTGTGGTGCTCTAGAAGCTGCCTGATTACAACTCCCATTATCCCTGCTGGCTGGCATGAAAGCTTTAATCATAGAGTTGGAAGGGTCATCTATCCCAACCCCCTGCAATGCAAGAAATGTTTTAACAAGACTGATTTTTAAATTGCTTTTTATATGGTTGCTTAGAGACATGGTGATGGAAGAATTAATATTAAGCACATTTCATATTAATTTTCAATATTGTAATATTGTACTTTAACTTTTGCTTTTTATTTAAATCTGCCACCACAACTCCCACCCACTCAAACCTACTACAGACCTTGGCAACATATCCCATAATGCTTGAGGGTCCTCCAACCCTCAGGAAGTGCTGTGGTAGATATAGGAAATCTGGGCGGCGGGGAGGGGGTTGTCCCACTTTGCACAAGCAGAAACACTTTTCGCCAACGCTAATATCCTAAAACCCTTTGTGCGGAGGGAGTTGTTTTGTTTTTTTTACCCAAGGGGGGGTATAGATGAGTTGCAAATCTTCAAGGAGTGGCCCAGTTTTTGGTAGGCAAATTCGAATGTGCACATTACACGTTATTTTTCTTTGTTTATGCTGCTGTAGGAGATGGCAACTGAACTGGAATTAGCTGTGAGAATTTTTAAAGAGATGGAAGAACTGGAAACCACAGAAGTGGCAGTTTTCTCTAACAAAACTGACCTCTTGAATGAAGAACTGACAACACTTAACAGAAATATTAGCTCAAAACTGGAAATCCTGAAGCCGTATGTAGCATTTTTAAAGTCATCCGATGAGGTACTTCCCCCCCCCACTCGAGAGTCATTTTCCCTCGGGGTAATCTGTCAACGGCTGCATGCCATTGATGAATGGGGCTAGAGTCAGTGGAAGCCAGTGGTGGGTGGGGCCACGGCCCAAAGTAGATGCTTTTATTTCTCTTATTCTCACTTTCTGCCAGCCTCCCTCCTTGTTACCCACATAAAATTAGACATAGGGACACAGGTTGCCCACACTTGTGTAGGTGGTACAGAGCCAGGTGGACCAATGATGTTTAGAACGTAATGCAATAAATTACGAGCTCTCCAAGTGCCTATGAGATGGTAATCTGAGTATTGTAGGGAGCATAGTAACCAACTCCTAGGGGCCAAGGGGTCTTCAGCACCCCCAATAAAATATGCCCCAGTTGATGGGCATTGCCATTCAAATGGTGTGTGTGCACTGCGTCATGCGATTGGTTATGCGGGGCAGGGCTTGCCTGCCCCCTCCCCCAATATTTTACAGTCGTACCTCAGAAGTCTTGCGAGTCGAATGTTTTGGTTCCCGAATGCCGCAAACCTGGAAGTGAGTGTTCCGGTTTGAGAACGTTCTTTGGAACCCGAACATCTGGCGTGGGTTCCGTGGCTTCCGATTGGCTGCAGGAGCTTTCTGCAGCCAATTGGAAGCCACGCCTTGGTTTCCAAACATTTTGAAAGTCGAACAGACTTCTAGAATAGATTCCATTTGACTTCCAAGGTGTGACTGTATTCACGTTGGCATCCCGGGTAGGGGGAATTAATTATTGCAGTGGTTTTGTTTTAAGACTATATTTGGTCAGAGTCTAAGATCTGACAAAAGTCTCTTGAAGGACCAGAATGACTAGCAGATGTTACTTTAGTACTCAGTGAATGCCTCTGTCTAGGAACTGGCTGTTAGAATATGGTTTCTTGATTCAGAGATCTGTGGAACTATTTGAATGTGAAAGCTATGAGAAGGTGATTCCCTGATTTGAGAGGAGGGTGTATGTGATTGAGTGGGGAAACTACCAAAATAAAATAAACATTGAAAGCATGCGAGAAACAGGAAAACAGAATGATACAGAGGGTGCTTTCAAACAGTCTCTGTTTTCAAGGTGCGATTCAATCGCATTCTGGCAAATTCTGGTTTCACAATCCTTGGGAGGTCTTGGACAACCAAGCCCACTTTCTTAAAAGATCAAACTAATTGCAATAAGAGTGATGGGGGAATACACTGGAGAAAGCCATCATGTAACCTCCCTGCAAAAAATAATAATAATTAGGATGAATGATAAATAAGTAGGTAATCTGGAAACACCCAGAGACAGAGAGCTGAACACTGAAAGCACCGTGGGACATGGACCTTTCTAGAAATCTGATTGCAGTTAGGTCTGCTGCCTCACTAGGCCACTAGCAGAGTAAAAGCTTCCACTGACAATGACACCCCACTTAGTAAGTAAATCAGATATTACAAAAACACTCGGCATTGCTAGTGACGAGGCCTCCACCAAAGGGAGTCATACCCTAGTAAATGCTGCCCTTGAGACTTCTGACGGCTCAGAGAATTGGAGAGTGCACAGTAAGCGCATTTAAAGGATCATCAGCCCTCGCAGGAAATAATTATATAGTGGCTGTTTAAAAAGGATCTATCCATGATGCACTTGCCCAAAGTCCCTTTAAATGGAATAAAATGACCTCAGAAGAGACTACGAAGTGCCCAGAGTTTTACAAAGATAAATCCCCACCCATTCCCCGTTTTCCGAAGTCTGGAGTTGTGAAACTGGGGGGAAATTGGCACGGCATCCCTTTCTATTTTAACTAAGGATGAAATTAATTTGGAAATGAACAACAAATAGATAGTGAGTTCTTGAACAATTGCTTTATTTACTTTTCGTTGACTTTAGCGAAGGGATTCAAGGATTATACAGGCCAGAGTTAATCACAGAGAAACTCCAACATAAATGTAGAGGTTACCTACACTCGCTTATTTCTACCCCTTTAGGTCGGAGGTGATGCTCAGAGGCTGAAGGAATTCTATATAACGGAGGCCGTGCAAGAAGATAGTGAAGCTAAAAATGAGGCTTTGGTACAGTCAGCTGACGATCAGTGGCAGATGGTTTTAAAGAAGATTCTTTCCACTCAAGACATGGGACATGACTTTCTAAATTTAGTAAACATGGTGAGTCTCTCAGCGATGCTTTTATTCGCTGACTCCAGCATTGACCGCCATTAAAAGTCTTGGTGCCATTTCCCCAAAAATATTTCCAAACATATACATATTGATAATAGTTGGGAAGGATCAGGGAAACACGGAACCATTTCTCAAAAGACAGCTCAGTGGTAGAGCAAGTGCGCTGTGGATATAACATCCCAGGTTCAGTCGCAGGTATTTCCAGATACAGCTGGCAATCACTGTAGACAATATTGGGCTAGATGGACTAATAGACAAAAGCAAGGAAGCCATCTGAGTATCACAAGTATGTGGACCAGCATTAATGTACAGTGGACTAACCTTACAACTGAGAAATCACGCACACAACTGAGAACTCAAGGAAGGGAAGCTTAGAAAAGAGATTGTTTGCTTATTTATCCAACATCGAAGAGAAGTATGATGAAATGGCAAAAAGGAAAAATAAGCTAGTTAGGTTAGGGATAAGGCTGGCATTATATGCTGCCTGGGCTTTCTTTCCATGTGCAATAAAATATTATGGAAGAGAAAGGATTCAGATTTCTCTTCCTTTTCTATACCACAAAGTGGGAGTTCTTGGTATCTTAAAAGTGGAGGCTGAAGGAAATTTTGGCTTTTTCTTGGCACTTACTATTATGGAGATTTGGAAGTATCAAAAATTAGATTCTACCCCTCTCAGAAAAAAATATATGAAGTTTCTTAATTCTTCATTTAACAGATAAACGAGAATCTAATACTCAATGTGGGAAGTGTTGTGCAAGTAACTGAACATACTATTGATATTCTGAACAAAGAGAAGGAAGAATTGACACAGCTGTGGGCAACGTGGAAACTTAATATGAATCAAGTAAAATCCATCAAGCAGCAGTGTGGGAAATTTAATGAACAATTTAAAACAGTAAGTAAAGAATATGTGGTTTTCCTGACTTTGCTTGCAGTTTTTATGGTGTCTTACGGTCTACCAGTTATCTCGCTGATCAGAGAAACACTTAACAGGCGCCGAATCAAAATCAATACTTGTCACGAGTAAGAAATATCCTGAATGAGCAAAGTATATTCAGGAGGATAATAAACTACAGTAGTTGAACTTTTAAAACAATCCCTCTTTATTCCTAATGGCAGTACATATTTTATTGTATTAGGTATTTAAAAATGTATAGGCTGCTTAACCAGAAAACTCTTAAGAGATGCTCATAACAAAAACAGCAAGATAATTTTCAATAAACTCCAGATAAAATTAGCATATCTTATTTATTTATTTTTTAAAAAATGTGTGCATATGTGTCTAGAATTGTTGAAATAAATAAGTTTTCTAAATGTGTTTAGAACAATATGGAGGTTGCCTGCCAAATGCAAATAAATAAAATAAACAAGGCGTTCCAAAGCATAAGTGCTTCCACACTAAAATGATGGCTTCCTACAGATTTGGAACTGAACATCTTATGACCTTTTGCAAGTGCGGGTTCCTCAGATAGAAGTGGTTGAATTGGCACTCATGGGGAAAGGTGATCCTTTAACTGGTCCCACCCCTCATCAAGAGACCACAGGGCAGTTTACAGCATAAAACACAAAATGCGTAATATGTTTCCAAACATATACCGTATATATATGAAAAACAGTTGGGCAGGAGCAGCGAAACATGGAACAATTTTATTTAAAAACAGCTCAGTGGTAAAGCACTTGCTGTGCACACAATATTGCATTTATATGAGTGTGTTCTTTAAAGATGTGTAGGTTTTCATTCATTGCTCCAGTACTGTATACTATAGAGATTTATTATGCATTTTTTTGCAAAAACAACCCGATCCTTTTCTTACTTCAACAGCATGTATATCTATATATCTATTTGGATATCTGTATCTATTTATTGTAGACTACCCAAAGCTTAAGCATTCTTCAAGAGGCACTCAGGTCTACAACAGCACTTGATCTTGGGAGTAACCTCTCAGTACTTATAGAACTGCAAAATAAATTTAACCATATGAAGCCACGGTTTCAGGTGAGAAGAGGTATTAAGCACATCACACCCTATGTGAAACAAATCATTTCTAAGCGCTTCCTCCTAGAAGTACCTAAAGCAAACTTTTCACACAATGTTAAATTCAGCAGAAATGCTGTGCTTAATAATTTTGTGACAGAGAGAACTTCACAGTTTTGGTTTTGTGGATGGGTGACATGTATAAGTTTATGAAACTGTTTTGCATGAAGTTGAAAAATGTGTCAGTTTATTATTATTATTATTATTATTATTATTATTATTATTATTATTACTGAAATAGCTATCTAGGAGCTGTTTATAAAGTTTGTATTGAACATAGCATTTTGTGTGGAAAGGAAGTAGGGGGAAATTCCTTTGTGTGGAAAGGAAGTGGCACAAATGTCACAAAACCACGCCCCAGTTATATTTTGCATGCTTCAAAGAACCAAAAACAACCAAACAGAAATAAAAGTCTGAGACTAAATTTTTCAGGAGGGATTTAAACCTGGGCAGGCATCTTCCAGCTTCTGGTTTCCCCTTTCTGCCTAAGCCCTGAGACAGGTGCCAGACGATTGGCCTCATTCTGCCATGATCTGCTTTATATAGAGAATAGATGAGAAGTTAGGGATGCTTGAGAAATTTTCCTGAGAATTCTGATCTGAAATGTCTTGCTACACACACCCTGGACTAATGTGCAGATCAGAACTTAGTTGCCCACTTGGATTTCACATCTCAGCTAAAACAAAATCGCATAAAGCCATGTATATGGAGAGAAAATTCATTTAGAAAATACATATTTAAATCTGGATGTTGATGCAAATTTTCATGCAGATTGGTGTTTTGTTTTGTTTTTCAAATCAGAGATTAATGCAGACACATGACATGACAGTCTTATGAATGAGCACAAACAAAACTGGCCTGGGGGAGGAATGGACACGGGTGGCGCTGTGGGTTAAGCCACAGAGCGTAGGGCTTGCCGATCAGAAGGTCAGCGGTTCGAATCCCCGTGATGGGGTGAGCTCCCGTTGTTCGGTCCCTGCTCCTGCCAACCTAGCAGTTCGAAAGCACGTCAAAGTGCAAGTAGATAAATAGGTACCACTCTGGCGGGAAGGTGCACTGCTCTGGTTCACCAGAAGTGGCTTAGTCATGCTGGCCACATGACCCGGAAGCTGTACGCCGGCTCCCTCAGCCACTAAAGCGAGATGAGTGCCGCAACCCCAGAGTCATTCACGACTGGACCTAATGGTCAGGGGTCCCTTTACCTTTACCTATTACTGAGAGGACAAATTTAATCTTGAATTAAAAGTCTTCCTTTTGAATGTGTCCATCTTTCAGACCAATGGGATGCAACAAGTAAACAAGCAGACAACTCTTGGTGGGGCAGAATTTAGGAAGATACCCAGATCTTAATCCAGGCATAGGCAAACTCGGCCCTCTGGATGTTTTGGGACCACAGTTCCCATCATCCCTGACTACTGGTCCTGTTAGCTAGGGATGGTGGGAGTTGTAGTCCCAAAACATCTGGAGGGCCGAGTTTGCCTATGCCTGTTAGGGCTTAGCTTTGGAAATAGGGGGCGGGGATTCACAGGCTAGTGTGAACTCCACATTCAGAAAAGGAGGAAGAAGAAATGGGTTGAAGTCAACAGTGATTTGCTTGGATTAAATGTGTGTTTCCCTTTTAAGTTTCAATAATCTTCTTGCATCTGATTTGTTAGCAACTCAATGCTGAGGTGGAATATACATTAAAGTTATCAGAGCAGCTGAGCTTGAAAGGAGTGCCTGATATGGAAAAGTCTGAGAAAGTAAGTGAGCTTATTCATCTCCATAAGGAGATAAAGGAAAAGATGGCAGAATATGATGACATTTTCAACAAGACTATCAAATTCCATCAAGTCAAAGAGGAAGTGAGTATAGTCACCTTTAACATGGCAAGAATTTATTTAACCTCAGAAGTTCTCTTGCTACAGCTATGCATGTGTATTCTGTGCCCCATAAATGAACACATTAAATGAAGCACCTATGACTATATAATAACCATGCTAACGCAGACACCAGGTCCTAACGCTTGATTCAGATCCAAATTTGTGTATGTCTTGAGCCTAGACATAATGGCATGTGACTGTCAAGTGGAGGGACAGAAGAATGGTTGTTAACGAAACATAATACGTTAATCTCCTCAGCTCGAAGGCCTCATACAATCAGGAGGACTGAAGATCCCTGAAGTGAAAGATGTGCCCAGCGACACTCCATATGCTAAGATTCACTTGAATAATGCTCAGGAGAAGCACGCACATATCAGGCACCTGTACAAATTGGCGCTCACTCTTGGAATGGATATAATTTCAGCAGTGCAACATCCTGTAAGTCACCAGAAAGGCCCTAGTAGTGGAAGAAAGCAGGGATAATACGGGGCATGGTGCTTCCTTTTCTCCATTACTTCTGGGTTGGGCTGTTTACAACAGATTTAGAAGGATACCAGAGATTGAACCTGACAATTGCCTATTTTCCCATATTGTATAATATGGCAATTTCTATGACTGAGCTAGGCTATTTACAAGTTAACCCAAAGGCAACATCCAAATCCCTTCAGGCTGAGAGATTAAATGCCAGGATCGCTCAGCAAGCGTCACATAATTGTATATTCTTCTATTACTTCCTCAGCATTCAAGAAGGGCTAATGTAGAACTACACTCAGGCATTTAAACCGAATAAGCACGTTTCTATTGTACATCAATGTACAGTTTGATAGAGGGCCTAATATAAAGAGTACACAATGGTAACAACACAATAAAAATAACAAAATGATAGATTATAATTTGTTTCAAAGTCCCAGTGCTCAGTTGCTCCTCTGCATTCAGTATCAGCAACGAGGCATGTTTTCTTTGTCCAGAGGGATTCTATGTTTATATCTTCCATGATGTAGCCACACGATTCACTCCTATCCCTCAAAGCGGTGCCACAAAAAAAGAAGACTCTGTAGCAGGTTCAGAATACAAAAATCAGACAATTAACTAGAACAATCTGATGGGAATATATTTCCCCAAGTTTATGCCAATGTCAAGCTTCATGCCTTGTTAGGCAGATGCAGAACTGAACCCCATATTTTCAAATCTTGCCATAATGTTACCACATCAACCTCTTGGAAGAACATAATCTTACTGCAAAATATGTTAATTTTAAATTGAAGGTTTTTTAAAAAACAAAAACAAAAAAAAACTGAAGTAAAGAATAGTGTCGCAGGTCAGTTTTCAGTCCCTGATGCCAAATTTTTCAGCCTGATTTCTGCATCTCATTCTAGAATTCCTTTAATGTTTCTGTAATGAACCTGCGGCAGCAGCTCAACACCCTTGAGTCTGACAGCGTGAACTGGGATTCCAAAGCTGAAAAGTATGAGGAAGATTTGTCGCACATCCTCCACTTCTGCACCACAAAAGACGAGATACGTGAGGTCTGGTGAAAAAAGCATATTAAATTATCAAAAGCTGTCGTGTCCATTCACTTCTTTCTGTTTAGTAGTCTTCAGTAGAGCTATCCTTTCACCTTTATTTGGTTAAGTTTCTGAGCTGTGTGTGTGTGTGTGTGTGTGTGTGTGTGTGTGTGAGTGTGAGATTCACAAACCCATTTTAGAGATGCCATTTGTGTTCTTGCAGAGAGATTGGAAATTGTCTCAGCTCTGCAGTTTTACAACCAGACCGCACATTATGGTGGTATACTGAGGGCAGAGTTCATTTTTTTTTTAAAAAAAATGCCTCTTGTCCCATGTAAAATGTTATCGGCATGTAGTCAATGAAGCTATCGTGATGTTTCTAATTTAACGTACCTAATACTTCCTTTCTAATATGCTAATTTACTATACAGAGATTAGTTTTTACGTGTGGAAAGAAAGAAAAAAGACACGCGTGTCAGCTACTTTCTGAAAAGATGTGTTCTGTTCTTTGGCTTTTATGTGCTTCAGTTTAGTGGAACAGGCTTACAGAGATACTTGAACTGAACATCAAGCACAAACAGCATTTTGGTACAGCAGAAATGTAGCCTTCCAGTGCACAGTCTGAAGCACAGATGCCAAGTGAAGCATGTTAAATGGATTTTTAGCTCTTCCAAACATTATGATGTACTAGTAGCCTCTTACCCAGCATTACTCAGGAATTCTAAGAAACCAAAGAATCAGTGCAGATTTGAAATCAGTGGTTAAAATCAATGCAATACTGAAATGTTCGATCCACCATCTTGATTCAAAATGGCATCCAGTTGGAGCGAAATAATATAGATGAACACCAGTGCCTTGTCTCAGGGACAATAATACAAAATTTGATTATGATATCCTAAGAGGTGTCCACATGCAAACAAACAACTCCCGCAGATAGATACATAGTAGATAAATTAATAGTTGTTGTCATCCAAATAGCTACTTGTCCAAAGGCTTGAACATCATCAGAAGGCCTTTTGTTCTTGGAACAGTTGACGCCCCTCTCTAATGCCGTATCACAGATTGCTATTTTCAAAGTTTCATTCATTTCAAAATCAGTTTGCCATGAAGCATGGAGGGCAACAGTTGAATAAAAACAATCAGATACTGTAGTCCCTTTAGATGTGAGAAACCTCTGCAGTTCTCTAAACATAATTAGGCGCATCAGTATGTCAATACCGTACCATCATTTTTCTTATGCTTTTGGATTATTAGAAGCTTCATCTTCTCTGTGTCATGAAGTGGAAAGTTGAACATCTTATACCCTAATTATGAGGACATATGCATATGTCTGTGTCTAAGTGTGATTCTCTCCACCCCCTGTCCCCTCAACTGGTACTATTCTCAGCTTGTCTACATAAAACATCTAGTGATCACATTACACTTTTCCCAATCAGCTTGTCTGCACTCGGCTAGTTTCCAGTCCTTAGCAAGAGAATCAAACTCACCATCTCTTTCACCTTCCTGTTAATTCCACCTCCCTTGATGAATCTGATTCCTCTGGGCCAGCTGGTTGAGCTCAACAGAAGCGTGAAACTGACCATTGTATGAAGTTGTGAATTTCAACTCAGTGGTGCCAAGGTTTGGTTTCATTCTTCTGTTAGGGAGTTTTTGTATCTCCAGGCACTGAAACAGTCCCCAACCAGCACCTTCCTTACTGTGCTCTCAGTATACAGCAGCCTAGAAGTACTTATCATAGCCATCCTTGCCTTTCATAGTTTAGTCCTCCAACAAAGAGGAAAAGCCCCTGTCATGGGTGAAACATATTTATAGACTGCAGTTTTACATCCAGAGGACTATGCAATTAAAAAGAAATTGTCATCTGGGCGAGACTTTGGGTAGTGTTTTCCTTAATGCACAACCAGCAATCACAAATGAGGGCAGTATTCTGCCACAGAGGACAGGAATGTTATGCTCAGTGGCAGAGTTTCATGCTCCGGCACCAGGGGGTGAAGAGCAGGCAGGGGCGTGGCTGGCGTGTGTCCTGGGGGTGTGGTGCGCAGCCCACAGGGGTGTGGCATACTGCCTGCAGGCGCATGGCACCCAGTGCGGGCAGGGGGCAGCCTCAATGGCACCCCACCGGTATCGCACTGCCAGGGGCGGTGCGCTCCCCACGCACTCCTCTTCCTCCACCAGTGGTTATGCTACTCTTGTGCAAACTTTAAAAGGGTTAGAGTGCCCAAGTGTTCTTCATAAATCACTTAAAAGTCATGGCATGTTCTTGAACTAGTTTAATCCCATTAAGGAGGGTTCCCTAAGTGGTTGGTGGTTTGCCACCTGCTAGCTATAACCTGCAAGAATTCACGTATAAAATAAAGCAGGAAAGTGCAAGGTGCCCTTTTTACACTGTAACTATTTTTGTCTATATTGCTTTAGGAGCACTAATCCAACAGGATTTTATAATTAAAGTTGTGAGTTTATTATGAAGTATATTGTAGCTATTGTTCAGTCAGCTTGAATGCCCTTTGACAGTTATAAATTCAGTGAATAATTAAATTAGTTGTCACCATTGCAGTTTATCTCTTTTTTGCCTCCAGTAGTAAAACATTCATCAAACAATAAATTGAACATTTCCTACCAGGTAAAAGCAAACAAATGTTATACTACTGGTAGCTGGGGGAAAGCTGGTTATACTTAACAAGCAGATACATGTTCACGGGGACTTGTAGGTCCTCCTCCTCCTAAAGGTTAGGATGCTTTCTGGAGCAGCAACAGCCTATCCACACAATTCTGTCCCTCCCTCGAGCAGAAAGTCTTCCTGATCATGCATAGCAGGGTAGGCTGGGGTTGGATATTGCCCATTCTTTGCACATCTCCAATTGACTGTGCTAGATTTCATAAATGCTTTATTGTCCAAGATACGTTCATGTTTATTGCTCAAAATATTGTGTTCTTTTGGGTGTGCACGTTAGTTCCAAGGTGCAGCTTGGTTTAGAGTGAGGTGTCTTTATACTGTTTCTCTTTAAAGAACCATGTGTTCCACAGTGGTAATCTTCCACCACCAGCAACATCTTATTTCACAGGAACAAACAACCCTGCAGTGAATACGGAGGGTAGAATTCAATGTAGGTGGTGGTGGGGGTGAACATGGGGGAAACGGTCTGCATCTGCAACCAGACTCCCCCCCCATTCCCCTTTAAACCTTTTCTGAGTCCCCCCCCCCCAAATTTCCAGAGAAGATTTTTGGGGGCAGGGGGAGGAGAGGCGAGTAACATCCCATTGCATGAGCAGACCTTGTTCCACCCACACAACAACTTAGCCGAATCCTGTCACAAGTTGAAAACTGTTTCTTTTGTCTTCATCTATAGTGGAGGTCTTGTTCTAAATTGCATATTGCCTTTGTTTTAAATAAATGTCCCACATTAATCAGTTAGGGTGATAACACCAAATTAAATGGTTGGTCCCTGAAAGCCTTTTTCCTAGATCAGTGGTAAAAAAATATGAGTTGCTCTGTTTTGTTTGTGAACCATGACAACCAGATCATTAAAACAGTGTCCTGTTCTCTATTATTTGTTTTCTCCTTCTTGTGTGATAAATCACAGCAGTTGTCATCACATATCCCCTCCATCATTCCTTACCTAAGACAAAGCAGCTATATTTCAGGACAGCTGCACAAATTTTTGTCTATAAGGCACTAGAAAAGCTTCTTAGAGGGCAAAGTTGATTAAAATCAATTCTACCTTTCAATAAATAGATAGAAGAATGAGTGGCTAATTCAAATGACCCTTTCCCCCATATCATGTTAAAATTTATTGGCCAGCCAAGGACTGTCCTTACAAGCAATCAAGTGCATAAATACACTTCTGTTGCCGCCATAGTTTCAGCAAATTTTATTATTGCAATTTGCTGAAAGCATAGCAGCTACAGTGGTGTACTTATTTGCTCATTAAATGCTTAGAAGACTATCCGAAGTTTGCTTACTATTGGAATCAGAGGGGAGTTTACTTCTTTTAGGCGACTAAGTACTGGAGTGTTAGATGCATTCAGAGGTTTCTCATTTGCCCTATTTTTAAGTAGGGCCACAACAAGTCTACCAGCTTCACCTGCCCCACCTTGTCAGTGCACTTGTTCCGCTCTTTGATGTTTACACAGGTCAGTCCAAGGCAACCAAAATATAGCAGGTATGTTGGAAAAGAGAACGGCAACAAAACGGGTATGTTAGGAGGAGACGGTGCTGACCGATTCAGCACTTAGCAATATTGCTCTCCTACCACAAAAGAATTCCACTCTTAAAGCAGAACTATTCATTCCTTTGACTGGGATATATGCTGAGTTGGAGCTGAAGTCATGACAGAGGACAATGTAAGGGTCTAAATCTGAGCTGATTTTCCATTAGGTCTAAAAGAGAAAAGTGGCGGCAGCTGCAGATCTTTTGGCATACAAGCAGTTTCTTCTGAACCAAGAAAATCTCATTTCATGCATCTTTGCCAAAAAAAGAGAGGGATTAATTAATTAATGAATGAACACTGGTGAATTGACATGCACAGTATTGTTAAAGAGAATTCTCTTGTTGACATCAAAGGATTCCTTTCATTGCCTACAGTGTACAAATTTCACCTTTTGAGGAAAAGACAACTTCGACTAACTTAAAATCAGTTTCTTGGTGAAGCTGAGGCCCCAAACACGACAGTTGTGACTGATTCAGTTTGTGATAAACTGATAATGATAATTGGGACCTCCAACTGAGAATGAAATATTGAAAAGGAGGCGTTATTTATAACTGAAAGTAAAGACAGCACTCAAAGATGTCTCGCACATACACTCAGTTTAAAGTGCATTTATTCTGGGCTGGTGTGAGTGTGGATCATGATGAGGAATGTGGTACTTATTTAGCTCTCTTTCCTGCCCTATATAAGGGCTCATGAAATGTATATATTAACATAAACTTTATCTTTGCAACAACTCTGCGGTAAGCCACGATGAGAGACAATCTCTCCCGTTCCTTGAAGTCCAGGGAGAAACCTGTTTAGAGAGACATAGCTAGAGCTCCACCTGGCCTCTTGGACTTGGCATTATTTGCCTAGTAAGCTTCAAGTCTAAGCCAGGATTTGAGCATTGGACTCCCACATCAAAGCCCGGTACCATATCCCAGGGAATACACCAACAGATCATTTTCACTAAGGGTATGCAGAGGCAAACACAGCTTAGAATAGACAATGATACCTTCGAATTATTTTTGACAGCAATGGAATGTTGTGGAGGACTGGAATGGGAGGCAGTGTATTCCCATCTACTTCCCACAATGCCCTGCGGTCTAAGCGTGAGATTGTACTATACCTTTAAAGCACATTCAAAGCACTTCTTTTCCTTCAAAGGATTCTGGGCACCCTAGTTTACCACTCACAGAGTTACAATTCCCAGCAACCCTCAACAAACTACAATGCGCAGAATTCTTCAAGGGGGGGGGGAGAGTGTGCTTTCAAGGTAGACTGTGCACAGAGACTAGGTGGAGAGAAACAGATTGGCAGAGCCCTTCGTTCCTCCCCAACCCTCATTTCAAGACAGAGCTGCAGTGTGTTCCTTTCCAGTTTGCGTTAAATTAATGGGTCCCCAGTCGTGCCCTCCCCCTCTTTCCCATTCTTTCCATTAGTCACCATCTGCCCTTTTAAAAAAATCATGGATAGCTGCAACTTCTTGGGAAAGCTTCCATCTTTCTCCAATTCTGTTTGTGCATTCCAGCAACATACACACCCGCCTCCCTGGAGGCCTATCGGCTTGCGGCCCCTCCCAGCTCCAGCATCAGAGTGGGGCCTTCCCCTTCCCATCAAAAATAGGAAACAAATTTGGTTCAGAAATAATCAAGTAGCCCCAAGATCTCAAGCCAGTAAAAATGAAGATATATTTGGTTATTTGGAATCAATTAAGCACTCTCTACAAGGTGTCCTCCTGCCTCTTTCGGCAAGGAGCACATGAAAATCCTGGGAAACCATAGATTTCTCTGCTTTCATCCTTCATCCAAAGGTGATGTTGCATCTTGAGATGGCTTTTAGCTTTGCAACGCAATGCTAATTTGCCAGAAAAATTCAAGAGGCTATTCACTCCTTTCCAAAGACACCTTTTTGAAAGCTCAGATGGGTATCAAATTCTATGCCCTAGAGCAGTGGTCCTCAACCTTGGGCCTCCAGATGTTTTTGGCCTACAACTCCCACGATCCCTAGCTAGCAGGACCAGTGGTCAGGGATGATGGGAATTGTAGTCTCAAAACATCTGGAGGCCAAAGGTTGAGAACCACTGCGCTAGAGTTTCATCCCATTAGTTGCTAGATGACAGACATCATCCGTCGTGTTGACGAGGGTAAGAAACGAGGGTGCAGTGGAAAATATACACTGCAGATGTTACAGAGTCTGCAGTCCTGATGGAAACTGAAGGAGAAGAGTTTCAGGGGAACATCAGCTTGGGGCTACTCCCTGCCCTCTTTAAAAATAGCAATGGAGGAGTATCCTTGAAACTCACTTCTGCATCAAGTGGAAAAGTTCAGTACACATTAGTAGTATTAGAGCATTTTTGTGGAGTTACAGGTTTTGACACTTATCTTAGTGGTGATGAAGTGCACGAGCTATTTCCACATGGTTGTTTTTTTTTAAAGAAATTTGGGCCTGGGAGCTTATTTCCCTTCAGAGGACTATGTCCTCAGAATAATAAATACTTGTAGTGCATTTAAATTTTGGTTTACATGCTTTCACACAGAGAGATTATCTCTCTGCTAGGGTAAACCCCATGTGTTCAGGATGTACGTTGAGTGCAATCCTAACCACATACATATTCAGAAGTACATCCTTTTGAATTCAACTGGGGCTTTATTCCTGAGTCGTGCGTAATTGTGGTTCTACCCAAGAGCAAGTCCTATTGCACTCAGTGGAAGATACTTTTGAGTAGAAAGGATTGCAGTATAAATAACTTTTTTATTTATCTTTGTATGGGTTCTTTTTTAAATATAATCACTCATAAATAATGGTTTGTTTTCAGCTCAGAGAATCATTTAAAGACCTCAAAAAGAAATTCAATAACATGAAATTCAACTATAGCAAGAAAACTGAAAAAGCGCGAAATCTGAAGACTCTGAGAATTCAGATTCAGCAAGTTGATGCGTATTCTGAAAAAATGCAGGTAACAATTATAGCCGTTGAGTCATGGCATGCATGATATGTATCTCAAAGATGCACCATGATGACTGATCCAACATTCAGCAGATAGTTTTCATATCACAGCTGATGAAACAGAACACCAAAGGTCACACATCCTTTTTCTTTTAGCAATTGGCTAAGGGTATTGTGTGTGTGTGTGTGTGTGTGTGTGTGTGTTTCAAGTTCAAAACTGACTCAACATTTCACGTCAGTCTTCAAAGCATTATGCAATTATTATATGGTATTCCCGTTGAAAGGGTCACAGACATGCTTTTAAATCAACAAAAGCCAAGGCCAACAGTGAAGGAAAGCCATGGTTGTTCAAGTGGTATCATAATTCTTTAAATATATCGTGCAGGTATGGCCTAAAATGCTAGGGAGAAACCTACCACCTAGCTATCAGCCCCACCAAGTAAACCAGACGATGTAAAGCAGTAATGGCCAAGCTGTGCCTTCAGAGAATACCGGTAATTAAAAAAATTACAGTTCCATGGAAGTTGTAAATACCTACTAAGTGCAGAAATGTGTGTTTATTTCCTGTGCTTTTCAACTATCTCTGGTGATTTCAGATAGAGTAAGTTTTTGGTCTATTGAACGTTTCTAAAATACCTTTTAGAATTTCTGAATATTCTTACTGTATTCCTTGGAACAGGTACTGAGAAAGAAGACCGATAATCTAAAGAAGAAAATCTTAGATTCCTTAGCAACTCAGCCTAGTGATAAAGCCGAGATACTCTCTGGCTCAATCAACGAATTAGAAAAACAGCTGAGTGTATTTGGCAAGATTATGGAGGATTACAAACAGAATTTAGATCTGATGGAGCGCCTGCAGCAGATGATGGAAGAGGTATACAAAAACCACAAATGCACTTTACAGATGTGTTAAGGGGCCGGTTCGAGGTTTGGGACTCATGTACATTGCCTATGTGCATCTCATCCATCATGTCAGACTTTTTAAAAATGGACCAGAGACTTTATGGAAAGAACCTGGAGTTAAATGACTGTAATAGTTCTCATTCATCTAACGCCTGTTCACACCCCAGACTTCACGACTTGTTTATTGAGTGATTGTTGAGTGATTATGTAAATGGTGGTTGTGTGTTTGATTAGTATTGGGTAGAGTGAATGTGTATGGAAATGATTTTTGTGACTGTTGTTTTTGTAATACTTATGAGACTTTCTGCATTATATTGCATTCTTATGTTCCATCTTGATGCATCTTGATGTTTTGCATATGATTTGATTTGTGATTCTTGTATTTATTGTTTAATTATGTTACTTAAAAGGTAGAATTTTTATCACTAAAAGTAATAGTAGTAATAGTTGTCACCATAGTATTCTTTGGGTGTTGAATGTTGGATTTGCATTGTATTTCTTACATTGACTCACACACACACACACACACACACACACACTATTTAAAGTTATAGGCTATCAATAATATAATGGCTTTTTCTAAATTAAGCAGCAGGGTTCAGTTTTGGGATAGTTTTTTGCCATGCACTCTTGAATATCGGTAAAGATCACACAAACCCCAAAACAAAAACACAGCAATTAGCATTATGGAAAGGATTAGACAAGGTTTGACACTGCTGATTGAGCCATCATTGATTTAACTGGAAAATATGTTTTAATATACTGGGGTTTTCTGTTTCATTTCTCTCATAGTGTCTGTTTTGGTATGAAGAAGCAAGTGCTACAGTAGTCAGAGTTGAAAAATATTCATCAGAGTGTAAGACGAGGGAGGCAGTAGAAACACTTTACAAGCAATTCAACAAGTTTGTTGAGCCAATAGTCCCTCAGCAAGAGGAAAGAATTCAACAGATTACAAACCTCGCTAAAGATTTATATGGTAAGAACATATTATTTTGAAACCTCTATGTACATTTTTGGGAAATAAGGAAGATGAGTTTGCTGTATTTTTCCGTGTATAAGATGACCCCTATATATTTTTTTACCCGAAATTAAATTGTTTAGCTTTTTTGGGGAGTGGGGGATGTCACTTCCACTGCCAATCGCACACCTTGCCGCAGCCAATTGTCTGCCCGCTCGCCGCCACCAACAGCCCACCTGCCCACTTGCTGCAACCGCCAGTTGCCTGCCTGCCTCGCCACAGCTGCCACTCGCCTGCCCAATTGCCGCATCCACAGCCAATCGCCAGCAAGCCTTGCTACAGCCACCAATCACCCGATACCACTCATTTATTTTTGTAAACTACAGGTAATGAAGATGGAAAGAAATACATTGAGAAAATAGCAGCGAAACACAAAGAAGTTCTTGATTCTATCAGTGAACTGTGTAGCTCCTTAACAGAACTTGAAGACAAGCTTGGGGTAATTCACTTTCCATATTGGAACCTATATTTGATTTGTGTATGTGCTGTACACCAATTCTATATGCTTCTGTGCTTAGAACAAATATGGATTGCTTCAGTTGACATATTCAGGGTTGGAGGGGAATTTTGCCCTCAGGCTGAATTGTGTCTGTCTGGGGTTTCTTGCCTTCCTCCTAGCAACCACCACAGCTTTGATGGCTATGGCATTGAGTATGACCCTTAGTCTTCGTTGGAGGTGAAGATTCAGGCCTCTTCCATCTCCCTCCATGGCAGCAAGGTATATCAGGAGAGGTGCTTCTGCCCAAACACCTAAGTGGGGGCTGAGGGCCGTAAGCACTTCCCAGCATGGCAAACCAGTCAGATTGTATCAGGTGCATGCTATAGGTCATCCTTTAACAGGGTTTGACCCCACCCACCCACAGTTGTCCAGCAGGCAGGCTGGATAATATGGGAGATGTCCAGTGCCATGCCCAGCTCACTCACATCTGTAATCCATAAAGTTGTGACCTACTTTGAACCCAAGGCACTTGTCCAAGTCCTTTCTTTAACTGTAGCAGGCTGCAGGTCACATCGCCTGGGCATGCAAACTCAGTGGGCTCTTTATTTTAAAGCATTTATATGCTGCTTTTCTAAATAAATAAAAATGTTCCAGAGACCAACCATAACAGAATAAAATGGTGTCCCCAAAAGAGCAATTCAAACAAATTATGTAAGCATAATTCACACAAACAGTAGAAGATCTCTACAGCTGAATTTTGTCTATTTACAGGAGTCCCTGCAATATATGTATGTCCCATCCGACACTGTGATCATTAGGGTAGCTACCATGTGACTCATAACCTATTACGATGGCAAAAATTAGATTAATATGCCTCCAAAGGTCAACACAGTTGATCTACTCAGAAGAGTCCTGCTTTACTTGGCCTCATAAATGTCAATAAAATAAAAATGAAATTTATGAGGCCTGTTTTTAACTCTTTTCCCTCTAAACCTTGAAGGGGGGTTATTGGGTTTGGTTTTTTTTGTTGATTATATATCTTGTGGCTTTATATTTTGATTTTGTTCTGATACCTCCGGGTAGTATATAAATTCAATAAATCATTTTCATCTTCATCATCCTTTTAAAAAAGCATGTGAAAATAGTCCATTTTAGATTACCACTTCCACCAGTCCCAGCCAGTGGATAATGGGAGTTGTAGTTCAGCAACATCTGGAGGGTTGGAGGTCCCCCCCACCTACTATAATGTTTGATCTCAATTTTGTGTTTTGGATGCTGCTGTGTCTTTAATAATTTATGTCCACTCACTTGCAGTTTTGGTTTTTATAGTATTATATTTTATTGTATTAAAAGCTACTGGCATATTTAAATCTAAAAAGAATAACTATACAGTGGTACCTCTACTTACGAATAACTCTGCTTACGAATGTTTCTACTTATGAACGGAGCTCCGTCCGCCATCTTGGATGCGGTTTAGATAGGATTTTTTCTACTTACGAATTTTTAGATAGGGTTTCTTCGACTTACAAACTGTTTCTCCCAATGCATTCCTATGGGATTCGAGTTACAATTTTTTTCGGCTTACGAATGTGCGTTCGGAACGCATTAAATTCGTAAGTAGAGGTACCACTGTATAGGATATGTTTGGCAAAGTCAGTCACTATTTTTATTGCCTTGCCCAGCTTCCATAGCTCTTTTTTCCATTTGACAGGAAGACTCACTAAAGGGAAAAGCACAAAATTTTGAGGATGAGCAAGAAGCAGAACAGAAACAGGTGACAAACAAGGAAAATCTAAAAGAAAAGACAAATGAGCTAAAACAGCAGGTTTGCAAACCTTTTTAGCCATCTTACTTTTGGGTAAATTAATCTGAGGTCAATGAAAACTGGTTTTAGGGGAGCAATTCACACAGGCACAAAATATTGCCTTACTGCGATCTTGCGGGGGCTGTCATTTGCTGCCCAGCATGGTAGGCTGGGAGTCGGGAGATGGAGGGTTCACTTCACACAGCTGGGGGGGGAATGCAAGACCCCCCTTTCAAGCTGGCATGCTAAACTGCCCAATTGGGTGAGTGTTGTGAGGGTAGGGGCCTGGGGACAACTGGGACCACCTTGCCTGCATGGAGCTCCTTGACATGGAGCTCGGACCATCCAGGCTGTACAGTTTGAGGAAATAGTTATAGAATTGTTGGTAGGTAACAAAACATCACGACTTTGGTAGATAAGCCATTGGGTGGCATCCTTTCACATCAGGGTACCCTGTTAAAAGGATCTAGGAAGGAGCAGTACTGTCCGAGAGCCCACATGGGGGCCATAGCACCGCTTCCATGATGCAGCGTTCGCATGAACGGCACACTTGACCCATGTCAATCCAGTGCAGACCCAATTGTGAGTTCAACCAGTAGGTGAACTGGTTAAGGCGGATACTTAACCAGTGCATTCGCCAAACTGGTTTACCTCTGCCTAATGCAACTGGGACACGCAAACACCAATCTTGTGGGATTTGCTGAAGGGATAATCCCTTGTCTTGAAAGTACTGTACAGTGGTACCTCTACTTATGAATAACTCTACTTACAAATTTTTCTACTTATGAATGGAGCTCTGTCCGCCATCTTGGATGCAGTTTAGATAGGGTTGCTTCGACTTACGAATTTTTTCTCCCAATGCATTCCTATGGGATTCGACTTACAATTTTTTTCGACTTACAAATGTGTGTTCGGAATGCATTAAATTTGTAAGTAAAGACACCACTGTATATCTTTAGGGAAACAATTTATTACATGTTGAGCCATTTAGCTTTCTTAGTGACCATGTTCAATCCACTCGTTTTATTTACTTACTGGCTTACTTATAGATGGAGACGAGCACATTAGCAGAAAGCCCAGTTGCAACTAAGACCATGAACACTGTTGCCTCTGCCAACACTAGAAAGGTAATCAGTTTTGTTTTTAAATGTTTGTAAACCAAGGTTGTTCAAAACAAAACCATGACTTGCATTCAGAAAACAAAAACCACCAATTCGTAACGTATTTTTGTCATACCAGCTAATGAGTTTGAAATTCTGCCTGAAATCATGTGTGTACGCAAGTCCTTTATTAGTAGAAAAGTTTTTGACAGGTGCTTTGCAACCCTATCATTATAATGATTAAGAACCAGGGGCATGACTTACAGATAAGCACCCTTCTTTCTTGGTTCAATTGTGAGTATTCACTCACTAAATAAAGCTGAGGTCAGAGGTGGCACCTTGGGGCTAAGATTGGGGTGCCTAGCGGATCACGGAAGCCTTGCCCACACACAGCTTTAATGGCTGAGGCTCCTCCTCTCTCATGCTCAGAAAGAACATGCTTTTGATGCTGCGCTGCACTCGCCTTGGCGGCTCAGCCTCCTCCTCCTCCTCAATATTAGGGGCCTGAGCCCCCTGCTAAGGAATAGTGAGGGGCTGGTGGCACCTCCAACTGCCTAGAGTTGGCACGCTTCCCTGAGGTACAGCTACATTTGGTTCCTCTCTGCTTAGCATCTTCTGTGTTGGAAAAAGAACTTGCAGCCTCTGCATTAGGTCACCAGTCAGTTGAGGACTATTAGCAGTATAGATTCTTTGATTCCATTTGGAGTGGAGAGAATTCTGAGCTGCAGCTGTTTTTAATAAATCACAAAATGATTTATTAAAGATTTATTAAAGGGACGTGGCTAAATCATAGATATGGGATTGACTACCCTGTGAGAATGGGAAGCATTGATTGAGCCTAAGGGGGAAACGGCTAATTTATAAGAGAGTTACAGGAGTGGGATTGATATAAGAAGTCTGGAACACTCCTAGGAAAGAACTACAGAAGTGGATATGGGAAGGAGAGGGGTACCAGTAATTGTTACCCACTCCAAGCCCTTTGGACAGGACACCCTGCTTTATTTAAAAAGAATTGCTATAAGGGTTTATTATTGTTGATAGAACTGAAATGCCCCATGGTAATAAGCTTGATTTCATACTGTAACTAAATTGTAAACTAATGCTTTTTACATTCTACCATTCACATAGCTAATTTACTGTGTTTTCAGAAATTAAATTCCCCTGTAAAATAAAACATATCATAGAAATATTTGAAAGGGAAACAATAAACAATAATAATTCAGTTATCTCTGTTCAGTGGTCTCTTTCTCCCTCCCTCCTTCTCTCTCTCTCTCTCTCTTAGGAAGAGACGATATTGGCTGATATTTCAGTTGTCTGCTCAGCTGGTGAGGATTCTGTTTCACGAGACACAGATCTCCTCTTGTCTTCTGCCAAAGAGGATAGCTTTCAGGCCGAGCTGTTGGCAGAAGAAGTGCCCTCTGGAGATGAATATGAGTGTATATCTCCTGATGATATCTCTCTGCCACCGCTTTCTGAGACACCAGAGTCCAACCTTCTGCATTCTGAAACAGAGCTAGAAGAGCCATCTTGCTGTAGCTCACGTAGCCTGCATGTCAGCTCCTATAGCGTGCAAATGCAGATAAATGCTGGCGGCAAAAGAATGACGGATGAATGCGATCCTTTAACCTCCGTTGCTTACGCTGACATGCCTGGTCACAAAAAGGAACACACGTCAGATCAGCCAGGGAGATTTTCTTCCTCTACCCTAAGCTACCACTCAAAACACAAAGCAGAGTCCCCTTTTGCTCACAGTCCACCAGAAATGCCCGAGGCCAGCCCCCTCACATGCATGCTCAAGGCAGATCCTGCCTATTGCATGATGAGTGAAGTGTGTGAGACCCGTTTGCAACACCACGAGGTCCACAGAAGCATGACAGAAGCACAGGGACAATTGCATGACGGAAATAACTTCACTAAAAGCCAAGCTAGGCTGCATGCTTCACCCAACGCATTCTCAGATCTCCTGTTTCAATCAGACACCACCAGAAGCTGCCAGAGGCAGATGGTCACCCGAGAAGAGATTAAAAGTATATCTGAAAAGAACAGCATGGTCAGCCTTTGTGGACAGGCGCCTAACTTCTCCAAGCTTCTGTCTAATGTAACTGTCATGGAAGGTTCTCCGGTGACTTTGGAAGTAGAAGTAACAGGATTCCCAGAGCCAACACTGACCTGGTGGGTAGCTTACAATGAGAAAACCTAAATATAAATAGAGAAATCCTCACGGAGTCACATATAACTGAGCGCCAGTTAGAAAACCAGAGCTACTTGTTTGGATCGCGCCACATGATTCCATTTCCAGCCAAAGCCCAATTCAAAAGTCACAATATGCATGTAATATTAGGACTTGATGCCACCATAACTCTCAAATGTCAAAGTTATTAAAGCATGCCCCACCCCAAATATTAAATACATTTTAAGATAAATGATAAACATCTCAATTTCCCAACAAAACATTCCAGTTGCTAAGAGTGCATTAAAATTCCTTTTCAAAGAGCTTATGAGTATGAGTGAATTGCTCTACATTGACAGACCCATGTCCATATTACCCCAAAAGCAGAGGAAAAAGGGGGGGTATTATTCACCTTATCCTGAATTTGTTGAACCACATTACTATTTATGCATGCCCAAGAAGGCTCTGTCACCACAACCTGTTATGAAACACTGGGCACTGCCACTTTGCCAGGTGAGAAACTGGGCCTGATAGGCTCCCAGCCAAAGAACCCCAACAAGGTGATCAATCTTGAGGATTTTCGCTTTTTTTAAAAAAAATTCTCCCGTTTTCAACAATAAGTACTCCAAAAAACCCTGAGTTTCAAGTTTTAGTTGCTACATTCCTAAAAGAAAGCAAGACAAAGCCCAGTGAAAGTTCAGAGTTGGTCACTCAATCTTCTGGATTGAGGCCACATTCTTACTCAAGATATTCCAATGCAGCCATGCCAAAGCTATGATTCAAGCAACGCAAAGGTCCTGTGGCTGTATCCAGCCAACAACACAACCCATGTCCCAGACATCACAACCCATGACCACACTGCAGCTCTGTGGCAATTCCTCCACAGGCCAACTTAGAAAGAAAATGCATTTCTAGCAGAAGGGCCTCGGAGAACGGGATACAGGCCAACAGCTTTTATTTTGCTGATTCTTGCTCTGGAATGATACAGAACTGGTGAAAAGTTTTTTGGGGCAAATCCAGTATAAAAAGTAATAAAAGACTCTTGGTCATGAAATCAGAGGGGAAAGAGAGAGTCCTGAAGAAGACTTTTCATCTTTAAATGGAGCTTCCTGGGTTCATAGTAAGATAGGGCAAGCTGAATCTCAGTATGACATTTTCCCCACATATATTTTGCTGCAAACCCACATTTCGTTAGCTAAGTAAAATGTAGATTGATTCAAAGATCATCTCACATTGTCACTTATTTCTTTTCCTCACTGCCTCTTTTATGGCAGTATATACTCTTGAGCTGCTTAGTCTACCTGCACTGCACATAGAAAGAAAGCAGAATTGTAGAGAGAGAACATTTTTATGTGTGTGCATATAACATACTGTATTTGAAACCAGAAACTAACCCATGTTGAACAGAATTATTGTCAGAATGGAGTTGAGAAGCAAATCGAACAGCTAAAACCTATCCCTGTGTTGTGCCTGGGTCACTAACCAACTCTTAAATTATTTTTGCTTTTAAAATACCCCAATCTTCTTTCCTTTGGGAAACCTGATGCCAGCTTTAAACAGACCATAATACTTAGACCTTTTTATTTAATACAAAAATGTTACTGCAGCTTGTTCAGCTTATGAACAAAATATTTTTTTTTACAACAGAAAGAGGATTAAAAATAACTCCAGGAGGGAATTTTCTCAATAGGAATTAAGCACGGATGTTATGATGCTCTAATAGTGATGGCAACAAAATATGACTTTTGCCAAAAAAAGAAGAAAAAAGAAATACTATATATCAGGCATAGGCAGACTCGGCCCTCCAGATGTTTTGGGACTACAACTCCCACCATCCCTGACCACTGGCCTGTTAGCTAGGGATGATGGGAGTTGTAGTCCCAAAACATCTGGAGGGCCGAGTTTGCCTATGCCTGCTATTTTTTTTAAAAAAAAACACACTAATTGACCTAAGGTAATATGTAAACAAAAGAGCAGATGTTGGAAGGCAATGGGGGCAGAAGTAATTAACTGATCTGCAGTGCCATTTGTTCGTTTCCAATCGAGTGGTTCCCAAAAATGTGTGGTGGAAAAGACGGGGCAGTTGGTGCCCTCCCCCTCCACCGTCAACTTTAAATGATAGGCTGCTCTTGGTAAATAAGAGGTCAGCCAGGGGATAGGAAATTCATAGATTTTGCTGGGACTGCATACTGTAAATTGTCTTCTACAATTCTTAGCATAGCTACTTCTTAACATACCAATGTCCACCCATTCTTGGGTGTTTTTGCAGTGACAGTTCTCCCTCTCATGGCCTATTCCCCCACTCAAAGTCACAGGATGGTATTAGCAGTGGAATGAGGCACATACCTAGCCATGACATGGGGACAGTAACAGTTTTCTAGTAACACAAAACAGAAACAAAACACTGCCAAACGTTATTATGGGGCATGCATGCACCCCAATGAAAAACAAAACAAAAACCCTGTTCTGATGTTTCTCCCACTTACAGAATAACCCCAGTCAATTCAGCAGGACAGATCAACTCTTGACTTCCCTTTTTCTGTTTCCTTTGGGTCAAATAAATGCTCCCATTTGTAAATGAAACAGGGGCTCTTGTCTTGCCTTTATGGAGCCAAACAAAAGGTCACGGGAAGCTCCCCTTTAAGAACACATACTTCAAGATCCCAGGCTTTATTTAACCTCTTTCCTGCTAATTAAACCTTTCCCTTCTTCCCCCCGCCCCCTTTTTTTAACCACAAGAACTTACCCTAAATAGTTGCAAACCCAATCCTCTCTTTTTAATACAGTAAAAGACACCAGGAGGCAGGGAACTACTGTTAGCGATTTGCCCCTACCGCCAACTTCCTGTCATAGGTCTGTAAGAGCTTGTTTGACGCAACAGATTGTTTTGCTTCAACAAACATTCATGTTAACCTGACTTGAAAACTGACTCTCTGCTTCAGGTACAAGAAGGGCCAGAAAGTGACTGGAGATGAGCACTTAAAAATCTCACACAAGGACACAAAGTATGCTTTGTTCATTGAGAAGGTGTGTGACACAGACGCTGGCCTCTATGTGGTCCGGGCTAAAAATTCTAGTGGCACGGTCTCCTCAAGTGCCATCCTCCAGGTGCAAGGTAACAAGCCACCTATAAAAAGAATAGACTGGATAATCATCTGTGCCCTCTACTTGGTTGTTTCACTTGCGTACTGGCTGTTCACTTAACGCAGCAACACACCAGCATCACAAGACTTTAACTTTCACACTTGGAGACGACAGCAAATGGCCGCCTTTCGCTGCACCTCACATCCCTTTCACCCCCTTTGGTTATGAGTCACTTTGAATATAGTGCTTCTGCTGATATTAATATCACAGCTACACTGGTTGTCATTATTCATTCATTACTATATCATTGTTACTTGGGGGTGGGGGAAGAGATTTGTAAAGACACATAGTAGGTTTTTGTGCTTTAGAACTCAACACAAGCAATAAAAAAAGAGAAATGTATTATTTATGGGTTACAATTGGATTGCAGACATCCACTTCAATTTATCTCCTGTTTTTTAATAATAATAATAATAATAATAATAATAATAATAATAATAATAATAATAATACTGTGAATGTTTTAATGAAAATGCACCAAGGTTTCATACACTTAGAATATTTATAGCCTAATCCAAAGGGCTTTACTCCCATTGTCTCAATCTGTGCAACAACTCTGCAAGGTAGGACAGTATTTTTATTATCCCCATGTTGCAAGCTGTGCTGGGTGAGACTGGAAGAATAGTGGTTTGCTCAAGACCCATGTAGAAGCCTTTGAACAGAGGATTTCTAGCTTGCAGCTCAGACACTTAAGACAATGCACAATGCTAGGTTTTGCCAATTTCAGATTGTATGTCAACTTGTCAAAGTGAGAAGATACGAAAATAGTTGTTGCATTAATGATTTTAATTCACTCTTGAATATTTTCAAATAGAACAAGAAATTCAGAATGATGTTTAAAAGGAGGAGAAATGCTTGTGGGTGATGTGGTGTAGGTAGTTTAAAACATGATAAAATACAAAGCAAATAAAATGTTGATGAGTATGCCCTTGCTAAAGTAATAAGGAAGGAGTAATACTTTTTAAAGCAAGTTAAGAGTCTTAGAAGGAATTTGATTGGAAATTGCATTTCTTTTATTTTTAAATGTGGGAGCCAGAGCAACACTGTATTATTAGAATTTCTTGCCTTGAAGGATGTAATATCTTTGATTCATAGAATAATATATTGCCAGTTTTGACAAAGGTAAGGGGAGGGGAATGATGCTATTTAAAGGGAGAGTTCACTTGTACATTTTCACCAAATTCAAATGACATGTTGATCATCGTTAATTCCTTCCGTTTCCTACGAAGAGGAGACATACATATATGGTATCTATGTGGTTTAAAAAATCATTGATAAATATTAGTGTAACTTTTTTTTTCTTGGAGAATAACTTTCTTCTTTCTTATAATGACTGCTTTGAGGGAAATTAATATTTTTAAAGAAATCCAATCTCTTAAAAGAAAATTACAATACGAAAATAAATCTTCAAGTGCACAGTGCTGTGGAAAGAATATCTATTACAAATGGGAGGGAGGGAGGGAGGGGGTATGAAGATGGAGGGAAGAGGGGTTTTAGCCAACTGGCTGCAGATTTATTAGAGACATGTAAAACTGAAAGGAGATCAGTCTTCTAGGCAGCCCCGTCCTTGAGGCAAAGAAAGCAGGGGAGGGAGGCCAGTTGATCCAAGACGACAACTTATCATCGTTCTATGAACAGAATATATTGGGCAGATGATGTGTTACACTTGTGGGCACAGGCGCAGTACGCCTGCCTCCAAGAAGCCAAGGCAGCAGGGACGCATGCGTAGAATTACCACAGTACAGTGGTACCTCGGTTTATGAACACAATTGGTTCCGGAAGTCTGTTCATAAACTGAAGCGTTCATAAACTGAAGCGAACTTTCCCATTGAAAGTAATGGAAAGTGAATTAATCCGTTCCAGACGGTCCACGGAGTAAGCGTTCATAAACCATAGCTGCCAAGTTTTCGCTTTTCTCGCGAGGAAGCCTATTCAGCATAAGGGAAAATCCCTGTAAAAAAGGGATAACTTGGCAGCTATGTCATAAACTGAAGCAAACTTTCCCATTGAAAGTAATGGAAAGTGGATTAATCCGTTCCAGACGGGTCCGCAGAGTACTTAAACTGAAGCGTTCATAAACTGAAGCATGGGTGTAATTGGTTCCGGAAGTCTGTTCATAAACTGAAGCGTTCATAAACTGAAGCAAACTTTCCCATTGAAAGTAATGGAAAATGAATTAATCCGTTCCAGATGGGTCCGCGGGGTTCATAAACCGAAAATTCATAAACCGAGGTGTTCATAAACCGAGGTTCCACTGTACAACGTTATTGGATCAAAACACACCACAACTTTTACTGATTACAGATCTAAGTAGGCTTTGGCTTAGGCCCTGGGTATCCTGAATCATCCAGTCTCCTGATTTGGGGTCAGTTCCTGGGATAGGGTTGCCCTATGAGATGCATCAAATAGAAGCAACCCCTCAGGACCACCAATTTGGTGAATGTTGTGGCCCTCAGCCCCTGTCTGGGTCTACAAACAGAAGCACCACCCCCAGGATTCCTTTAATGGGATACCCCATTTCCTTGAAGAGGGAAGGTAGGGGCTTTTACAACCCTCTCCTCCGCTGTTGACTAAGGATCCTTACCCAATGCCCTATTCAACGAAAGTTGTGACGATTGCTATGAGCTAGGCGGGCCCAATTTATCTGGAGGAGAAATTCCTCTCTGGCCCTGAATTCGGCGGCTGAAACTTCCATAGCAAGGTCATACAGCAAACCATGCTAACAAAGGTGGAAGATAAAACTCTTGACTGGCAACAGAATTTGGAGGCGGACCTGAATAAATCTTGAGGGAAAGGACCTGAGTGAAGACTCCTGATGGAGTCCCAGTCAGTTCTGCCCCCTGAAGCTCTGCCTCCAGGCTCACCCACGATTGGTAGATTGGTGGGCGAGAAATTCAAATTTCCAACGGGCTAGGAGGAGGCCATAACTGCCACTTCACGTTTCATGGTCAATGGAGCTTCCTTTACATTCACCCTTATACATGAATCACACTGCAACAAAATTCTCCTTGTAAATCCTTTCGGAATACTGCACAGGTGGTAACAAAGTAGGGGGAAGGTTGTGTTCCAAAAATCGCTGGCAATAGTTTCACATGCTGTCTCAGATAACACAGCTGCTTCACACAGGCATTGACGATAGCTGCATCAGCAGTCGAAGACTAGCGCATGTGAGTGAACCATCAGTTCTAACACAACACATGTATTTCATATCATGCCTCTCCTGAAATGCAATCCTTTTCAGTGGAGT
This sequence comes from Zootoca vivipara, assembly GCF_965207765.1. Taxonomy (NCBI): domain Eukaryota; kingdom Metazoa; phylum Chordata; class Lepidosauria; order Squamata; family Lacertidae; genus Zootoca; species Zootoca vivipara. The sequence goes on along the minus strand of NC_142582.1, from coordinate 21,783,373 downwards.
CAGTTCACACATCTGGTGCAAGCAATGTACAGTACATTCATATGTGAACTGGCTCTAAGTACAAAGAGCAAGAAGTTCTCACTCCTTCAATTATTTCTTGGCTATGTGAAAAGAGAGAGGAGGAGGTGTTTCACAGAAGCAGAATTGGAGCTTACTCACGGCAATGTAACTCTCCCTTCCTTTGTCTAGCAGTCAGATCTGCCCCTACATAAAATGTGCTTCCATCCATCTTTCTGCCAATGCTGCTGCAGGCCTGCATATGACTATACAGATCTATTATTAGATGCTTCACTGATTGGAGACTCCTTTCCTGGTACATAACAGAAACTCTTTTCCATACAAAGTAATGGGGATGAACAACATCCTTCTGTGGGGAGCTCCTTTTCCTTAAGGCTATTTGCATAGTGTGTCTAAATTATTTTGAGAAAGTTTGTGAAGTTAAAGGGTCAACATTTGTACTCAAGCTTTTATAAACTGAGAGTGTTGGAGTTTGAGTCCACCCGTTTCTCTCTCCTAGAAGCACTTTCCACCGGCAAGAGTTCAGAGGCCTTTCACAGCTGCCAGACAGGTGCTGCTTTCCCCATGTATGTTCATGGCTTGGCTAGGAAAGCGACACCTGTTTAACTTTTGCCTGTGTTACATGGCACAAAACAGTAAATGCTGTCTGGAAGGGGATTGTGACAACTCTGCTTTCATTCCTAGTTGTGACTTAAGCTCTTCCTCTTTCTAAAATGCATGAACAAACGGCCACAAACAAATTACGACAGAAACCAGCCCCAAACTATAACACTGGATCTCTATGCTGGGAAATGCTTTACTGGTTGACATTATTGGCGATCCAAGAGGCCTTCCAGTAAAATAATAAAAATAAAAAATATGTACTATTCCATTTAGAGCTTCCCTCCAAGGAGCTCAAGCTAGCAAACATGGTTGTCTCCCAGTTTTATCCTCACAACATCCTGTGAGGTAGGTTAGGTTGAGAGACTTTGGTTGGCCCAATGTCATCCAGTGAGCTTCAGTTATAAGCAGGGATTTGAACCTGGTCTCTCAGATCCAAGCCCAATATTCTGACACTACACCACACAACCATAGCAGCCAACTCTTAGAGGCTGAGGGGTCCTAGCTCCCCCATAAAATATTTGAGGGGGCCAGTGGAGGCAAAGTTGATGGACATTGGCATTCAAATGGTGTGCATGCACCGTGTCATGTGATCAATTATGTATGGTGGAGCTGACCTGCCCCCTCCCCCATATTTTATTCACATTGGCAGCCCTGACACCACCTCCCTTCAAGCCTAGTCAACAGGGTCTAAACAACGGGCCCTAACAGCACAAAAAGGGCTCTTATTAACCTGAGCAGATTAAATAGGACCAAGGAGATTTTGACAGTAGGACACTTGATCAATACCCATGGCACTGAAAATGCAAAATATTCCATTTGGAAACCCCAAACCACACCCACCTGACCCACCCCTAATATAATGACAGGTAGGCTAAGGCATGGCCTTTACTCTAAAGCAGGCATCCCCAAACTGCAGATGTTTTCGCCTACAACTCCCATGATCCCTAGCTAACAGGACCAGTGGTCAGGGATGATGGGAATTGAAGTCCCAAAACATCTGGAGGGCCGAGTTTGGGGATGCCTGCTCTAAAGTGTGTTTCCAAGTGGTTTCAATTGAAGTCATTCAGAAACACACTTCAGAGGCCTGGTGACTGATGAGTGAGTGCACCTGTTTTGCTCAAGAGGCCTGGGAGTCTTAGAAATAAAAACCCGGACTGAGGCAATGCTTGTTAGACACAGAGGTTAATTTTAGAGTCCTTGTTTGTGCTCACAGTTACTACAGATTGGTTTTCTCCCTTCCAGGATAGTGTTGCATGCCACCCCAATTTCCAAGCGGTGAGAGATTCCAGGGGTTCCAGGCTCTGTGCTTCCTTTCAGAAATGAGGCACAGCAGAGACTGTGGTGTCTTTAGGATACATGGTTTAGTTACACATATATGCAACCCGAGCCTATGGTGGAGGGGTTCACAGGATTAACATAGAAAGAGGGTCTTGCTTCTTCTATAGTCACAGCTTTGGATTCAAAACAGACACCAGATATTCTGCTCTGACCCTCTCTCTAGCTTTGCGACTTTAACAGCCTGCCACCTTTCCCCCCTAGATCATGTCGCAGCAAATTCAACTCTTAAAAGAAAGGTTTAGCAGGCATCCCCAAACTGCGGCCCTCCATATGTTTTGGCCTACAACTCCCATGATCCCTAGCTAACAGGACCAGTGGTCAGGGATGATGGGAACTGTAGTCCAAAACATCTGGAGGGCAGAAGTTTGGGGATGCCTGGTTTAAAGTAAAGAGCTTAGGGAGGCCCCTCCTATTTGCCATTGGTGCACCAAGCCTCCTCTATTTGGCTTTCCTAATGCCTCATTGGGGACGCGGGTGGCGCTGTGGGTTAAACCACAGAGCCTAGGGCTTGCCGATCAGAAGGTCGGTGGTTCGAATCCCTGCGACGGGGTGAGCTCCCGTTGCTTGGTCCCTGCTCCTGCCAACCTAGCAGTTCGAAAGCACGTCAAAGTGATAGTAGATAAATAGGTAGGAAGGTACAGCAGGAAGGTAAACGGCGTTCCTGTGTGCTGCTCTGGTTCACCAGAAGCAGCTTTGTCATGCTGGCCACATGACCTGGAAGCTGTACGCTGGCTCCCTCGGCCAGTAAAGCGAGATGAGTGCTGCAACCCCAGAGTCGGTCACGGCTGGACCTAATGGTCAGGGGTCCCTTTACCTTTACCTTTAATGGCTTGTCACCTGTATTTTGTCCTAATTGCCCATTACCCCAGGCTATTTTTTGGTCAGAAAACTGCCCTGGGCTTATATTTTAACATGTGCCCCAATTAAATTTGAACCCTTACTGGACCCAGGAATTTAGGGGAGTCTGGTACCCAAAAACTCATAACAATTCTCTGTAGGCCCTGAAGTGGACTAGTCAATGCTTACTTAGCCCAGAACATTCTGGTATCCTGGTCTAGATCAAGGAATGCATCTGCCATAGACAAGACAGCACCCAGCTGTCAAGCTTGGCCTGCAGGGCTCATGGAGACAAGGACTTATCCCTTCAGACTGAAAAGTTCCCCCACTCTTGGTCTAAGACATTAACCCAACTGAGGCTGCCTACATACTTTAGAGCACATTCTTTCCCTCAAAGAATTTTCGGGACTGTAGCTTACTCCTCACAAAGTTACGATTCCCAGCAACCCTTAAGAAACTACAGGGCCCAGAAGTCTTTGAGGGAGGGAAATATGCTTTGAATGTGCTTCAGAGGTATGGTGGGTGTGCATTCTAGGTTTCTGTTGTGTGGAAAATGCTTTAGGGAACAGTGGTGATTTGTGGGGTAAGTACAAGTCCCCCAAGCTTAATCCCTTGCATTTCCAGGTTGGACTGGGAAAGACCCCCCACCTGAAACTCTGGAGAGCCATTGCTAGTCAAAGTAAACAATCCAGACCCTCCACGTGTCCCTATTTTCCAGGGACAGCCCTGGATTTACAGAAGCCGTTCCTGTTTCTGATTTGACCCCAGAATGTCCCTCCCGTTTTTCCTTAGGACGTCCCTGTTTTCATCAGAGAAATGTTGGAGAGTATGGAATAGGATGTCCCAATTTTCATCAGATAAATGTTAGATGGACCCGGTGGTTTGGCATGAGACAAATTATTACGTTTTTCCTATGAAATCCTCCAGGAATGCTTCGCTTTACCGGGCTTCTTTAAAATCCCTCCTCAGCTCAGAAAGAAGATGGTGCCTATTCCTTCCCTGCAGGACAGAATTAGCAGTCAGGATTTCCTGGTATGAAGCAATATAAATAACCAGGAACCTGGCCAGGAGTATGAGAAGCAGAGCTGTGATAGGTGCAAAGGCGAGTCGGTATATGTTTCCTGGTATCCCAGGAAATGTTCCAATTCAATAAAATAAAGGACACATTTTGATCATGTAGAGGCACTGCCTAACAGATACTCTGAGGAGAAAGGAGTTGTGGTGGAAAATAAAAGCAATTAACAAGCAGGCAGGATACAACATATTCTCTTTCTGTACATTAAATATTGTATTTTTTTCATGCTCATGGGTTCTCTCAGTGGAATTTGCTACCAAGGAGTGTGGTGGAGTCTCCTTCTTTGGAGGTCTTTCCGCAGAGGCTTGACAGTCAAGAATGCGCTGATGGTGTTTCCTGCTTGGCAGGGGGTTGGACTGGATGGCCCTTGTGGTCTCTTCCAACTCTATGATTCTATGATTCTTCCTAATGAACCCATGGACTATGACAGTCATGTACAGGCTTGCCAATCAAATGTGGTAAAACTGTGTTCTATCAGGCTTGTTTATTTCTTTTAGATATTTTTACCTTACTCAGCTGGAATCCCAGAGCAGGTGACATTAAAACCCTTACAATCAATAACAACTAAAACAAGCAACAAAGCAAATAATCACATAAATTAATAGCAGTAGAAACAAAACCTTCATGAGGTTTTCTGTCATAAATCTATAGCGTTTGGATGCCCTGGACAAATAGAATTTCCATCTGGCATGGAATAACAAACAAAGATGGTGTCAGGCAAACCTCTTTGGGGAAGGAGCTCCATAAACAGAGTTCTGTACAGCTGAAAGGGGTTTATTGGTAGCTGAAAAAGTCAATGAACTCTAATTTGCTCAAGTTCTCTCCCAGCACACAATAATCTGCCCTGGCTCTGTCCTTCACATCTCTATAGCAGGGGTGGTGAACCTTTGGCCCTCCAAAAGTTACTGAACTTCAACTCCCATTAGTCCCTTCTAGCATGGTCAATGGTTGGGGATGAGGGGAAATGTAGTTCAGCAAAATTTGCACAATAGCCACAGGTTCACCATCCTTGCCCTACAATCCACCCAATTCTGCTTAGGCTGCACCTGCCTGATTTCCATCTCTGCAGCCAGCAATTTTTTTAAAAAAAAGTTTTTCTTTTTTTGTGATACAAAAACAAACAAACAAGGAAAAATACCTATAGTGCACTTTCAATTCATATGACCAGGGCCAGATTTAGGTTTAATGAGGCTCTAAAGTACTGAAGGTAATGGGTCCCTTGATATGTCCAGCTGTCCTTTGTCAACAACAAATTGTCCCTGTTTTTGTGTGTGTGTTGAATATATGCTATATGGTAACTTATGGACCTAATAGGTATCTAAAGCCATTTGCACATGTTGCCATGCAGCCAGTCCATGCAGGGTGTAGGCACCCTATATATAGAAATGAGCAAACCAGTGATATTTTAGGGAGCAGGCTAGCAGGCGGGGCCCATTACTTACATCATAGGAGCCTACACAACACAAAACACTGTTGCTGTATGTACGTCTTATTTTATTTGTTTTTTATCTTATATTTTGGAAACGTGCATCCATTTTTTCTTTCTTTTTTGGGGGAGGGGATCCAAGAGAGTGGGGCCCTAAGCAGGCCCGTCCTAGCCATAGAGGCTAGTGGCACGGAGAACCACGGCGCCGGGCACTGGAGGGCGCTGGAAGGGCGCCAAGTGAGCGCAGGGTTCCGGCGATCTGGCCAGGACTGCGCTCCTTCTCCGAGAACTCCACGCTGCGCCCCCTTCTCGTTTCCCCAGCGCTGGGTTCCGCTCAGTCGAGCTTTGCCACCAGCGTGCGCACAGCGCCCAAGCAGCTCTTGCTGGTCCCGCGGTGCGCGCGGTGGTGGCGAAGCTTGACTGAGCGGAACCCAGCGCTGGGGAAACGAGAAGGAGGCGCAGCGTGGAGTCCTCGGAGGTGGCCTCCCGCTGCTGCCGCGGTCCGCGGTCCATGTACACGTACCAACAAGCCATACTGCAACCAACCAAGTTATGGACTCTCCACTCTCTCACAATGCCAACAAAAACAAATAACTATATAAATAAAAGGGCCTACCCGCGAGTCGCTGATGCAAAAATCCCGCACAAACACTATGCAATAGAATAAAAGTGGCCAGCAATTTTTAAAGCGAAAGCCAAGAGCTCTGTTGTTGCAGCCTGGGCAGAGATGTCACTGTAACACATGTTTGAAATATACTATTATAAGGCTTGATTCAGGGCAATGAGGCTGGTGAGGTTTAAAAAAAAAAGTTCCTGTAATTCCCTGCTCAACCAGGATGTGCAGTTATATTCAGTTACATAGTTACATACTACCAAGCAACAATAAAATCCTAGCCGAGCCTCTGTAACCAGCAAAATCTATTTTATTAAAATGGACATGTTACCAAGCTTCAGGGAGGGGAGTAGAAAAACCATAGCTTCCGTGTTTTTCTGAAATAATATTCCAAATTATGAAGCTGTCTCGACTTCCTACATGGCTCCAAGCGTGTTGCACTGTTTCTCAGCCAGGAGGACCTTTTGTGTGCTACTGTTTAGACCAGGGTAAATGATATTTTAAATTTTACACCTCAAACAGGCTATCTAAATGAAAATACTGCCCAGTAAATCTTTTGAAACTTGAAGTTAGGTGGTATTAGAGAAGCCAAATTCAAACGCTATTCTAGGCTGCATAAACAGAAGTATAGTGTCTTGATCAAGGGAAATCACAGTACCACTATTTTTTGCCTTGGTCAGACTACACCGGGGTGAATCTACACACGGGTGTGTGTGTGTGTGTGTGTGCTATAAATAAGTCAGAAATTAAATCGTTATAACAACAACAACAAAACCGCTATGGAAAATCACATATGATTTTTTAAATACCCCCCAGCGCCATCCAGTGTTGTATGTTTATAACGCATTCAAAACATATATTTTTTTACTAATGTAGCTGAGTCTCTGGAATTATGTGAGGAATAGTTGGGGGAATTGGGTGTGTTTAGCCTGGAAAGGAGGAGACTGAGAGGAGATATTATAGACATCTTCAAATATATAAAGGGCTGTCACATGGAGGATGGAGCAAGCTTGCTTTCTCTTACTCCGGAGGGTAGGACTCGAACCAGTGGCTTCAAGCTACAATAAACGAGATTCTAACTTAACATGAGGAAGAGCTTTCTGAAGGTAAGAGCTGTTCGACTCCCTTGGAATGTGGTGGACTCTCCTTCCATGGTTTCTAAGCAAAGGTTGAATGGCCATCTGCTATGGGTGTTTTAGTTGAGATTCCTGCATTGCAGGGTGCTAAATTAGATGACCCTCAGGGTCCCTTTCCAACTCTACATCTCTATGATTTTATGAACTTGTGGGTGCAGAGCTTTATGGGAGTAAACTTCCATGTTAAGCACTGCCAAAGGGGAGACGTAAGAGGGCCTCCTTTGAACCTTATGCTGATTCCTTCTCGTGACATAGCTTTGACAGCATTAAAGTGGTTCCTGGTTCATACAAGCAATGCGTCTGAGCCACAGGGGACCACTAACAGCGAGTCCCTCAAAGACCAAATAAAGTTAAGAAATTAAATAAGCTATGGCAATTTCATTTAAAAAATGAAAGCAGGCTCCTTTCTTCCTTGCCCCCCTGGAATGCTTATCATATTATGCTTTCTGGCACATGATGATTACTGTGTATAATGTCCATGTGTGTAAACAAGTGCAAAGACATTTTGGGGAATGCAAATTGCTACTTTAAAAGCTTCCGATGACTGGTGTGTGGCCAATGGGATTTTGTGACTTAGCCACCCACTTTGAACGGCTGATCATCGTGGCATATCACAAACTACTTTTGAAATTCTCTTCGTTTTAAAAGCTCTTAGGCATGTAGTATAGAGCATGGCTGATTGAAAAATCTCAAGCGCGACAGAACTAGGCGTCTGGTTCTTTGGATCCTATCCACTGCCTGAATTTGTATTATCAACAAGTGCGACTAGGCAGATTTGGGCAGTTTGAAAGTACTTCAGCATACTAGACTCCACAGTGAGCAGCCACCTGTTTTGCAGTCAGTCCTACTGGATTATTGCCAAATCATGTCCTCCCTCAAAGTTGCGGTGAGAACTGGAAACTGACACCCTGTGGTGGGTGGGTAAGATTGGTCAGTCACAACACCCGATTGGTAGGTCCCTTGATGTTGGGGTTCGATCTGGCCAATGAGCACAGTCCAAACGGATCGAGGGACCTATATATTCGCATGCACGTGACCCAGAGCTTCCTCTTTCGGTGTGTGCATTTGGAACACCCGCCCACCTCTCCCTACTTTTAGGGCTTGTTGTGCTTGACCTTGCTATGGCTTCGTCTGCCGTCTGCCGTTGGGACAGGGGCACGACAGGAATTTCCCCCACTTGGCTGATTGGCTGGTGCCATTTGGGTTTTGCCTGCCGCGTAGCAAATCATCACAACTTGTCAGATTGCAGATAGGCTCTGGTTCAGGTGATAGGGATGAGGAACGCTCTCGCCATCCCTATGTGAAGGGTATTCCGTTAAAGGAATCCAGGGACTCAATGGTTTGGTCAACCCTGTGAGGGGGTTGTGCCCGTGCCTGAGTCCAGGGTTTCCGCCTATCCAGGTGTTCACCCTTGGCTGACCTATGCTGGTGCCCTGGGTCAGCGCTACCTGCAACGGTGCAGGGAGCTAGTCAAACCAGAGCCTATGCAACCACTCACTTTCTATAATCAATAAAGTTGTGGCCTAAATTCTGCCAAAAACCAAACCAGAATTTGAGTCATGTGTGAATTTATTTAGGGGGGAGGTTTCTGGGTCAGAACACGCAACAAACCAGAGTTACTTTCTTTGGAGGCTCTATATTGGACAACTTTGAAAGCCAGGTATGTGTTAAAGTGGCATGAGCAAATAACGGATAACTATTTCCCAGGTATAAGGTAAAGGTAAAGGGACCCCTGACCATTTGGTCCAGTCGTGACCGACTCTGGGGTTGCGCACTCATCTCGCATTATTGGCCGAGGGAGCCAGCGTATAGCTTCCAGGTCATGTGGCCAGCATGACAAAGCCGCTTCTGGCAAACCAGAGCAGCACATGAAAACGCCGTTTACCTTCCCGCTGTAGCGGTTCCTATTTATCTACTTGCATTTTGACATGCTTTCGAACTGCTAGGTTGGCAGGAGCTGGGACCAAGCAACGGGAGCTCACCCCGTCACAGGGATTCGAACCGCCGACCTTCTGATCAACAAGCCCTAGGCTCTGTGGTTTAACCACAGCGCCACCTGGGTCCCTTTCCCAGGTATAACCCCACCCAAATAGGAAGTACAGAGTCCTCAAAATATGATTTTTAAAGCACTATTTATAAGCCTCTTAATCGACAAAATCCTCAAAGTGGTGAACATGAAATCTTATACAGTGGAACCTCGGTTCTCGAACGTCTCCGTTGATTAACATTTTGGAACCCGGACGCCGAAAAACATTGAGGGGGTTGGGCCCCCACAAAGGTGATGGGCATTGCCATTCAATGGTGTGTGTGCACCATTCCATGTGATCGATTATTGAAGGTGGGACTTACCTGGGCCCCCACAATGTTTTATTCAAATTGGCACCCCTGCGTAGGGGTGATTAACAGCCGTCATTCTATGTTGCACAACACATGAAGCTTTCCCCTTGCAACCCTACGGTCTGTTTCTGCCAGTCTGCTTCAAGCTACTAGCAAAGCTTTGACGCTGATCTCTTTTGAGGCCTCTGCCCCCTTGCACTCAGCCGTTTGTCATCCCAAATGATCCAAATGATACAGAAGGAATACATAGCTTAGGTAACTAAAGGATACTGTTGTTGTTGTTTTTTTAAAAAATCATGTCATAAATCATCAAGCAGAGGGCATTTTATTTCTCCATAGCGTCACTGCCTGTAGACACAGCACTGCAGGAAGGCAGCAAAAAGAGGGGGGGGTCAAATGCAGGAGTTGGTTAGCAGAGGAATAACACAGAAGGGATTTCTCTCCTCCCTGTCTTCATTTTTCTTTTTTCTTGCACGTCCCCAAACACATAGTGGATCACAGTTGCTATACCAAGTGTGCTGCTGGTTATTAACACCCCTCCTACCCACCACACAAATATGCTTATTTACCGCCAACAATTTACATCCTGTACACAGTATGCGAACTTTCTCTCATGCCCACCACAGTGGTACCTCGGGTTACAAACACCTCAGGTTACAAACACTTCAGGTTACAAACTCTGCTAACCCAGAAGTAGTACCTCAGGTTAAGAACTTTACCTCAGGATGAGAACAGAAATGGTGCGCCAACGGCACAGCGGCAGCAAGAGGCTCCATTAGCTAAAGTGGTACCTCAGGTTAAGAACAGTTTCAGGTTAAGAACGGACCTCTGGAACGAATTAAGTTCATAACCAGGGGTACTACTGTATATCACGATACCCAAAGGGAGCTAATTCAACCATTAAGGGATCTTTGCTGTGGGAAGTCATTTACTTCAATCTCAGCAGCAGCATTTTGCCTAAAATAATAAAAAAGCAATATACCCCTTCTCTTCTTTTCTTTTCCTAGTACAAGGCGTGCAGCCAAGCTTCATTAAAAAATTTAGACATGCTACTCTTCAAGAAGGAGATGATTTAAACCTGCACTGTACAATATCTGGAAGACCGAGGCCAAATGTCATTTGGACAAAAGATGGCATCAGGGTGGCAGCCAGAGGAACGAGTGTATGTCACAGCGTTTTGTAAATGCTCCTTTGGGAAGAACATTGCATGTCTGGCTTCACACAGCTAATCTATATTTCATTGTTTTGCAGATTGAGAAATTAGGGGACACCTATTACCTTTTAAAAAGAAATGCGGTCCTTGCTGACACTGGGAAATATCTCTGCATTGCCACTAATGAAGTCGGGGAGGCCTCTTGCTCAGCTTTCATAAGAGTGATAGGTAACCTGGCGCACATTATTGGGTCACGTTAGTATAATAAATGAAGACCTTGCTCCCAACTCTGGCTTGACATCCCCATTTTGTTTCAGAGGAGAATAAAAATGTTCCTAGTGCAACTGAGACTAAATCAAAGCAGGAGAGCAGCTATTCATCAGGAAAAGTGAAGGCTGACGCACCTGAAGCATTACAAGGTCAGGAGTCGCGTTGCTTGAGAGGTCAAAGGCAAACTAAAAACTGTTCCGTGAGGTAACTTCAATTTATGTTTTCTTACCTCGTAAAGTCCTGCGGCAGCTATTTGAGCACTTCATTTACAGAGATTTCATACCTATCTCTCCTTTTAGCACTGGACCGTTTTGAACAATCAAAGGAAACGCCACACAAAAAGGAGCCAAAGGGGAGTGTGCAGGGTCTTGTGTGCAGTGTCTTGCATACTGTGCGCACCCCAGTTTTCCCCAAACTATTCCACGCACACTAACACGTCCTCCATGAAAAGCTACACCTAAAGGCAGAGGGTCCCTTTTAAGTACTGGAGCAAAGGACTGTAAATGAAAAGGGAAACCAGCTGTTCCTTCAGGGGCATGCACATAAGTGCCTCAGCCCTCTTCAGATCCCAACAATCATTTCCTAACAAAATTTTGAATGTGTGTGCGCACGCTAAGGTCATCTCAGAAATCAAGATGGGCAATGGGGATACATATAGCCTTTGACCCCCTCTGGCAGGAGGAAGAAATAGAGAATTGTGTTGGTGTCATTTAATGAATCGGGTTTCTGGTCAATAAGAATGTGTGGGTTTTCAAGCATTGTTGCAGATTTTGCCTCTGAACAACTCAAAACTTTTCACTAAGGCAGCCAGCTAACTTAGCATTTGGGAAAATCTAGTCATGCGATTCTCCCATCAGCAGTTTGAAATGGTTTACCACGTCCTTTCACAGCACTTTAGGGAAGTGGCTAATTGGCGATTATTAACATTCATGAAGCACCAATAATACTAGCTGATAAAGTTTGGCGTGGTTTTTTCTTTGCATGGAGCATGGTTGGAATGCCCCGCATAGAGAAAGTGATAATCAGCACTTAGTGTCTAAAAATAGTGGTGTCGGGGCTTAAACCTGCCTGCAAACTATGCCATGTGTCCTGAAAAACCTCCTCTTTAATCCAAGAATGTGGAGACAGGCTGAAGTTGCCCAGGGGTGGCACTTTTAAATATGACTTCATGCATTCCAGAACCACAGCCCTGTTGTTCAAAGAGTGGTAGACCTCTAGTGAGCTTGGAAACAACTTAAGCCCTGGTGGTAATGCTTGGTTGTGATCTCCAGCTATCCTGGTTGCACTAGAAAACTGGACTTCCTTCTTTTGACTACAGAAAAACCATACAGCTGTCCTTTCATCGCCACCCCAGAGTTCCATCAAGACTGCAAGCAGAGGAGTTGGAAGATGTAGCCTGAGTCATTCAAGCAACAAACGTTAATGGAGAAATACAGTACAAGATGTTAGTTTCAGAATCACGAGGATATTCAGAAATGGCCTCCCCAGCAAGCTCTTCATAATGTTTCCCAAAATGGTTTTAGAATTATCACACAGCAGGTGGCACAGATTGTGTGGTCCTCTCTTGTGTTCAGTATACCCAGAAGTTTTATTTTACATGATCGTAAAGAGTTGACCATCACCAGATCCTGTGAACCTTTCTTTGGGCCCAGTGAGGGCATATTCAAAGTTTTTAAATTTATTACTTTCTCTATCCGAAAAGTTCAGGTTGGAGTTGCACTGCATGATCATATTATTGTCTACAGTAAGTCCACAACTTATGCAGTGATTAAGTTCCAGGGATAAAGCTGCAGCTTTACTGTGTTAATCCATCAACTTTAAAGACAGTTTCATAGCAGAGAGGAAATTGGGCTGGCACAATTGCATCCACCCAGGTAGTTTTCCCGGGACAGCAGTGTTTTCAGACCACCAGTGAAACTGTCTGCACTCCAAAGGTACACAAGCAGTATCCCTTACAGCAGGAGCAGGGATCCTCAGGCCTTGGGGACAAATGTTTATTTTATTAACTAAATTTCTATGCCACCCTTCATCCAGAGATTTCAGAGTAGTTCACAGCATAAAAATACAGTGGTACCTCGGTTTATGAACACAATTGGTTCCGGAAGTCTGTTCATAAACTGAAGCGCTCATAAACTGAAGCGAACTTTCCAATTGAAAGTAATGGAAAGTGAATTAATCCGTTCCAGATGGGTCTGCGGCATTCGTAAACCGAAAATTCGTAAACCGAGGTGTTCATAAACAGAGGTTCCACTGTTCAAGATAAATGTGGCCCTCCGGGTCCTTGGAACACACCCCCAGTCTTGCTCCACGCCCTCCTTGAGTGTTTTTGCCTAGCTGGAATATGTCCATGAACTCTGATCTTGCCTCTTAGTTATCTGGGTGGAGGATAGTGAGGAATGTCTGAAGGTGTGTAGAAACTAGTCTGGTGTACAAAGAAAAATTTTATTTCTCCGCCCACTTTTACCTCTGGCACGGGACCTCTGGAAGTGTGGGCAAGAAGGGAATGTGACCCTCAGAATGAAAAAGGCCCCATCCCTCTGCCACAGCTCTCAGACCACGTTTATAAAGGTTCCTGGAATGTACCTCTCAGATTGTGCCCATATCTGAGTTTCCAATATGGGAAATTCGTCGCCTCCATCTCCACTCGGACTTCCTTCCATAGGAAAAAGTCAAATGGGGGGGGGGAGTGCTTTACTTTTGTTCTGAGTGGACAGTTAGCATTGCGGCCAAACTTCGAAGGTATACCAAAATGAAAGCTGGCTTACCCACTATTATTCCAAACATGCCAGGCTGGCACATCAGACCAATTAACTCAAAGATTCTCTCTGACAACTGAGTCCCTATCCTGCTCTTTATATTGAGCTTTTTAAAAGAAATGCCAATGTTGCTGAGGCTTAAACACACATGAGTGACACACACACACACACACACACACACACACACACACACACAAAATGGCACCTCTATAATGAGTTCTTTCCCCTTTATAAGGTGCAGGACCATTCATCATTATGTAGGGAGTTTCCTCACCCCTGTCACTGGCTGCCAGGGTGGTGAAATAAACAACACGATAGTATCAGGTCCTTGCTTAAATGTGGCTGTATATCACTGGGGTGACTTCGTTGTGTGGGTGTACACAATTTGAAGCTTCACAGTTTGAAGGCTGTTACCCTTATCACATGGTAATAGATGATAAGACCATGTTTGTTATGCAGTGGTACCTCAGTTTAAGTACACAATTGGTCCCGGAAGTCTGTACTTAACGTGAAGCGTACTTAACCTGAAGCGAACTTTCCCATTGAAAGTAATAGAAAGTGGATTAATCCATTCCAGACGGGTCCGCGGAGTACTTAAAATGAAAGTATTCAAACCGAAGCATACTTAAACCGAGGTATGACTGTATATTATACAGAGAGATGATTTTAAAGAAAACAATTCAGCATAAAAGTAAACAAGTAATGAATACGAAGCAAGTTACAAAATATAAAGCAAAGACAAAGATGGTTACAAATAAATCATATACTGTTGCATATTCAGTTTGAAAGAGTCGAGCAGGCAGGTGGCAATATTCTAGCATCTTCCATGCAGGTTCCAGGCTGCCGTGTCGCTCTCTCCCAACCCAAAAGTTATTACTGCAACCACAAATGAGAAGGCAGGGGATGACCATACTGACTAACTTCCGTTAACTCAAAAAGCTGCAAACTTATTCTGTATATTCCCCCCCCCCTAGCAATTTTCACTTTTTGTGTGTGTTTCTTTGATAAGAAAACTTGCCACAATATATGATCCCATGTTTTCAGTTTTAAGGAGGTTAGAGATATTGGAAATTGCTACTCAAAAGAGCACATCAACTGAGCTATCTGATTTTTAGGTGTGAGATGGGAAGCATTGGAGAGGCCTTGCACCTTTGGGTTTGTTTATGACTTCTTCTGCCTTAGCCCAGAGTAAAGAGTTTTGCTCATCTGTCACAAAAGTTGTGGACTATGTTCTTGTTTGCTTCCTTTAGCTTATCACACATTTCCTCCTCACAGCAAAAGCACAGAAGTGAAATCTGTCTACATAACCCATTGTGATTATATTATATCCAACCGCATAGCAAGAACTAAAACTTAAAAAATGTATCTTGTCCATAAGTAAAGAAATAAATATTTTGCTTGAAAATGTTAGTGTAAAGTTTTTTTTTTTCCCTCTTACATTTTGTGAACACATCAGAATGTGAATATGTGCATATAAACAACACCTGGGAAGACACACCCCTCTCCTTATCTTTCAGAAGTATTGATTTGTTGAATAAGCAGCAAACAAAAATGAAACTTCAGTTTCGAGACGTAGTGCATATTCATTCAGACAACATCCACAATTCATAGTTTGTCAATAAATCATATGTTACATGGTAGCCATTCTGTAATAGACCATGTGGTTAAGGATGACTGTTCATTATAGATGGAAGTAATTTATTTGCAAATCACTGGGAATGCAAAACCCCCCCCCCCCACACACACTTACTAGACTACAGGTTTTTAAATTCCATCTTTCTCACGTGTGTGTGTGTGTGTGTGTGTGTGTGTGTGTGTGTGTATTCTGCTATTCCCTCCGTGTGGAGATTTAAAACCAAGTAGAGAAGAATGTCTGAAAAGGGCTATAGTTATAGGGAATAAAGCTGACCCTTAGAAGAGCTTTTGAATTACTTGTGCCCTGTCATTGTGGTTGGTATCAGTACTTCATATACTCCAGTGCTCTAGTCAGCGACTAATTTTAGTAGCTGCCATGTTTTAAATTGGGCCTGGGCTGAAGGCCTAGCGAGATTGGCTTCAGCTGCCTGCGGCTGACACAAGCAGACACACAACAGGGGAGGCTTAAACTTCGTCTCCTTAGTAGAAACAACCACAGAAGTTCTGACACAGTTTTGATGCTCTGTTTTTTTGGCTTGAATAGACAAGGGAAGAGCCGCTGAACATAACTAGGGTCTAGGGGAAAGTCTGTAGAATTTGGGGCCTGAACTGATCCCTCAGGCCATGAGCTACTCATTGTAATGCTACTGTTGCCTTGGGGGAAATTAAGTTCCTACGTGGACGCCATTGAGTTGAGGCGATAGCCATAGATCAAACCTGCCCCGTTTGTCAAAGAAGGCAAGAGTACAGGTAATTTTAATCCTAAATATATAACTATATAGGGCACTATTCTACATTTTTGCACGAGTGCAAGGACTAACACCACAAGGGAAACACACGAATGAACACTGTCGCTCAATATGATACAGAGGCTTGCAGGGAAATCTGAGAACAGATTTATAGGGCGTGGGAGGGGTAAGAAGAGGGGGAGATTATTCAGTTGCACAAGGAGAAATCCTTGCACTAATGCTTTGTTGCAGTCTCGTTGCTAAGCAACAACGTGCCAAGCTCACCAGAGTGGAAGGCCAGCCAATCAGAAGAATCTCCGAGGTGTACTTACTTCAGATATTGAAGTCAGATCCAGTGCTAGGGTTAGCCAATCAGCAATCTGTGGGGTCTGATGGTCCAGGGATCAGAGAAGCCTATAATCACTAAGTCCAGGGTCAAGACGAGCAGGAAGCAGGGCCAAGAACTATAAGCATCGTTACCAGTATCTGACTGCTGCTGGAAGCTCGGCTGAAGAAGGCTGAAGCCAGCTGGTTCTCATCAGTGCCTTCGCTTTTGTGTCCTTGAAGGCTGATCAGCTGCAGGTGGAGTCACTCTACCTTCTCCCCCTTCAGGCTGCTGTTCATCAGGCGAAGCTGATTCCTGGCCCATGCCACTCATTGTATTTAAATTCAAATAATGACAACTGGGCATGGCAATATTTAAGAAGACACTTTGAGACATGTGGCAAAAATAAAGATGTGTGAAATGATCAACCTCCACTTCTCTCGTTTTCCCAGTCTTAAGTTCAGTTTTCCACATTTCCATATCAGTTTGTATTTTTAAAATTCATCTGTATTTTCGTGTGAATTTCTACTAAGATAAATAATAATAATAATAATAATAATAATAATTTATTTATACCCCGCTCATCTGGCTGGGCTTCCCCAGCCACTCTGGGCGGCTTCCAACAGAAATATTAAAATACAATAATTTATTAAACATTAAAAGCTTCCCTAAACATTATACTGTAATTATAATTATAAACAATTATACTGTAAACTACACTGTGATCCTTGCATGATGAGCGGTATATAAATTTAATAAATAGAACAAATAAATATTTTTTTGTAAAGCAGTTTTCCTAAATTTTTGTATGTTATGTTCAATAAGCAACTTTATGCACACTTTAGCTAAGTATATGCATTTTTGTTTACATTACAAAAGAACAGCACTACAAAATTTGGAAAAGTGTAAATTTCAAAAGGTATCTGTGTTCTGGTACATATATTGTTCCGAAAAGTGGGTACCTTTAAATGTGAACTGAGTGGAATTTCTCTTCCATCCCTAGATGAAAAGCAGGCTATACATTTCATAAATAAATGAATTAATATTTCCCCTAAAAATGGTTCAGTCTTTAAGAAGACATTCAAGGGGGAGCTTGCTCTAAATTGTTACTTTCCAGATTTTAACTACTACCTTAATAACAAGCCTGTTTCCCCTGGTAATATGGATTAACACTTTAGCAAAAATTTAGTGCTTTGTCCACATAATGAAACTTTAATCATGAAGCTAGGTTTCCAGCATTGCACCCAGGGCATTATAAACTTCCTAGACAAGTTGTGTTCACCATCTATCTTGGAGAGCTGGGCCGAGTCCAAACTTTGTCACAGTTCATCATGAAATTTTGAGTAAATCACTATTTTCAGCCTCAGTTCCCCATCCAACAAATGGGAGTAAAGGTGACCTATCTCTCATAATCATGATGGAGACAACCCCACTTTCAAAATTAAAATATCCCTTAAGTGGTATTCAACTAAATTTTACTCAGAGTATACCCATGGAAATTAATGAACACCAATGAGCAGATTTTGGTGGGCCAAAGCAGGGTCAACCCACCAATGAGGCTAAGTGAGGTGACTGCCTCAGATGGCAGGATCCACAGGTGCAGCAGATTCCGATGTCAATTTTTCTTCCCCTGGTGTTCCCGATGTAGATCTTCACTCACCCCTTGTTCCCTTCCAAGGAGGGGAGCACCATGTCCTGGGCCGGCCCTTATCCAGAGGGTTGCATGGAGAAGGCAAGATTGGTACCAAAACCCACCTTCTCTTCCCCCATGGAAGCCTCACTGCATCCAAGGCCCTTCCATGAACAGAAGGGCACCACGGTTGCAGTCAACGTCTTATCTCTGCTTTCATTTTCTGTGAAGCAGGGAGGTGGACTGCAATACAGCACCCCTCTTGAACATTCTGCTGTTTGCAGCACAGTTTTTATTTCTCTTTGCTAGGTCCAACCTCTAATCTCTGATCAAGGATTATCTCCAATTTATATGAAATAAATAAATGCTTTTGTTTGCATCGGAACATGCTTTAAGTCATCCTAGAAGCAATGGGGGGCGCAGGTTGCGCTGTGGTCTAAACCACTGAACCTCTTGGGCTTGCCAATCAAAACGTCGGCGGTTCGAATCTCCACGACGGGGTAAACTCCCGTTGCTCTGTCCCAGCTCCTGCCAACCTAGAAGTTCGAAAGCACGTCAAAGTGCAAGTAGATAAATAGGTACCACTGCAGCAGGAAGGTAAGTGGTTGCTTCTGTGCACTCTGGTTTCCGTCACAGTGTTCTGTTGCGCCAGAAGCTGTTCAGTCATGCTGGCCACATGACCCAGAAAGCTGTCTGTGGAAAAACGCCAGCTCCCTCGGCCTGAAAGCGAGATGAGCGCCGCACCCCATAGTCGCCTTTGACTGGACTTAACTGTCCAGCGGTCCTTTACCTTTTTTTAAAGAAGCAATGCCTTAACTTCCTGAGATTCCTGCATTGCAGGGGGTTGGACTGGATGACCTTGGGGTCCCTTCCAACTCTTCAGTTCTATGATTCTATGAACTTTCTTCAGAAGTCCTAATCGCTCTGACATGTAAAGGCTTTATAACCTTTATTAAGTCAAAATAATATATTCTTCCAGTATAATACCAGCTTACTTATTTGACCTAGAGTTGGACAGTTGAATTTGCCCTCTTTTTGTTCGCAAGGAGGCAAATGGATGATTTGGCTGGACTGGGATTGGAAGGGCCCATTACAGTACTTAGTTGACTCTTTATCACGATTAGCTAATAACATCTCTATTAACACACCCACCCACCTGACCCCATTTCTTTACTCTCCCACTTTTTTATTTAAAAAAAGATACCTAAGGCACGAACTTCTTAGTAGCATCAGATACAACCCCAGTCCCCCCCACAACTATACTTTCTGAAAAAAAACTGGTTGCTTGTTCCTCAGCATGGCCTCTCTTTCCAGTGCCAAAATTAGCATTGTCAATCAGGCAAACAGGTGGCCCATTGCATTAAGAGGACATACGCCCCTTTTTTTGCTGGGGAAGCCAATCAGAAGTGACGCCGAGGTGACAGAGGCAGACTTGTCAGCAGATCTGGGGTATAAAAAGCAAAACAACCATGTTAGCACTTCTGAGCAGTCGTGCATTCCCAGCCTCGCCTCGGGTGTAGGGATTGCAGGGAAAAGCAAAACTACACCGTCTCAACCGTGTAGTTTTGTTTTTTTCGGCTAGAGGCTCAACCATTCTCATGTTGGGATTGTTTAAAATCATACTCTGGATAAGGACGTCGTTTAAGGAACTTACGTTTGGGCGTAGCCCACCCAGTTCAGGCACTCTTGTGCAATCAGGTGAGTGGCATGCCTGGGTTGACTGAACTGTGTTTTCTATGTTGAGTAAATGCCTGGTACAGAATGCATGTACCTAGGAGTGTCTAGTAGCTCAAATTAAGGGTGGGTGGGAGAAAAAGCATGAAGTCCTACATGATTCTTTTAAACCAGAGATATCTTGGCGAATGAATTTTTAGGTCTTTGTAATAGTTGGCTAATATGTCTTTTAATGTGCTTGAGTGTGAATATATATATATATATATATATATATATATATATATATATGCACGCCTATTAAAATGTCTGGTTAACTTTTCATGCTTCCAGGGAGTGCTCAAGGTTATATTACTTGCAGATAAACGGAGAAGCTCTCAGAATAGCTCTGATAAAATGCACATGGCATCGGCTAGTCGCTGATGACTTTTTAAGGGAATCAGCTGCTGGGATATCGGTTACACTGCAGATCTGGACCACTTGCCTGCTGTCAGTCAAACCCGGGGTGGTTATTTTTGGAATGTGACATTTCACAGGCATACTTTCGAAATACGAATGATACAAAAGTCATATAAGATTACCGTTTGGATAAACAGCAATTTCCTCCACTACATTAAGGTAGAGAAGAAAACAAATTGGGGACTGAAAACATCTATGCTATGGAATTAAGTCGCAGTCTTAAGCTGTCTTTGCTTTTTTTGCCTTTTAGCCCAGTTCTTTCTACTTCAGATAGTGTGAGGAACCCCACTTGGAAAACGACGTTGTAAAGTCATCTAAATATTCTCAATTTAAGACTAAGCGGTGCAACGAATTCATGTAAAGGAATTCACTTGCTAGAAATCTGGAAGTTGTAACTGTTTAAGAAGAAAGGGGGTTCCACAATGGTCCATATGCACAAAAAGGCAGCAAGTTCCTACTGCTATTATGAAGCTTTCTATTATTATCTCAATGGAATTCTGCTGTCTGAACTTACAGACATAGGAGTTTTTTTAAGATAACTGAGAGAAATAGGCCTCCTGTATGCCACTAGTAAAATCTCTGGTGCCTCAGTTTGTAGTTTTCTGGGAATTCATTAAAGATATCAGAATACTGGTCCTGCCTCTTTTATGACAAATCCAGCAGGCAAGTAAATTCAGAGGGATATTATAGGTCCTGCATACTGAGTTGAATTATTACATGACTATATGCTTTTTTTTATGTGGTTTGCCAGAAAGTGAGAACATTGTGTTTTACCAACAAATGTTTTAGGGGTGGGGTCAGATTCTGCACCTTCCTGCAGTTGTTCAAACCATCAATGTCAGTTATCTTATAGCCTAGTTCACATTTCACAGTGCTCCTCACTCTCTAACCTAGATTCAACTGTGCTGCTTGTATGTTTTACAAGTACTGTACATTTTTATTCTGCTTCCCCCCACCACTCCCAACAGAGTACATCTTTTGTATTAAAGGAAACTATCAAGCATTCTGATGAGGTTCTTTTTAAACACTTCTAAATTTCCAAATAGACTGAAGATTTCCAGCATACTTTAATGGTCACTCATTTAAAGGCACGTGGAATGGGGAAATGATACTAGCACTTTAGGGCAGTTTTGTGATTTTGAATGAAATCATTTCCTCCCACCCTCCACCCCTCCATTTTCACTTTTGGTTTGAGAAGGGCGTAAGGCAGAGTTTTCCAAACAGTGCATCGCAACACTTGTGTGTCAGCTGCAGCGTGTAGGTTTGTCGCGTGAACGCTCCCTGAGCTCATTCCGGAGCTGGAAAGGGGTTAGTTTAACCTCCGGTTTGCTAGTAAAGCCGAATTACTGTGTTGCAAAATGATGCATGTCTAAAAAGTGTGTTAGGGAAGCTCTGGCTTAAGGAATGCAGAAAATGTCAGATAATAACGCAATGGCAGCATGAGATAGGAGGCTCTTAAGCAGCGTGCTTATTTCCATTTGGCAATATGGACTGTCCTTCCTTGGAGGTTTTTAAGAAGAGGTTGGATGGCTGTCTGTCATGGATGCTTTAGTTGAGATTCCTGCATTGCAGGAGGTTGGGCTAGAACACCCCTGGCGTCCCTTGCGACTCTATGGCTCTATATCAGGCATCCCCAAACTCGGCCCTTCAGCTGTTTTGGGACTACAACTCCCATCATCCCTAGCTAACAGGGCCGGTGGTCAGGGATGATGGGGATTGTAGTCCCCAAACAGCTGGAGGACCGAGTTTGGGAATGCCTGCTCTATATGCAGCTCCCTTTAAGCTGTTTGCAACCGGATCACTGACTGTGCTAATCAGAGCTGTAGATAGTCGGGATAATTACAATGCATCAACCTCCACAAAATGCTGCTGTTAGGGTGTGACCCAGTCAAGAATCTCCTCAGTGGAAATCACTCTATAGGAAAGTGATAGGGCAAAGCGTTTCACGTCACCTGGCCGTGCTCTCTATGCTCAGGACTTCAGAAGGATCAACGTCTGACATAACGCTTTTTATTTCTGTCTTTCTTCCCAGAGTGCCTTTAAAGATGTCAACCAAAGCGCCGACGTTTACGCAGCCGTTACAAAGCGTTGTGGCACTGGAGGGTAGTGCCGCAACCTTTGAGGCTCACATTAGTGGTAAGGCTTTTATCTCGCAATCATGGCTTCCCTTTTCTTTTGCTGGCTTCTCTAAACACCATGGGTCAAGGGTAACAGTGTTTCTCCTCTGTATCAGATCATCTGATGTATGTGGGGGGGGGGTGAGCTTTCTTACACCCCCTCTGTTTCCACCCCACACTGGTCCCCTGCCTGCTTGCACCGGGGTGATGGCGGTGACTGACTATACCAGGCATTCCCAAACTTCGGCCCTCCAGATGTTTTGGACTACAATTCCCATCATCCCTGACCACTGGTCTCGTTAGCTAGGGATCATGGGAGTTGTAGGCCAAAACATCTGGAGGGCCGCAGTTTGGGGATGCCTGGACTACACTAATGGTGGCCCACTGAGAGAGGATCAGATGAAGGGTTGGAGTATTAGGGTTATCATCATCATCAACATCAGGCTTTTAGGTGTCTTCATGGGGGTTTAGCTCCCCCTATGGCGCAAAGGCACGAAACCTCAAAGGCAACGTTGGTTCTTCCTCCGCTGATGCCTCAGTTTGACACCACGTGATTCCATAAGAACATCAGGAGAGCCTGGTGTATCAGGCCAAAGGCCCATCTAGTCCAGTATCCTGTTTTCACAGTGACCAGCCAGATGCCTGTGGGAAAACCCTCAGGCAGGGCCCAAACGCAAGAGTACAACCCGCTTCCTCCAGCGTCCAGAAACTGGTGTTCAGAAGCATTACTGCCTCCACCTATAGGGGCAGATACTAGTAGTCTTCCTTGAGTATCCTTTTTTCCTATCCTGAGGAAAACTTCAGCCCTAAGCTAAAACGGGGGAAATGGACTGCTTCAGCAAAGACTTTTGCTGTTAGTTGGTAGAGTGAGAAATATAGTCGTCAATGTACAGCAAGGCTCTAGTCTGACCATTCACATTCTTGTGCGGACTACTTTGTATAATTTATTTACCACGCAAAGGTTTCTCACACACCATGCATTTAAAGGAGTCTTATACCTCTTAACGGGACCGCTTCTCCTGGTATGCCCCGCGGAAGACCTTAAGGTCCACAAATAACAATATTTTGGAGATCCCGAGCCATAAAGTGGCTAGATTGGCCTCAACTAGGCTCCCCTTTTCAGTATTGGCCCCGACTTGGTGGAACGCTCTCTCACAGGAGACTAGGGCCCTGCGGGATTTGACATCTTTCTGCAGGGTCTGCAAGACGGAGCTGTTCCGCCTGGCCTTTGGGTTTTGATTTGGGCCATTTTAAAATGAGGCTGCATTTTAAAACAATTTTAAAATCTAAATTGTATTTTAATCTGCATTTTAATCAATTGTTTTTCTTTCTTTTACGTTTTATTGTAATTTTATTGATGTCAGCCGCCCTGAGCCCGACTCTCACTGGGGAGGGTGGGGGTATAAATATTATTATTATTATTATTATTATTATTTATTAAACAAGTCATTACTTCCACCCAAGTAATCCTGGGAAGAGGTTTGTTAGGGGCCTGAGAGGTGGGTTTTTTTTGGGGGGGGGTTACTTTGACAGTATATACTATATACAGTCAAGGTGCACCATTGTGAAATACTTCAGTTAGTTAAGTCCCTTCCTTCTCTGTGAGTTACAGTTTAGCAGATATAGAACCAGTTCACATCATGGTAAAATGGTACTACATAGTAAATAACGTATCCCAAACCTGCCTAAATAGGGCTCTTTCAATCCTCCCTGCTTGCACTGGAAGGAAACAAACCATGATCCTTAGGCTTATGGATACATCCAAGCCAGTGTTTGTGGTTTGTTTCTCATTCTGAGAGAGTGCAGTTGGTAAGCCAAAAACAAGTTTTGGCAAGAGATCATGGTTTATTAGAGTGAAAACTTAGAATAGTAGAGGTGAAAGGGAGTCAAACCATGATCTGGATGGTTTGGATATAATGGTAAGCCAAGATTCATGGTTTGTTGCCTCTGCACAGTAGCAAGGGAGAATGAAGCATAAAGAGGAAGGCACAATCATGCTAAATATCTGTGCGTAACAAGCCATGGCAGCAGGCCATTCTGGAGGAGAGAATAATTGGGGTCTTGATGCTCTGCTCTGCATCTTTACTCAGAGTGGCTGTCCAGGAAAAGCAGACTAGAGTGGGTGGTGGTAATGCAGCTGCCACAGGCTGAAATAACTGGTGATGGGATGAATCTGCCGTAAGCTGGTTTTAGAATTTAGAAGGGGAGCCCTGCTGGATCACACCAAAGGCTGGAGTTCCATTACTGAATCCCTTAAATCTTAAGCTTCCATGAAGTCATGCTCCAAAGTGGATTCACCCAAGCCTCTGTCCACAAAGCCAGATCCAAAGTGGATTTATCCAAGTCTCTGTCCACAAAGCCAGATCCAAAGTGGATTCATCCAAATCTCTGTCCACAAAGCAAGATTTCCCTATGGCAGGTCCTATTTTAGATGTGCTGCAAGCATTGCCAGGCCAAATGAGATCATGGTGCAGCTTATAGCAGCCCACATGTTTTAAAGTTAAGGGCCATATTACTGGAACTGAACGCAATGTGGAAATACCCCATGACTCAGAATACATACCTTAGGTAGATTATAAGCCACACATTGGGCATAGGCAACATGATATATATTTATTCCCGTGCATAGCCATGATACATGAGCCACAGTATAATAGCAGAACCAGCCTAAGATACATGAGCAGCCTTGCTAGGACTCAGTTCTGTGCTGCTGGAAGTTTCCCCCCCACAGCCCCTTCTGCAAAGCCCTAGCTGTGTGGCTTCATTTCCCCCTATGCCCCATCCTTGCTTACTCTAATTCCTTCGTCTGAGCTAGAAACCATATATTTTGCAGTGTGAGCCAGGGCAAGGCAGGCAATCCTCCTTGGGACCGTTGATTTGTGCATTCGCCTGTGGGAATCTATATTGCCTAACACTTAGTTAAAAGTAAATTCTATTGCCTTTATGTCCAAAGCTGGCACCCCCAAACTGCGGCCCTCCAGATGTTTTGGCCTACAACTCCCATGATCCCTAGCTAACAGGACCAGTGGTCAGGGATGATGGGAACTGTAGTCCAAAACATCTGGAGGGCCGAAGTTTGGGGATGCCTGATCCAAAGGCTAAGCTTGAAGTGTTGGTGGCAACAGTCTCATGAGTTTAAACATGGAACTGCCTTGATCTCTCACACACAAAAGGAAAGGGGCATTTTCAACAAAAGGGGCATAGAGGAATGCTTACCTCCCTGCAGCCCCTCGCCCAAACACCTTTTCTCTCTGCTGAGGTCACTTCTAGTGTCAGAACTCAGCCGTGGTGGGTGTGGCGATCTCTTGGTTACAGAAGCTCCACTCAGTGCTAGATTTATACTCAAGCTCAGTTTAGAAGCAGTTTATGGCCTATGATTATAAGGGGCCTCTATATACAAAAAGAAATGGGTGGGATTCAGCTAAACTGTTGCATGCATGGAACCATGTTCCCTATTCTTTCCTGGCAATCCCCAAATCAGCAATGAAAGGTTAGGAGGAAGTTCTAACCCAGCCAGATGGGCGGGGTATAAATAATAAATTATCATTCTTATTATTATTCCATTGTGCAAGTGGATCTTGTTCCTCAACGCACATTGCCCACTTAGTACCATATTCCACCAATTCCACTCATTAGATGTAAAGGCATTTTATATACAGTGGAACCTCGGTTTATGAACACCTTGGTTTATGAATTTTCGGTTTACGAACGCCGCGGACCCATCTGGAACGGATTAATTCACTTTCCATTACTTTCAATGGGAAAGTTCGCTTCAGTTTATGAATGCTTCAGTTTATGAACAGACTTCCGGAACCAATGGTGTTCATAAACCGAGGTACCACTGTACAACAAACAGGCCTATTGCAAGACATACCATACATTCTGGTTAAATTGTTAGTTTTCAGTTGCATTCTCGCCTATGCACCAGTGTACATGCATGCAAAGATATTTATGATTTCTGTTGTCCTTTCTGTTAGAATGATACATTTTGTGTTAGGACCTCAGCATGCCTTAATCTGGTCTTAGATGCAGTGAGGTAAATCATTACGGGGGCCGGGGGGGCTTCTCAATTGAGCTCCTCTTTTGCTGTCAGAGTCAAAGTAAGGCTTGCCTGGCTAAAATAAACCTCAAAGGGTGATAATTCCTGTGAGAGGTCTGTGGGGTGTGTGAGAGTATCGAAGCTACTGGTGTTTGCATGGCTAGAATGTAGCCTATCATACGTATCTAAGAGTCAAATCCATTGTGCCCCCCCCCATTTTTGCCTCTGGCCATGCCCACATTTGCATGTGGCACCCAGAAGGTTGCACGTATGAAAATGTGACTCTCAGTCTGAAAAAGGTTCCCCACTCCCCATCGTCTGGGTTAAGATTCCTTTTATCCCTCAAATTTATTCCATCTGCCACATTCACTGGACTGCTTAGTATGTCAATGCGACCAGAGGATGGTGGTAAAGGCAAATGCTGGGAGTATTTTCCTAGGCTCTCTGTGTCACAGGGGTAGGTAGTTTTCTGAAACTGTTTCTCTTTTGCTTTTGTCTCCAGTCCAATCCTTTGCACAAAGTAATCTTATTATTGCAAGGTGTTGTAAATCCCTCTTTCCCCAAAACCGCTCATCAATTTGGACAGGGCTGACAGTGATTCAGGATTTTGGTTTCTAATGCACTAAAATCTGTGAGCAATTTTTATCTCTTGAAATCTGAGCTCCTAAATCACCAGAGAAGTATAACTTCGCATTTGCAATTCTTTTCCCCTCATCAATAATCAGGCATTTAAAATTTAGTCTTTCTCTACCTATGATAATGCAAAAACAGGACTACATATCTATATTTACAGGTCAAATATTCAAGTTAGGTTGTAAACTGTATATTAATGTCAGCAAATCGGGGTTCCCCCCCCCCGAATTATCGTTAAATATAATCTTTCAGACTACAACATAAAACTGTTACTTTATTTATATTATACATCACATTTCTAAGTGATCACAGCACTTTTACATGCATCCACTCAGTAAGTCTTGCAAAAATTAAGTCTTGCAAAAATACAATATCCTTCAAATCACATTATTCTTGCCTAATCAGGATCTGAGGCCCTATGTCATTAAAAAACTGCATGGGTGACAATCAGAGATATTTTGTCACTATTGCCACAGCTGCTATGGCAACCATATTAACAACACTAATGCTTTAACTGTCTTTCTCCTGCTAAAGGTTCCCCAGTTCCTGAGGTGAGCTGGTATCGGGATGGTCAGGTTATTTCTGCTGCAACTCTGCCCGGTGTGCAGATCTCATATAGCGATGGCCGCGCTAAACTTGTGATCTCCGCCGTGACAGCCGCTAACAGTGGAAGATACACCTTACAAGCCACCAATGGATCTGGACAAGCAACTAGTACCGCTGAACTACTTGTAACAGGTATGTTGCAATGAGGGGAATATCAACAGTTGGCACTTTCCTCCTGACACCTGTTAACCCAGTGAAATGACCCACAAATACTACTTTTTAGAAGCATGAAATTATGAAAGGCGCAAGAGATCAACACCATTAAGCAAGCTGCTTCATCTCCCTCCCCACTTCTAAATCCTACTGTATATTCAAAGACTACGTCATGATAAGATTATTCATACTTAAGGTAAAGGTAAAGGGACCCCTGACCATTAGGTCCGGTCGTGACCGACTCTGGGGTTGCGTGCTCATCTCGCATTATTGGCCGAGGGAGCCGGCGTACAGCTTCCAGGTCATGTGGCCAGCATGACAAAGCTGCTTCTGGCAAACCAGAGCAGCACATGAAAACGCCGTTTACCTTCCCGCTGTAGCGGTTCCTATTTATCTACTTGCATTTTGACATGCTTTCGAACTGCTAGGTTGGCAGGAGCTGGGTCCAAGCAACGGGAGCTCACCCCGTCACAGGGATTCGAACCGCCGACCTTCTGATCAGCAAGCCCTAGGCTCAGTGGTTTAACCCACAGCGCCATACTTAGCTTACCCCTTAATCCTAAATACTTTTGCTTGGAAGTAAGGACCAGTCAACTATAGGATACATGAGGCCTGCACATGATGTCCCCATGATGCACATGTAATTCAAAATAATAATAATAAATAATAATAATAAATAATAATAATGACTGCTCCCCACCTCAAATGGGGGGCGCTTTTTTGCGGGTCGCACGCAGCTACCTGATCCTACACGATCCCTGGCAGTTCAGCCTGGTTTTGCCTCACCAAACTGGATTCCTGGAGGTTCCTGCCTAACCTCAGACAGTTAGCCGATCCCAGCCGGGGAGGTATTGCCAGAGGAGTTAGGGTTAGGACCGCCCTGCACACACAATAGAGGGTGGAACTTACCTGGGAGTTATACCCTACCCATCTGGCTGGGCTGCCTTCAGATGTCTTCTAAACATCAGATAGTTGTTTATCTCTTTGACATCTGATGGGAGGGCATTCCACAGGGTGGGCGCCGCCACCAAGAAGGCCCTCTGCCTGCTTCCCTGTAACTTGGCTTCTCGCAGTGAGGGAACCACCAGAAGGCCCTCAGTGTCCAGGCAGAACGATGGGTGTGGAGACGCTCCTTCAGGTATACTGGGCCGAGGCAACATATTTGTGTTCACTGGACCTCCATAAACCTCTTCCTTTGAAAACTGGTGTGTGTGTTTTTTTGTTCCCCTCTTATTTGAGCACGCTTCTTGTTCTTTAAACCACAGCTGAAACAGCGCCACCCAACTTTTCGCAACGACTACAGAGCACAACAGCAAGACAAGGAAGTCAAGTTCGACTTGACGTGAGAGTGACTGGAATCCCTACACCTGTGGTGAAGTTCTATCGGGATGGAGCAGAAATTCAAAGCTCCCCTGATTTCCAAATTTTACATGAAGGAGACCTCTACAGTTTAATAATTGCAGAAGCTTACCCCGAAGACTCCGGCACCTATTCAGTAAATGCCACAAATAGCGTGGGACGAGCAACTTCAACAGCCGAACTTCTGGTTCAAGGTAATAATAGATCAGAGGTGTGTGAGCCAAAAGAAAACAAAAAACCAAAAAACCTCCACACAGACTTATTGTATCTTCATGGCAGTGCCTACACGGGTAATACTGTTCCATCAACATATCCATCAACATTGTGTCTCTCAAGCATTTGTAACTCGGGTGTAAAAAAATTCGCTCCAGACTGAAACTTATCCTAAATACCTCAACGTGAGAGAAAGCATTTCTTCACCCTCCCACCCCTCAATCACATCAACATAACTGTTTGCAGTTCTTCTCCTTTTTCAGTACAAAAATAATAATTAGGCATCGCTTATGTATGTGTGAGGCAAAAGCTTTATCTTTGTAATTGCATCCATTTCTCCTATAATTTTTTGAAAGTTCTTTTAATAATAATAATAATAATAATAATAATAATAATAATAATTTATTATTTATACCCCGCCCATCTGGCTGGGCCTCCCCAGCCACTCTGGGCTGCTTCCAACATACATATTAAAATACAATAATTGATTAAACATTAAAAGCTTCCCTAAACAGGGCTGCCTTCAGATGTCCTCTAAAAGTCTGGTAGTTGTTTTTCTCTTTGACATCTGGTGGAGGGCCGTTCCACAGGGCGGGTGCCACTACCGAGAAGGCCCTCTGCCTGGTTCCCTGTAACTTGGTTTCTCACAGCGAGGGAACCGCCAGAAGGCCCTCGGCACTGGACCTCAGTGTCCAGGCAGAATGATGGAGTTGGAGACGCTACTCCTTGCTATAAAAACCCAGCAAGGCATGCTTTGAATTCTTATCTTCAGGGCTTGTCCTGTTGTGTATTGTCGCTTCATAACGACTCACTTGGAAATATGCTTACAGGCACTCCAGTGGGTAAATGAAGGTCTACAGCAGTTTCTTCTCTTTCTCCTCCTCTTCCTCCTCCTCCTCCTCCTCTAGGTTGCATGTAGCATGCACTCATCATTGCTGTTGGATCAGGTTGTGGAATTATGCATATATCACATGAGATTCCCCATCAGGCTAGAGATACATGAGTAGGAGCTTGTTCCCATGTGATGGGTCCCAGCTGGACTTGGGGAGCTCTGCACAATACCCAGCTAATGCATCCCATCAACAAAACGATTTATACGTGTACAACAGGACTCCCTCCCACACACACACACTTCCTCTAGGTGCAGGTATATCCTTAGTTATACAGGTTAGATTCAAGGAAGCGCATGAAACTTGGTGAAAGTGAGCCAAATATTTGGAAGCCACCAAATAATACTTTCACATAGAATCATAGAATTGGAAGAGACCACAAGGGCCATCCAGTCCAACCCCCTGCCAAGCAGGAAACACCATCAAAGCATTCTTGACATATGCCTGTCAAGCCTCTGCTTAAAGACCTCCAAAGAAGGAGACTCCACCACACTTCTTGGTAGCAAATTCCACTGCCGAACAGCTCTTACTGTCAGGAAGTTCTTCCTAATGTTTAGGTGGAATCTTCTTTCTTGTAGTTTGAATCCATTGCTCCGTGTCCGCTTCTCTGGAGCAGCAGAAAACAACCTTTCTCCCTCCTCTATATGGCATCCTTTAATATATTTGAACATGGCTATCATATCACCCCTTAACCTTCTCTTCTCCAGGATAAACATGCCTAGCTTTCTATGTTTCAGTCATTTTGTTTCTCTAGCCTTTATATGACATGCTGCCATGATTCTGAAACATCAACGTCTTAATTATTATGCATTACGCAGTTGGCCTAATTATCATAGTTGTACAAAAAGACTAATCTTATATCAACAGTTTCCCCATTCATTGTCTAGATGCCCAAGAAAAACAGATGGCAAGGTTTGGGGTTTTTTGTTTTGTTTTATTACTGGTGGTGTTTATATGTGAACATAAAAAATTGGAACAACAGATTTTATTCTCCCACGCACACACACAAAAACCAATTATTGCTTATAGTGCAATTTAAGAGTCTGGTTTCCCTTTCTATTAGGCGAGGAAGAGGCTGTTCCCGCTAAAAAGACAAAGACAATTGTTTCGACTGCTCAGATTACACAAGCTACAAGACAAACTAGAGTTGAAAAGGTTTGTATTTTGGCAGGCGGGTTTACTGGACGTTTTCAAGATGTCTGTGTTTATTGCTGCAGATTCTCCTGACTGTTTATTTGCATTGCAGAAGATAGAAGCCCACTTTGACGCCAGAACACTTGCAACTGCTGAGATGGTTATAGAGGCGAGTGCCACTGGGCAACAGCTGCCACACAAGGCTCCTCCGCGGATGCCACCGCGACCTACCTCTAAATCACCGACTCCGGCAATAAGTGCTGCCAAAGTACAGATGGCACGGCAGCAGTCGCCATCCCCGGTTAGACAGTCGCCATCTCCTGTAAGACATGTCAGAGCTCCAACACCATCTCCAGTCAGGTAAACCATTCTAACGCCTATACAATGTTCTCTTTCTCCCCAACCTCCCTCTGGCAACTTTAATGCAAATTGGAATGAGATACACAGAAAATGCTATGGCATTGTTTGGATGGGTGCATTGGGTTCCATGCCCTTTTTGTTGGGTGGGAATCCTTAGCAAGCCACACATGTGACTTATGTGTTTCTGTTTCTGTTGCCCATCCCTATCCCTGCCCTAAAAAGAAGGTGGTAACTACCTTGCACTTTTAAAAGGAAGAAAGTGCCCATCTGGTTTAGCAAGGGGATAAAATATACCAGACAATGAGGTACACCCTCGCTTGGAACTTAGGGTCCCTTCTCTGCACATGGCTAAGATTTCACTTCAGTATGCCCACTTCGATCTATGGCACTGAAACCTACATTGGCTCCCAGTAGGTTTCCGAGCACAATTCAAAGTTTTGGTGCTGACCTTTAAAGCCCTAAACGGCCTTGGTCCAGTATACCTGAAGGAGCGTCTCCACCCCCATCGTTCAGCTCTGAGGGCCTTCTGGCGGTTCCCTCACTGCAATAAGTGAGGTTACAGGGAACCAGGCAGAGGGCCTTCTCGGTGGTGGTGCCTGCCCTGTGGAACACCCTCCCATCAGATGTCAAGGAAATAAACAACTATCTGACTTTTAGAAGACATCTGTTTAGGGAAGTTTTTAATGTTTGATGTTTTATCATGTTTTTTATATACTGTTGGGAGCCACACAGAGTGGCTGGGGAAACCCAGCCAGATGGGTAGGGTAATAATAATAATAATAATAATAATAATAATAATAATAATAATGATAATAATAATAATAATAATAAATTTTCAAATTCCACATAATGGTTAGTCCACACTTGCAAGAATTCATCTCTCAGTGTAGCAGCTCCTATTCTCTGTATCTCCCTGCTCACTGGCATTAGGCAATTGCCTTCACTGTATTCTTTCCAGCACCTCTAAAAATGTTTCTCTCTAGGCAAGCCTGCCCAGACACCTAAAAATGGCATGTATCTCAATCTGCAATTTTAGTCTATGGTGCGATTATATTCATATTTTGATTTAAAACAAACAAACACCTTGTTTTAAACTATAGTTTTTCTTGGCAGTTTTCATGTACGTTCTACAGCCTTTGTAAACGGCTTAGAGATTTTTTTTTGACAGTCAAGCAGCCTGCAAATTTTGTTAAAGAAAAGTTAAATAAATATATATTGTGTATGTGATAGCAACGATTTTTTTTTGGGGGGGGGGGAACGACGACAATTGCTTACTTTATAGATAACCTACCTCCAATAAGCTATATAAATACAGCATTGATGCAACAGTGTCCCCTGCAGGGCACAGTTCTGCTTTTTATTTTCCTCTGAATAAGTCGATTTTACAAATAAGTATTGAGCCCACATTCAGAGTCTGATCGGATGTTAATAAAATCTGTAGATATATAGAATACTAGTTCTAGATTTAATTACTAAATTAAATCCATTGATTTCATTTAGTCTACTTCAGGTTTGACTTAGGATGGATCTACACACAGGGAAAAACACCCTGCTATAAATAAGTCATAAATTAAATTGTTATAACAAAGGAAAAGAAAAACGCCATGTAAAATCGCATAGAAAAGTTTTGTGCTGTACACCACGATTTGATGTTGCATGTTTAAAACGCATTCAAAACACTGTTTTTGGTTTTACTAATGTAGCTGAATCCTCAGTGGGACACCACTTAAGAGATCTAAACTGAACCAATT
Organism: Zootoca vivipara; assembly: GCF_965207765.1. Lineage (NCBI taxonomy): Eukaryota > Metazoa > Chordata > Lepidosauria > Squamata > Lacertidae > Zootoca > Zootoca vivipara. The sequence continues at coordinate 21,750,108 of NC_142582.1, read as the reverse complement.
TCTTACTCTTGCACAACTCCGGCCTACTTACCCCACTTTCTTTTTTGCTGATGCTAAATAATCAGTATGCTTTCCCCCTGAATTTTCATGCAACCGGTTTAATTTACGCTCCAAGTACTGAACATATCCCGCTGGTTTCTGTTAGCACTCAATACTATCAGTTCGTATACAGCACAGAGTATGGAAACCTGTGCAATCAGATCCGGATGTTTTAACTCAACTTTGCAAATAAGCCCACAAATGATCCCAGCCCACAAAAGTGCTTACTAGCTGGCTCGGAGCTGGCAGAGCTCCTCCTCTCCTCCAGCAGCCTGCTGCATTTCTATGGTGGGTATAGGGGAAAGGGGCCTCCCTCCTCCGGAAGCCTCCTTGGCTTCTGTACTAGGTACTGAGGAAAGACACAATGCTCCATACCTATTTTAATATCTTACTGGAAGCCGCTCAGAGTGGCTGGGCAACCCAGTCAGATGCGCAGCATGTAAATGAAATAATAATAATCATCATCATTCCAGTTTATCCACTCCCTTGCATGAAGTTCCTTCTCGCCCACGACCACCAAAGCAAGTGCTTCAATACTAGGCTGCCCTAGTGCTGCTTTTGTTTTCCGTGGCATCAGCAATGTGCTATGTTTATCCCACAGGTCCGTGTCTCCTGCTGGGGTTGGGAGGCTCTCAGTCTCCACCTCGCCCATCAGGCCTGTGAAATCCCCACTCTTGGTGCGTAAAGCACAGGCAGCGGCAGCGGAGGGTTCTGAGGTCCTTCCCCCTTGGAAGCAGGAAGGCTACGTAGCCACGTCTGAAACGAGAATGAGAGACACCAGAATAACGACAAGTACGACCCAGATGAAGACTGAAGAGAGATGGGAGGGGAGATACGGTGTCCAGGAACAGATCACTGTCAGTGGCACAGCTGCGGCGGCGGCTGCTATCGGAGCTGGTGCTGCTGCCACTACTACTGCTGCGGCTGCAGCAGCGGCAGCAGAGGTAAGACATTTCTTCAGAAACATTTTGAAAGACCGCGGCTCATTTGCTCTGTCTTGTGAGGCGTTGACCGTGAATTGGCCTGTTCACGTAGAATTACGAGAAAGCTGTGCACCAGTCCCTGCTTATATGGCTATTTAGGCAGTGGAACCATAATGTCTAAATAGGATTAAGTCTGGGATGGCTTACCTATGGCCCTCTCAATGTTGTTGGACCTGCAACTCCCACAAGGCCCAGCCAACATGGCGGATGGTGAGGGATGGTGGGAGTTGGAGTCCAACAGCTTCTGGAGGGACCAATGATTCGCATCTCTGGACTGAGTGGTAAGTCCACCTGCTTACCTTGTGCTCAGCACCCATGTTGTTACGTTGTTGTTGTTTTATGCCTATGGGGGAAAATATATGTCTTTTCATGTGACTCATTTGGGTCCCACAGGGCATTGAGAAAACAGCAGCTGTTGCTACAGTAGTTGCTGCTGTAGACATGGCCAGAGTGAGAGAACCTCATCCAAGCGCTGTAGAACAGACTGCTAAAAGGACAGCAATGACTGCCTTACACATTCAACCTGTCCAGGAGCAGGTAGAAGCACAATAAAACAGCAATATACCTCTCTATATATGTATCTATAACATCCTCTCCTTGCCATTCACACAACCACCGCATGAATCAGCAAACAATTAACAAAATACTACCAAGCATTCCAGATAAGCATGTATTAATGGTAAAGAAAAACATCTGAATATAAACCATTGGGGTCAACTAATATCAATACACCAATCCGTTTTATATTAATGGCAGGAATCAGCTAACAGTTTTTAAACCATTTTTATACTGTACAGATGTCCCAGGACTGATTTTAATAACCCCAATAAACAATGATTCAATGAGACAGTTTAGGCTAATCTAACATTAATTTTATCATACTGACAAAGGTGTTCCTAATATTTAACTTATCTTCCCACCCCCTGGCCTGAGCTTGAAATAACTTTTCCCCAAGCATATACTCCTCCAGCTGTCATGATGTTTGTGATTTATTTATTTTTCAAAGTGTCTGTTTGCTGAAAATAAATGTTAAGGCTTGGTTTTCTTTGTTTCCACCACAACGATCAGATTAAAAAGGAAGCTACCATAGTTGTTACTACTGGTAAAGCCAGAGAACAAGAGGTAATATCAAGAACTAGAGAAGGAGTTGCTACTAAACAAGAACAAATACACATCACTCATGAAAAGGTGAATAGTACCTATTTTACCCATGGGAAGGTCACTTCTTGTCACTTTTGTTTCATTTGCAAGCTGTATACCTCATGATCAATGATAAGCCATGCATCCATTTTCCTTTTGTCTTGTTTGCTAGGATTTGGAAGAGCCTCATAATAGAATGTGTGTGCTTATTGTGACATCACTCTTCCAAGCCCCAATTCATTGATTTGTCACTGCTAACATTCATACAAGTCTTTCTTGGTTGTGGCTGATCTATATATATGTGTGTGTGTGTGTGTAGACTAGAGAGGGCTGGTTGTGCCCAGAAGCTTTACTGGTTTGAGAGCAAACCAACAATGAGCGTCTAACACAGAAAATGCTGTAAAGTTTGGTCTTATGTTAAAGATGTTGGGTAGAATTCAAAGAATCGTGAAATTAGCTACCGTATGTGAGCCCGGAACAGCTGTAATTTCCTCCCCTGCTGTTTTCTCAATCAGTAACTGCTCTCCTTGCCACACATGGCAAACTGATTTTAAAAATAAGGGGAGTTTTCAAAGGAAAAAAAATGATGTCAGAAATTTCACTGGGCTGTCATAATCCCCTTACCATGAAACTAAGCAGTGATATCCAGTTGTGACATGCAACAGCCATTCCACAAGCGGGCTCCTTGTTTTTAGCACCACACAACAGCCAGATCCAGTGGGTGTCTTGCACTTACATAGGATGCACTTATATAGGATGTTGCACAACTGCTATTGTTTTGTTTCATGGCAGTTAACCATTGTGTACTGCCTCTGGCACAACCACTTACAAAACAACACAAACCCTCAAAATTCAGGCCCTAATGCTACACTGGACCCCACCTGAGCCATCCTTGTTGTGCAGGCCAATATTTCCTGATTCTACACCGTATGATTGAAAGTTTTAAGCTTAAAAATATGCACCCCTGCTTGTCTTTTCTGAGAGTGAGTTCTGGGATGCTGACTCCCCCCATCCTTCTCTGTGAGTCAGGTCTCACGATGCTACACCATCCCTCCATTCATTGTGAAGTGTTCTGTAACATCGTAGAGCTTGCTGTCACATGATTTATATGTGAGCATCTGATAATTTCATGCCGGATTTCACATTTACTTACAGTACTTTAAATCAGGACCATGGAGAGAAGTTAAGGTGGGAGGGAAACAGGAGTGTGGGCTCCTCTTTAAAGATGAGTACCTCCTGAAGTTCTTGCTGATGTGAATATTATGCACTCTGTCAAATTTCATTGCGCCTCAGTTCACCACAGAAGAACAGACAACTTCCTGTATTGAAACAGAGAAGAAGATGCTCTTGTTGCTTTTCAGAACGCAATAGAATTCTCCTTGTGAGGATTGTTCCATTATAAAAGAATACGCAATCAGTACAACAGTAATACATGCCTTCAGGGGGAAAAAATGTCTATAGCTGTTTCCCTTTCTTCACATAAAACCCTTTGTTAATGGGAATGCAGCCTAAATGTTAAAATGCTCTGTTTTCCGAGAGGTAATGATGTAGTGTCACTTCAGTGAAAAGCAAACACAGGACCACTGAGAAACAAAGAGGGAAGAATCCGCATGTTTAGCGGGAAATCTAAAGTAACCCTTTCCTCAACCTTTCTTTTTAAGGGGCAACAGGCCCCCACCCACCAAGAAAAAAAGAAAAAACCCACACACCACCAATTATGAGCTCTCCAAAAAAAAAAAATCCATTCTATTTCCCTTCTCCTCAACTAATATCCAGCACCCACGGCTGTGGAGTGTTGAATGCTAGTTGAGGAGAAGGGAAATAGAATGGAGTTTTTTGGGAGAGCTCATATTGGCTGCTGGGTGACACAACAAGAACACTCTTTTTAGGATGTGAGGATACACTGCAGCTGTTTGTGGATGGTCTCCTTGTTATTCAGACTCCTAATCTCGCTAACTCCCCAACAGTTTTATCACATGGTAATAATTTATACCATGAGTTCCCCCCCCCCCCAAATAAATTATTCTATGGAGAATCCTTATATCAGTCTCCATTGTGTTTAGGATGGCATCTATAGGATTTAATACTTCCCACTATTATTCAAGCATAGAATGTGTAGCTGTTCCAGCTCTAGCTGAACAGTATAGAGTTGAGCATACTGATTTCCATATACTTAAGTTTCACTTAGTTCTGTCTAGGATTATGGCCACTGGAGCTTATCTCCTTGTTCCTGGATAAAGTGGTGTGATTTATTGCTGAGATTTGGTATAACTTAAACTTACTCTTTCTTTCTTTCCATAAACAACAGATAAAAAAGGAACCAGTAAAAGTTCCTGTGCCCAAGGTAATAATTGCCACCGACACAGTTAAGGCGCAAGAACAGATTTCGCGAACCAGAGAAGAAATTTCAACCGCAAGAGAACAAATTCACATCACTCATCATGAAAAGGTGAATACAGCTTTTAAAAATGTGTCGTTAACCCATCTACCTCTTGGTTGCAAACCTTATTCTATGCCAGTTGCTTTTAAATTCCCTTGCTTTATGAAGTGGTATTATGTTGCAACAATAGAAGCTTTGATGATTTCAAGAGGAATCCTGCATTTTAGAGTTTGTAAGATTATAAACTGGTTTGTTTTTTCCTTACCAGGATGCTCATAAATTTTGCTAGATAATTATTGACATTTTACAAGCTGATTTTTGTTGCAGACACCAAACAGGGGGGAAAAACACCAACCCAAATATTTGTCAGCAATCAAAGTTTTCCAACTGAAATGCATGAAATATTATGCCCAGTTCAAAATGTCTCATTGGTTTCCATGTTGTTATTGGGCCTTATTTTGCTAATGTGAGGGTCAATGTCTCAGAATAACAGCCTACTGTGTTGGCCTAGCAAACCAACCGTGAATTATGAAAATCTCAAAAATCACATTTGGCAACTTAGTTTGGCTTGCAAGTCCGACAAATATTAGACTGTTTCCACAAATGGTTCCACATGGATATCAAGCAAGATGCAGTTACAGAAAGTCTGCTTGTGGTGATAAATGTACCTTTTGGATCTTTGAAAGAAAACTCCTTGTACTCTCACTGATTGCTGGGATGGGGGGCATTTTAAGTAATCAGCAAAAGGAGTTTTGTTACTTAATAAATTGGTTGCCTCTTTCCCAATTTAGACGGAACTCTACTGAATCCAGTAGATCCACAAAGGATTAAGACGGGACTGTGTGCAGCCCTTACATTGCCCTAATTCTAGGGTCTGCCTAGAAATCCTTCCCTTTTTTCCTTTCCCTTTTCTCCTTATGCTTTGCCTTGCTTTCCCCTGATGTCCAGTTAATATTTTTGCAACACCATATCATATATAATCACACCTCTCTTTTTACGAAAAAAAATCAGAAGAGGAAAGAAGTTGTGAAGCCCGTGAAACCTTCTGTACCTAAGGTTGTAATTACAACTGATAAACCCAAAGTACCCACTACAGTAGTTAAAACCACAGAGGGGATGGCCGCCAAACCAGAACAAGTCCACCTTATCCAAGAAAAGGTGAATAGACCTGCTGGGTGATGTCATTCTCATATCCCATCCTCATATTGACATTATCATATGCCTTCAATAAATGTACTAACTTTTTTTTTTAATACCCTGCTGGTGTTGGTTCCCTTAAGAGAAATGGAAAGTGGGGTCCTGTTTTTTTTTTGTTCATTGCAGTATGCCGTAATATTTTCACAGCTTCCCTGTGATAACATTTCAGGCTTTGAAAAATTCATATACTAAATTGCATTTTAATTTTCTGGTGTTTAACTAGCCATCCAGTTAAATAACCAAGCGCCAGTATTTATTCAGCTCAGGACCTGGGCCATTCTGCAAGGCACGAAGTGTTTAATCCTGTTAACCTTTCCCTGCCCGCGCATTCCAGTGTCATCTCTCATTCTGGCACCTTTTATTTTTGAGGCGTTAACGTGACTTAAACTTCTTTCCTTGCCATGTAACGATCAGATAAGAAAGGAAGCCGAAAAAACTGTCGTAGCTCCGAAAATCATTGCTGTTGACAAACGCAGGGAGCAAGAAACAGTATCGAGAGCTAGAGAAGAAGCTGCTGTCAAAAGAGAACAGATACATCTAGTTCACGAACAGGTGAATAGAGCTCTCAAAAATGTGAAATGCACCAATCAAAGTTCTTTTTAAACTCTGCAACATCCGCACTTGTGACATTGTCCCAGAGCATGGCAAATATGCCCGCTTTGAAACAGATAGCCTTTCCAAAGTACAGTTATTTCATCTGTATATTTTTTGCTACTTGCGTTTATATCTAGATGAAACAGAATGCTGAGAAAATAGTCACAACTTACTTTCCAAACCCTTTTGTCATTAGATTTGAGGTTCCAAAATAACTTTCTTAAATGAATGATCTAGATCAGGCATAGGCAACCTTGGCTCTCCAGATTGTTTTGGAACTGCAACTCCCATGATCCCTAGCTAACAGGGCCAGTGGTCAGGGATCATGGGAGTTGTAGTTCCAAAACATCTGGAGAGCCGAAGTTGCCTATGCCTGATCTAGATCTAGCAACCCACAAGATAAAAATACAGTGCATTTTTAAACAAATAAGTAACCGTTTAATGAAATGGGATTTGTGATGCACTTTATTTTAAAGTATGGAGAGGCTCAGGCAAACAAACAATAATTTAGCCAAGAGACCATGCAAAAGACCAAACTACCCCAGAACCTAAAGCTCTGAGCCAATTCACCTGTAAGAGAATTTTACCATTCACGAGGAGCAGATCTGTAATAAAATGGTCCCATGTAACCATCCAATATCTTCTTGAAATATGTGTTGCAAAATTATCTGAAAAGCTAGTACGTTTGTACATACATCTTTTTATCCGTAAATCTTCGTTTGCATTGAACTTTATATATATATATGGGTTTCAGAAAATGCTATTCTTTCTGTATGCATATATACATATACACAAGTATCCAATCGGAGCAGACCCCTAGAAGGAGGGAAATGCTCACAATTGGTCTTCAAATACAGTATTTGAACATTTCATATGAGACATACTGTATTTGTGCATTTATCTGTCTGCATAGTGTACAGTGCAATCTGCCATCTTCCATCCTCCATATCCAGAGATTTCAAATGGACTTTTCAATTTGTATTCAAGGAAAAGGAGCTCCAGAATACATGGGGCCATAATGTATACATATGATAGTAGTGAAACATAAACATGGAATACAGAAGCACCTGGATTATGGACAGCCAGATAAGCCTGCATGAATGTCTTCTGTGCTAGCCATTCCATGTCAGTAACCTAGATATGTGCTGGTGTTCTGTAAATGTTACCTTTAGATTGGTGTTGGCAAAAGAGCGGAAGCTGTAGCCACAGTTGTTCACGCGGTTGATCAAGCACGCACTAGAGAACCAAGAGAGGCAGATTATGCGGAAGAAGCTTATTCGGAACAGGCAGCTTTGGAACTTGGATACAAAGAACAAACTTTAGCACGACACGTTGTTGAGTTGCCTCCAGAACATCATGTGGTCACCAGAGTAGTGAAAACCGAGGACATTCACGTTCCTCCTGAGAGGCACATAACCGCTGCTGAAAAAATGGGGATGTCTGTCTCAACACAGGTTAGGCTCCCGTTTATAGCCACGCAGCCATTCCGATGGCTGCTGGAAAATATTTGTTTCTGTTTCGTCCGCTCGGTATGCGCCATGCTATGCTCAACAAAACGTTTTGTCGGTTAATGTAGATTAAAAGGACCTCCGAAACGTCCGTCGAAAAATCAATCCATGTGGAACACACACGTCCCCGCACAGCAAGCCCTCATTTTACAGTTTCAAAAATTTCTGTTCCTAAACCAGATCACACTTATGAGGTAAGAGGAGGAGGAGGAGGAGGAGGAGTAAGGGTGTGTCAGGCAAACAGCCACATCACCGGAAACAAGCACTATGTGTGCTTCTGTATGCAGATCCGAGTTCAAAGTGGCCGATATGCAAGGGTAATGAGGAGGTTTGTTTGTGGATCTTGCCCATAAATCATTCCTTGTCTCCTCCCAATCTAATATGAAAACACCTCAGGAAAAGATGTGGCATTCTTTAATATTTTATTGGGCTGTTCTCTCTTAAAATACTGCAGATCTATCTGCATAAGGAGTCTGTAAAATCATCTGATAAACTCCATTTTCTGAATCATTATTTCATAATCATACTAGATATTGTCCATAAAGGGACAATAAGGTAGTGGTGGGGAGGAAAAGAATCCTGAACAAAATGCTACGTGCCTGGCATACACCTTTCTTCTCAAGAAGTGTAGAGAATTCTCTCTAAATGCTCACCCCATGCATTAATCAAATAATTCCCAAAATGAAACCATTTATTCTTTCTTCCTCAATGGTTCTGCTGCATACTAAATCAGTTTAGGAATTAACGTACTACACCTACATAATCCATACTATATCATACGTCTCTGCTAGTACTTTATGCTTTTGCAGTACTTTAATCTTCCTCTTTTTCCACTCCTTGTTGACATTTTAATTGTCTCCTTTACAGGCCTCATCTAATGATCCCATCTAATTCATTTTTAGAGTTTAGATTTGTGTTATCTCTTTGTCTTTACATTATGAATTGCACCCTTTTTAAAAAAAAAGCCTCAAGTACATGTAAATAATGCAAAAATGTTTGGAATTTACTGTAACATTGCTCCCAAATAAAATACAGATAGGTACTGGATACCTAATGTAACAATCTGGGCATTTTAACTGAAAGGGAATTAGCAGCCTAACTCTGTATGTTTGAATATTTACAATGATATCATTTGAATTTCTATCAAACAAGCCTAGAAGTCACATGACGTCTACAAGACTTCTGACTGCTTAATAGCAAATCTGGAATGGTTTTAATTTGAATAATGCCAAAATAACAAAACATGATTTTGCATTATTTCAAAAACTGTAACAGCTAATTGTCAGTAGACATAAAAGAATTAATCACTTCTTATTTTTCAAAAACTGCCCATTACAATAAAAAGTGCTGGTGCTTTTCTTTCTTCTCTCTCTCTCTTTCTCTTTACGTGTATTTGCTTGGGTAATACATTGTGCACCTATTGCAGAAAAGTAGCAAAGTGGTAACTCTCTTTCTCTTGGGTTGGTTAGGTTTCAATAGCAGGATCTGCTATAGCTACTCTGCAAAAGGAGTTGTCAGCAACTTCTGTTCCAAAGATCACCAAGCCTGTGAGGCCTCCTCTTGCAAAGTCACCCGAACCCAGGATGCTGCCGGAGAAAGTAGCCTCCCCGCAGTTTCCTTTTGTAGAGGCAGCTGACACCTATCAGACGCGTTATGGTGCTGAAATGAAGAGGGAAATGGGTGTGAGCATGACAGGTGGCCTGGTGCAACGGGAACGTGTTGAATTAATGCAAGAAGGCGAACCAGAGGTTTGTCACTAAGGTCACCCCCAACCATCTTGATTTGCATCCGGAGTAACCCGATGTGTTTACAACTCTCCTCCATTACCAGCCTCTTCCCCACCCCCCTTGACAATATCTCTCCCCCTACTGACCTTTGTGTACCATGTGTTGGTGGTTTTTTTTTTGTCTTGCACCATTCATCTCTAAAGAACCTAACATCACTTTGTCACAGCAAGCAGCGAAGAAGGACGGGCAAGGAGTCTTACTTCCACTCGCATGCATGATGCCCTTGTCTTCCTCAGCCTTGCGTGTCCTGTATTAACTTGGCTTTATATATCCCTAGGTGATTGAAGCTGCTAGAGTTCCTGCGGTACCAGTAGAAGTTCCTGCCACACCTCCATCCATAGTAACAGTAAGTGATGGATGCGCAGCACTTTTCCGACTGTAATCTGCTCTGTTATTTTCCTTCCTTCCGTCCCACATTCAAAATACGATGAAGCTCTGGTGCCATCTAGTGTATGTAGTCAGTGGGATGAAAAGCAAAATCAATCAGTAGATGTTTTGCAGCTAGTCATATAAAATGTCAGCTGTATGTTGGGTAGCTTCCAACATAAAGAAAAACATAATAAAACATTAAACATTTTTTTTAAAAAACCTTCCCTGCCTTCATATGTCTTCTAAAGCAGGGTTTCCCAAACTTGGGCTTCCAGCTGTTTTTGGACTACAATTCCCATCATCCCTGACCGCTACTCCTGGTAGCTAGGGATGGTGGGAGTTGTAGTCCAAAAACAGCTGGAGGCCCAAGTTTGGGAAACCCTGTTCTAAAGGTTGTAGAGTTACTTATCTCTTTGGCTTGGGGGTCACATAACTCCTTACCTTCCAACATTTCTCCGATGAAATTAGGGATGTCCTAAGGAAAAGCAGGACATTTGGGGATCAAATATGAAATTGTTGCATGCAAGGGGTATCCCCCCCCCCCATTCAGTTCAATGGAGGGAGCAGACACAAAGCACAGAAGAATGCTCATATGGCTTTGTTCCCTTGGCTGAAATGGCTTGTTCAGTTTCTATGCGGTGATCTTAGTAGGAGCATCAATTTAAATCCAAGTTTAGTCATTTTAAAGCAAAGGGCTATTTTCCTGCACTTCTTAAAAACACCATTGATTGTGAGCAGGGAAATTATATGAATTTGTGTGTGTGTGCGTGTGTCTGTGTTATCTAGGTCCTGAAAAATGTGACCGTCATGGAGGGAGAGTCTGTCACTCTGGAATGCCGCATCTCTGCTTATCCAGCACCAACTGTTTCGTGGTACAGAGAAGACTATCGCATCGAGAGTTCCATAGATTTTCAGATCAGCTTTGAGGCAGGAGTCGCTCGCCTTGTGATTCGAGAAGCTTTTGCAGAAGACAGCGGAAGATTTACTTGCACTGCTACCAATGAGGCAGGAAGTGTAAGCACTTCATGCCACCTGACTGTACAAGGCAAGTACAGAAAAAATAACAGAGGGGAGGCTTTATTTACAATAGCTGACAGGTGGGCACTGCCCCCTTAATGAGAATGTTTTCTGGGTATCTTAAGTAGATGGCTGAGTAAACTACAGTATGAAGTAACTTTGGTTCTATGCACACAGTTAGTTAACAAAGAAGGGTCTAAAACCATGATTTTGTCCTGGTTTGATTTAACTAACTGTGGTTTAGGGAAAACAACACAGTTTCCTATACTTGGACATAACAGGAAATGATAGTTTGTGGGAAACAATGACTGGAAAGAGAAGGGGAGCATGTAAACCTGAGGCGTATGCCTACTTGGCCTCATAATGCTAAGCCATAGTTTAGCATTTCATCTAAATTAGGTCACAAAGTTCCTCAGTATCTGACCTCCTCAGAAGTGCCAATTCCCCATCATGGAAAGTATACTGACATCAGTATTATTATTATTTTATAATAGTCTCAGAAGAGTTTGAGAGCAAGGAAGCTGTTTCTGCAAAAGTGATCACAGAAGAAAAACGGTAATGATTTTCAAAAGTGTTTGGATTGTGGTGACTCCTTTCATACTTAGCGCCTGATGGATCGTGACATTTGCATTTTACCTTTTCCCCCTGTGATTGCTCTTCTAGCTACGTGGAGTCAAAAGATGTAGTGATGGCTGAGGTCACTGCTGCAGAAGAAATATCTGGAGAACCTGCTGCTCCATTCTTTGTACGGAAACCGACCGTACAGAAGTTAATTGAAGGTGGATGTGTCATTTTTGAGTGCCAAGTTGGGGGCAACCCAAAGCCACATGTTTACTGGAAGAAAGCTGGGCTTCCTCTTACGACAGGCTACAGGTACAGTATGAATTCTACAGTTGTGTGCACTGTCTACATCAGGCATTCCCAGACTTTGGCCCTCCAGATGTTTTGCACTACAATTCCCATCTTCCCCGGCAACTGGTCCTGTTAGCTAGGGATCATGGGAGTTGTAGGCCAAAACATCTGGAGGGCCACAGTTTGGGGATGCCTGGTCTACATGATATGATACCTAGACACAAAACAATTTGTTTGCTCTGCAGTACGGCTCAACTGCTGCAAGATTGGTTATATCCAATCTTGGGTGAACAGAAGGCAGCTTGCTCAATGCATCTCCCCCCCTCCTCTTTGCAGCCATTTATATGCCCCTCTCTTTAAACCCTTCCTCATTGTCAAAATGAGCTATGAAACACCCCAGAGCTGTGACTAATGCAGCTGCAGCAGGCATGGGATAACTGTACAAAATCAGGGAAGGGAACAGAGTACAAGATTCTTCCACCCAATTTTGGGTGATTTGCTTTGTGCTGCACAACCCACACTGCTCAACAGACCCTCCAGACACCCTGGAGAGATAGGGGAAGAGAAAGATCTGTTGTGCACGATCATTTCCATTCATCAGTGTTAGGTACAACACACAGATTTCCTTTCAATGAAGAGAAAGAGTTGTTTTGCTTCAAGTCTCCACTAGGAGATCCTCTAAGCATCCGTTGCACTCTTGACAAGGAGATGTTGGCCACCCAGAGTGGAGCAGCCCAGGGAATGAACAGATGGGCAGTTGGGCTCCTAGCCACTCAAAGTCAGGGTGGAGAGGCATGGTTTTTGTGACCCCCTGGATCTGTGCCCTTCGATGGGCAAGAACCTGGCCATCCCCTAGGTACACCCCTGCTTACTGAAACCAGGTCAAAATTAGCATGGTAGTGTGATCTTGGCATCTCAGACCTGACTCAAATGTTCAAACACTGTAGATGGACTGTATCATTTCAGGATAAGGATGCCCTGCCCTCCACATCAGAAACATGCTGAATGTGGATAGTTAGCTGATTGGACAAAAAACTAGGATGGAATCTTCTTCTTAACATAGTGGCTCTTTGCACCAAGAGAACTTTTGATGTGGGAGACCATGTGGACCCTAATCTGCATTGGAAGAGTCTTGAGAGCATTATCAGTGCTGGTCCAATACATTTTTCTGCCTGAAGCAGAGTGCCAAATGTCACCCCATTCTCATACTAGGGCCAGCACTTGGATAAGTCTTGCTGCACCATTAATTTCTGCCTTCTTCTGTTCCCCTACATTTCTCAACTACACCTTGCTGCATGCTAGGGCCAACCCTGAACACTGGACCACACGTTTTTCTTGAAGTGATGAATCAGCAGCTCCCCATCACAGATGTTAGACTTTCATAGCCTGTTATGCCTTTGGAATTGTTTGTTCTTATGGTTGTTCTTTTCTTATGTTCCCAAAGATACAAAGTGCTTCATAAAAAAGAGACTGGGGAATGCAGACTTGAAATTTCGATGACTTTTGCCGACGATGCCGGAGAATACACTATTGTCGTTCGCAACAAACATGGGGAAGTTTCTGCATCAGCTTCCTTACTGGAAGAAGGTATGTGAGTAGGGAATTTGGGGTTGATGGGCATATTTGCAAAGTGGCATTTGCTAGTTTGTTCTGTTGTTCTATAAAATGCTTCCTAATTTCAGAGAGGGTATGGGGCCCTCTAGGCATGAGGAAAGGCCTCTGTGGGTGTATCGGTGCCCATGGGCACTGCATTGGAAAACTTCAGGCAAGGAGACACTGTTGTTGTCTAAGAATTGACAAAGTCACAACAGGGGTGGGTCTACTATGAAACTAATGGAGCTTAAGGTTCAGGGCCCCTAATCCTGGAGGGGCCCCAGAAGCTACTTTAGTCTATATTGCTTAAATGGTTGGGTTCCAGAAGGCCCAATATGAATACCGTAACTACAAATGATTACTTTTTTGTTGTTGTATCTATTTCAACAATTGCAAAATTTGAGAGTCCATAGCACACGTTGGCGTGCAGTGAATATTTTTGTAGGGGGACCGTTAGGGCCAAGGCACCAGGTTGCAAGGGCAATTTGGAGGGGGGGGGGTTGTGTGTGGGAGCATCATACCTCCCTCCACGTTGGAGCATCACGCTTCCCTCCCTAAGGCAGGCAGAAGCTCCCCAGGCTTTGGGAAGGAGGCACTAGACCAGGCATCCCCAGACTTCGGCCCTCCAGATATTTTGGACTACAATTCCCATCTTCCCCAACCACTGGTCCTGTTAGCTAGGGATCATGGGAGTTGTAGGCCAAAACATCTGGGGGGCCACAGTTTGGGGATGCCTGCGCTAGGCTTTAATACTTTAATACTCTAATTCACTGGGAACATTTAGGGGACTAGCCTTGACCCGTAGTCCACTGACCGCACACCACTGTAGCACTGATGTCGTCAATGTGTGGTGATCTGTCATGGAACAACCCCATTGAAGAAGACAACAGTTGCCCAGACCTCATTGCTTGTTGCCAAGGGGCCCCCATGACAGTTCAAGCTTCAGGGCCCCCCAAATGTAGGTCTTCCGCTTGTCACAATTGCCCAGCTTGTCCAGATTAACATGGCAAGAAGTGACAAGGGTTTCTTACACACTGTACAAGAGCAAAGATCCCTGGAATTTATAAAGTAATAGCTGAATATGGCAATGAGAGTTAACATACAGTACGTAGATACCACAAGAAGGATGGTGTTGGCTAATCTTAGATGTTGACTTAACCAGGGATTGCTTAACATTTTAGTATCAGAACACAGCATTGGAAATTTGTGCTTGTTACCTTGCATCTGATCCATATTGTTTCCAACATATATTTGGCACAATCACCGAGACCTAACAATTCACACGTGAGCCCCAGCAAATCACTTAGGGGCCTCTGTTTTATAACATTCATTAAAAAGGCATTCTAATTATAATGCAACTATAAAGGAAGGGCAGAATCAGTGTCCCTAACTCAGCACAAAAATATTATGTTTTGGGACCCTTTCCCCCCATCAAACCAGCACTCAGATGGCAACATGTACTCATATGTCCATTTACTAAAATGAGTATATTTTTTACCTTTAGCTGACTACGAGGTCTACCTAAAATCTCAAGAAACACTCTATCAAACCCAAGTAACTGCATATGTACAAGAGCCTAAAGTGGCTGTGGTAGCCCCACCACCTTTGTATGCCGACTACGAAAAAGAATATGAAAAAGAACAAGCTCTAATTATGAAGAAAATGGCAAAAGATACTGTGCTCGTCAGAACTTTTGCTGAAGAACAGGTAAGTCGATTGAAGTAGTCGTTTATAATTTCAAGACGTTTCAGTTCTGTTTTGCTTCTTTCTTTTTCTTTGTGGTTGTCCTAAGAACCGAAATATAACCCCCATTAAATAGACTGAACAATTCTTTTGTTGTAGGAATTTCACATTTCCTCCTTTGAAGAAAGACTTATCAAAGAAATTGAATACAGAATTATTAAGACCACCTTGGAGGAACTCCTTGAAGAAGACGGAGAAGAAATGGTGGTAGATGTTTCTGAATCCGAAACAGTGGAAGCGGAATTTGAAATGAGGCTGAAGAATTACCGCATCCTTGAGGGAAGTGGTGTGACCTTCCATTGCAAGATGACTGGATATCCTTTGCCCAAGGTATGTATTGTCATACATGTGGAGGAAAAACTTAAACACGTAGCAGAGTTCCCAAAAATAGACCAGAGGCAATTGTACTTCAGCAGGGCTTTTACTTGCTACTGAAGGCAAATAAGCATAATGGTCACAAATCCAGTACATTCAGGATTGGCACAGTCCATAAAAATCCAATTTCAGCACTTACAAAGCTTATAAACTTATAACAAGACTAAACCTTAACCCTAAGCATACTATGTTCAGAACACCCCACCCATAGCTGCCAAGTCTCCCGTATTCCCCGGGAAACCCCCATTTTTCCAGCTGTCCCCAGCCGAAAAAACAGATTTTTTTGTTTTTCCCCCGGTTTATTCTGGCACGGTGGCCATTTTGGAACTGGGCAGAGCATGCTCAGAAGCGACTTTTGATGCTGCTTTGCCCAGTTCCAAAATGGCTGCAGCGCGACTTCTGGTGTGGCGGCCATTTTAGAACAGGGCAGAGCAGCAACAAAAGTCGCTTCTGAGCATGCTCCGCCCAGTTCCAAAATGGCGGCAGCGTTTCTTCCGGTTTGCTACTTCCGGTCCAGTCCCTTATTTCTCAGGCCAGAACTTGGCAGGTATGACCACGCCAGAAGGAAGAGAGATAGAAAGAGAAAGTAAAACCTAGGCTCCTTCTGGCCTATATTTATAGTCAGCATGACCTTAATTGGAAAAGATAAGACAGCTAGTTCAAGCCAGCTGCACTCAGCTTCTCTGAAGATATAACCCATACAATCATGGAGTTTATTTCACACAGAGAAGCTTCTAGAAACTTCCAGAACCCTCTTGAATTAATCAGAATAGGAAAGATCTCTATACATCAGATCAATACTTTCTGCACTAAGAAATGCAAACTGACGTGTGTGTGTGTGTGTGTGTGTGTGTGTGTGTGTGTGTGTGTACTTTACAACAGTGTGCTATTTGTATGCCTCCCACCATCACCAGTTAAATCATGTTTGTATAGGGGACATTTCTTCATTCATCTGACTGCAACAGGAAAACCAATTTGCAAAATTAACACCTTTCATAGTTTACAAAAGTAACACGTCTGACGTTTTGCACACAGCTAGATGAAAACAGATATAATTTGAGGAAGCTTTATTTTACTGTTTCCGTTCTTTAAGTTCGGCGTGCCTTTTCATGTATTGTAAAGAAAGAAAAAGGAAAGAGAGAACACATATCCACACATTTTCATCTTACCAAACCAACTACTAAGAGTGTGAAAATCAACTGAGCATGTCATGGGAAATTTTAGGACATTTATAGGGAACCTCATTCTTGCCACCTACATAGTTTTGCAAGTTTGAATTTTTTTTATGCAGATTGCATGGTACAAGGATGGCAAGCGTATCAAGCATGGAGACCACTACCACATGGAGGTTCTACAAGATGGCAGAGCCAGCCTGCGTTTACCTGTTGTCTTACCGGAAGATGAAGGCATTTATACTGTCTTTGCCAGTAACTTAAAAGGAAATGCCATATGTTCTGCAAAATTATACGTTGAGCCTGTTGGACCAACTGGGTCTCCAGGTTATATCCCATCTCCTGAAATGATTAGAAGATATCGGTAAGAATCTATTTTATTTTTATTTATTCAGTCATTCATTCATTTATTTAGTAAATTTATATACACCCTTCTTCATAAGATCTCAGGGCGGTTCGCAGAAAAGAATACAAGATAAAAACACAAGTAAATTATTAGAACAAAACAGCAAAACAATAACCACCTCCTTCCCACAGACACATTTAAAAGGTTGCAGAATGTTAATCAGCCAAAGGCCTGGTTGAAAAGGAATGTTTTCACCTGGCACCTAAAAATATACAATGAAGGCACCAGGCGAACCTCCCTGGGGAGAGCATTCCACAAACAGTGAGCCACTACAGAGAAGGTCTGTTCTCATGTGGCCACCCTCTGGAGCTCATGTGGAGGAGGCACATGAAAAAGGGCTTCAGATGATGAATGCAGAGTATGGTACAGTTTATATGGGGAGAGACGGTCCTTGAGGTATTGCAGGCCTGAGCTGTTTAAGGCTTTATAGGTCATAACCAGCTTGAATTGGGCCTAGAAGCTAATTGGCAGCCAGTGCAGAATAAGTCACATCCCCGAGTTAGTCTGGGGAGAGGAGTGGCCCACTAGATTATAGCCAAAACACAGGTGGTGACCCTGTATCCCTACATATGTTGTTGGACTACAGTTCCCCTCATCCTTGACCCTTGGTCATGCTGGCTGGGGCTGGTGGGAAATCGAGTCCAGTAACACCTGGAAAGCTACAGGTTCACTATCTCCTGGTCTAGGATGACTGTGGCCACATACAAGCAGTAGTTTGTATGTCCCACAACACAGCACTCTCTAATTAATTGACATACAGCCTGTATGGCTATAATGGAATTACTAAACGGAGGTTCCCTGTAGGTTGCTACATTTCAGATATCATTGGTAGCATGTGCTTAATAGGATGGTTTGTTATCTTTGCAGGTCTCTCTCTCCTCGCTCCCCAAGCCGCTCCCCTGCCCGCAGTTCCCCTTCACGCTCACCTGCACGGAGACTGGAGGAGACGGACGAAGCACAGCTGGAGAGGTTGTACAAGCCAGTGTTCGTCTTGAAGCCAACCTCATTTAAATGTGCAGAAGGGCAGACGGCGAGATTTGACCTCAAAGTTGTGGGCAGACCCATGCCAGAGACATACTGGTTCCACAATGGTATGAAACTCGCCACTCGTCATGCAGCTCTTTGCAAAATCAAAGATTCACATTGAAGGAAAACAACACTCCGGTCTAAAATAATACGTATATTTATTTCCATAGGTCAACAAGTCCTTAATGATTATACACATAAAATAGTGATTAAGGAAGATGGCACACAGTCGCTGATTATTGTTCCAGCTACACCTGATGATTCTGGGGAATGGGTTGTAATTGCCCAAAACAGAGCAGGCAAAACATCCATCACAATGACCTTGACAGTGGAAGGTATTTGATCTACCTCTTTTGGACATGGGTCTTTGATTACAGTAGTCTACCTCTTCAGTATCTTCATCTGATAACCTGTCATCTTCTTCTTTTTTAGCTAAGGAACACTTGGTGAGACCAGTGTTTGTAGAGAAGCTGAAGAACATGAGTGTTAAGGAGGGAAATAAACTGGAAATGAATGTGCGGGCCAGGGGTAACCCTAATCCTGACATTGTGTGGCTGAAGAACAGTGACATCATCGTACCCCACAAATATCCAAACATAAAGTGAGTCTTTATTTATTTTGTTCAGTAAATATATAACTAACTTGTTTAATCTGTAATGGAGTGAAAGAAATCATTTATTTGTATACATACACATGTACAAATGATGCCGTATGCAATGGCTACACTGCAATTGAAATATAACTCAATAAATGAGTAAGGAAATTGAGGAGAGTTATTTGTAAGATAAAATGAGCTCCACGGGGCTCTTGGCATCTTCAGCTGATGCTCATACACCAGTTCAAGA
Source organism: Zootoca vivipara (assembly GCF_965207765.1). Taxonomy (NCBI): domain Eukaryota; kingdom Metazoa; phylum Chordata; class Lepidosauria; order Squamata; family Lacertidae; genus Zootoca; species Zootoca vivipara. Next base: position 21,731,082 of record NC_142582.1, on the reverse strand, counting down.
ACTTCCTCGGCACTAGTAAATAAGATATTGTGGGTGAGCAGGATTTTATGTAGATTTCAGTGAAATTCTCCAGCAGCATTTGTGAATTTGCTAACCATTAAAACAAAAAACAATTGCATTGTGACCGAAAAGCTTTACGAAGAGCAAATGTTTACTTTTGACACTCTGTGTTTCAGGATTGATGGAACAAAAGGAGAAGCTGCACTGAAAATCGAGCACACTGTGAGGCATGACGCTGCATGGTATACTGCGACAGCCATCAACAAAGCTGGACGTGACACTACACGGTGTAAAGTGAATGTTGAAGTTGAGCTCACCGAACCCGAACCAGAGAGGAGATTAATCATCCCCAAGGGGACTTACAAAGCAAAAGAGATTGCAGCACCAGAACTAGAACCTCTCCACTTGCGTTATGGTCAAGAGCAGTGGGAGGAAGGTGACCTTTACGACAAAGAAAAACAACAGAAGCCGTTTTTCAAGAAGAAGCTAACTTCCTTAAGGCTGAAGCGCTTTGGGCCAGCCCATTTTGAGTGCAGACTCACACCGATTGGTGACCCAACCATGGTGGTGGAGTGGCTGCATGACGGCAAGCCCTTGGAGGCAGCCAACAGGCTTAGAATGATTAATGAATTTGGATATTGCAGCCTTGACTATGACGTATCCTATCCCAGAGACAGTGGAGTGATCACCTGCAGAGCTACAAACAAATATGGCACTGATCACACATCGGCGACACTCATTGTTAAGGACGAGAAGAGCCTTGTTGAAGAATCCCAACTGCCAGAAGGCAGGATGGGGCTGCAACGCATTGAAGAACTCGAGAGAATGGCCCATGAGGGTGCTCTTCATGGAGTGACAGAAGATCAGAAAGTCAAACAGAAGCCAGAAATAGTCTTGTTTCCTGAACCAGCAAGAGTTATTGAGGGTGAAATAGCACGGTTCCGCTGCCGGGTGACTGGTTATCCGCAGCCCAAAGTCAACTGGTACCTCAATGGCCAACTCATTCGTAAAAGCAAGAGGTTTAGACTCCGTTACGATGGAATCTATTACTTGGATATTGTGGACTGCAAATCCTACGATACAGGTGAAGTCAAAGTAGCTGCTGAAAACCCCGAAGGTGCAACAGAACACAAAGTGAAACTTGAGATTCAGCAGCGGGAAGATTTCAGATCCGTGCTTCGCCGAGCACCTGAGCCTAAGCATGAAGCTCCAGCAACGGAGCCTGGCAAACTTTTGTTTGACGTTCAAAAGGTCGACAAGCCCGTTGAGAAAACTACCAAGGAGGTGGTGACGCTTAAGAAGGCCGAGAAAGTGAGCCACGAAAAAGTGTCCGAAGAATCTGAAGAACTCCGCAGTAAATTCAAGCGCAGAACTGAGGAGGGCTATTTTGAAGCAATCACCGCGGTGGAGCTCAAATCTCGCAAGAAGGACGAGTCATATGAAGAGCTGCTTAAAAAGACAAAGGACGAACTTCTTCACTGGACCAAAGAGTTAACCGAGGAAGAGAAGAAAGCCCTGTTGGAAGAAGGCAAAATCACTATTCCAACCATCAAGCCAGAGAAGGTTCAACTCAGCCCCAGCATGGAGGCTCCCAAAATATTGGAACGCATCCAAAGCCAGACAGTTGGCCAAGGAAGTGATGCCCATTTCCGCGTCCGTGTGGTAGGCAAACCAGACCCAGAGTGCCAGTGGTTCAAAAATGGTGTGCAGATTGAGAGGTCAGATCGCATCTATTGGTTCTGGCCAGAAGATAATGTTTGTGAACTGGTCATCCGAGACGCAACAGCAGAGGACTCTGCCAGCATCATGGTGAAAGCCGTTAACATAGCCGGTGAAACCTCAAGTCATGCTTTCTTGTTAGTACAAGGTAATATCCCTTTCCAAAAGGGGGCCTCTTGCCCCCTTTCCAAAATGTTGTCTTCATATAATATCCATTCTCATCTTTTGGTCTCTCTTTATTTTCTCTGCAGCCAAGCAGCATATCACATTCACACAGACTTTACAAGATGTCACTGCTAAGGAGAAAGATTCGATGGCGACCTTTGAGTGTGAAACGTCCGAGCCTTTCGTTAAAGTGCAGTGGTACAAGAATGGTCTGGAGATTTCTTATGGAGACAAATACAGAACCCACTCTGACAGGAAGGCTCACTTCCTTTCGGTGCTAATGATTGATAAGTCCGATGAAGACGATTACAGCTGTGCCCTGGTGGAAGACGAGTCTGTAAAGACAACAGCCAAACTAATTGTAGAAGGTGAGGGCAAAGGTTACTCTAGTATACCGTAATTTCTATCTCAATCTCTCTTTATTACTATAGAAATATGGGTGGTGCTGTGTAATGGGTGGCTCTTGGTGCAGGCGTCTCAGATCATAGATTTCCCCAGTGGCCAGATCAAACAACTGGTCTGATCAGCTGCACATTCTGTGTAACTAATGAGCACTGAGCCCAAGTTCCTGATTCTTTAAGTCTTGGAAGGTTTGCAGAGACAAAGTGAAGCAAAATCAAAATGAGTGCTTGGGCAATCATGTAACCATTCTGATGCCCAACCCTAGTCACTTTTAAAATAGCCAGCATTGCACTATTCAATTGGCCCATGGTTAAAAACAAACAACCCTGTTTTCAGGCTAGCTGGGGCTGATGGGAGTTTGGGGGAGGGGCTGCAGATTCTCCATCTTTGTATTTAAATAATTGACACATGGGCATAGCCCTAGATTAGCATAGAATGTACAAACATAAGAAGAGCCTGCTGGATCAGTCCACATTTTGAAAAGATGGAAATATTTTGAACTGGGCCTTCTTTTTAATCCAGTTGCTATTAAACATTATGGAACGTTCCGAAGTAATAAAATCACTTACTGAGATGTTTGCATCCGAATGCAGGTGCTGTGATTGAGTTTATTAAAGAACTGGAAGACATTGAAGTCCCAGAAACCTTCTCGGGGGAACTGGAATGCGAGCTTTCGCCTGAAGATGTCGAAGGGAAATGGTATCATAATGAGGTTGAGCTCAAACCCAGTAATAAGTATCTGATAACCTCACGCCGAGGTCGCCAAATCCTCACAGTTAAAGATGTTGCTAAAGAAGATCAAGGAGAATACAGCTTTGTGGCAGATGGGAAAAAGACCTCCTGTAAACTGAAGATGAAGCGTAAGTTGTTCTGCCTTCGAAATATTTGAGAGCAGGAGTGGGAAACCTTTTTCTCCCCCCCAGCACAAGGACCATATCCTATCATGAGTAGCCTTCCGTCATGCTAGTGGTGGGTGGAGCTGGAAACAGAGGCCAGAAGTGCAGATAGGTGGAACCACAAGTCTAGCTCTTGTCTTTGTGTAGTTCAACAATGGTGTGTGTGTGTGTGTGTGTGTGTGTGTGTGTGTGTGTACGCACACATTGTTATTATTATTATTGTTGTTGTTGTTGTTATTATTATTATTATTATTATTATTTCATTTCTGTCAGGGTAGTGTTGTAGGCTACTCCAGAGTAAAGACGCTCCACTCCTCCGTGTCTTTAAAGTCTTTATTGTGCATAGTATGTACAGGGCAAAGAGAGCTTCACGGAAACATGTCTAACTGCCTCCAGTAGATTCTCCCAATACCTCCCCCCTGAAACGTTTCCAACATAACAGTCTTGGCATTCCAAAGTGCCTCCCCTTTTGCCGGTGCACTTTGGATCTCCTGAGTTCCAGCAGGAATTTGAAAGGATGTCCCCTGGATGGCTCTCCCCTCGAAGATCCTGGATACTCCTCCTCCTCCCTTTCTGTCAACAAAGGTTGGTGGGCTGGCTCTCTGATGCTGCCAGAGCCTGGCCATCCAGTTTTCTGAGCCGTTCCCTTTCTTCCCCCTCCTCACTGCTGTCCACCTCATTGCTGGAGCTGTATCGTAAGGGATGTGGTCTTTCCCTGTACGACCCTTCCGTTACAATTTCTATACGACTTTATATTTTTAAGGGAAAAAAAACTCAAAGAGGTTTGCATCCTACATTAAAACATCAAATAAATCTATCCAGAACAAAACATGACAGAAGAAAGTCAGCTATAAAGTATACATTCAAAGCAGCATAATTAACAGGAAAGTAAAATATTATCTTGAAGATTGCAAAATAAAACATTACAAGGGTCAACTATAGAATGCACATTTAACGCGGCAAAGTTAACAAAACAAAATCTTAGAACATTTTGAAAGAAAACATTACTAAAGGAAGTCAAATATAAAATGGACATTTAAAAGAGCACAATTAGCAAGAAAATAAAACATTATCACAACCATAGCACTGCTGCTGTTGCTGCCAGCCCTGTCAATGATGGTTCATGGCAGGCTGTGGCTGTGGAAGTTCAGGCTCAGTGACCTGGGTCTGCACTAAGGTGGTCTCTGGCATCTTCAGCATCTTCAGCTTTTGTAGCTGGAGTCAGTCCGGGCTTTGCCCACCAAGACCACGTGGGAAAAGGTCTGTAATGCAGGGAGCGGGTCCCCCAGGACTCCCAACCAGGATGTCCTCGCACACAGCTCTCTGTCCAAGCAATCAAGAGACATTTTCAGAGTTCAAGGACACATTCCTGCCAGTCAAAGGCAACTGAGGAGCACCCAGAGCAGGGCTACTGACAGGTGCAGCCCGGCTAGGGGAGAAAGGTTCCCCATCCCTATTTTATTGAAGCTCCTGATCACTGTTTAATAACTTCTTGCTTCTCTTTCACATTCCATACAGCACGGCCTGTCGCTGTCCTTCAAGGTCTCGCTGACCAGAAAGTCTGCGAGGGCGACATTGTGCAACTTGAAGTGAAACTCTCCCAAGAAAACGTTGAAGGCGTCTGGATGAAGGATGGTGTCGAGATTCAACCAAGTGACCGTGTCCACATTGTAGTAGATAAGCAGTCACATATGTTGCTGGTGGAAGATGTCACAAAGGAAGACAGCGGAGCATACTCCTTCAACATCCCTAGCCTGCTCCTCTCAACCACTGGCCGTGTCACAGTCTATAGTAAGTGCCTGTGTTTAGGAAGTCGTGTAACAGAATGCAAGGCATAACTGTCCTGCGAAATTTGCTGCGCCAAGTGTGGGGAGGGCAGCCATCCTACGTAGCTTTAACAAAAGGATGACAAATGAACTGCATGTTAGGAAAACTAAGTGGAACCTGCATATACAGCAGGCATCCCCAAACTTCGGCCCTCCAGATGTTTTGGCCTACAACTCCCATGATCCCTAGCTAACAGGACCAGTGGTCAGGGAAGATGGGAATTGTAGTCCAAAACATCTGGAGGGCCGAAGTTTGGGGATGCCTGATATACAGAATGGAACCTATATGTATAGAAGCAGTATATTTCTGCTGTCACCACAACAACTGGGGATAGCTATATGGGAACATAGGGCACTGCTTTATACTGAATCAGACCATGGTCCATCTAGCTCAGTCCAGGGTTTTCCAAACTTGGATCTCCAGCTGTTTTGGGACTACAGTTCCCATCATCCCTGACCACCGGTCCTGCTAGCTAGGGATGATGGGATTTGTAGTCCAAAAACAGCTTTAGAAAACCCTGGTCTACACTGATTGTCAGTGGCTCTCCAGGGTTTTAGAGAGGGTTCTCTCCCAGCACTGCCAAGAATTGCTAGTGGTTGAACCTGGGACCTTCTGCATGCCATCTGTAAAGCTGCCCGAGACATTTGGACACCTGATGCTTCAGATAATTACACTGGGAGTAGGATCTTGGTTCCATCCATTTTTGTACATTCGTCACATTCTTATATACCGTACTTAAGCTAAAAGCACCAGAATCCGTGTTTTGATCTTTCCATGTAATCTCTTATCTGCAATTTGCAGGTGTGGAAATTATCATACCACTAAAAGATGTCCATGCTATTGAGGGTACAAGAGCCATCCTTGAAAGCAAAATTTCAGTCCCTGATGTGTCTTCATCCAAGTGGTACCTAAATGATGAGCAAATACAACCTGATGACCGTGTCCAAGCTGTCTCCAAAGGCACAAAGCAGAGGCTAGTGTTTAACAGGACTTATGCATCAGATGAAGGACACTGTAAACTGGCAGTAGGCAAAGTTGAAACCAGCTGCAACCTCACAATTGAAGGTAAGCATTCTTCAGATATGCAGGCTTTATTAAAATACATATTCTGATCGTGCAACAGGTAACAACTTGATTCTACTAAGTCATCTTTTTTTTTTAACAACAGAAATTCAGATTATTAAAGGTCTTCACGATATCACCTGCACCGAAACTCAGAATGTAACCTTTGAAGTTGAGCTGTCCCACGCAGGGATTGATGTTGTATGGCATTTTAAGGACCAAGAGCTCAAAGCTGGGCCCAAGTATAAGATCGAGGCACATGGCACAATCTATAAACTGACTGTAGTAAACATGATGAAAGACGATGAAGGAGAGTATACATTTTATGCTGGAGAAAAGAAGACATCTGGGACACTGGTTGTAGCAGGTTAGTTATTTATAAAGCACTTGATTTTTTTTCTTGAAGGTCAAGTGCCCTGCTGTTAATATTTGTTAGTCCAGTTCATAATTAAGTCCATGAGACCTACCAAACAAACAAACAAACAAACCATGGTGAATGCAGTGGCAGAGCTTCATGCTCCAGCATCCGGGGCGGTGAGCAGGTAGGGCGGGGTTGGCACGCGTCCCGGGGACGGGGCTTCGGGGCGCACCATCCGCAGGGGCGTGGCACACGTTCTGGGGGTGGGGACGCCTGCCTGTGGGGGTGGGGTGCCCAGCACGGGCGGGGGGCAACCGTGATGGCACCCCACTGGTATCGCGCTGCCAGGGGCGCTGCGCTCCCATTGCCCCCCTCTCCCTACGCCCTTGGGTGAATGATAGTTGGAGAAAAGTGGACATTCCTAAGAAGAGGAATTCCTTTCCAACTCCTAGTCTGGGAGTAGTTGCATTATAATCCATTTTGTCTCCATGGAAACAAGGGGAAGGGGAGTATCATCAGGTCAACATGGTCTATGGATCCAATAGAGATCAATACAGCAATGATGGTGATGATGATGGTTTAATTAATTAAGTATACCTCCGCCCATGTGATTGGGTTGCCCCAGTTACTCTGGGGGGCTTTCAACAAAATATAAAGGGATAAAACAAAACATGCAACCTTAAAAGCTTCCCGAAACAGGGCTGCCTTCAGATGTCTACCAAAGTTCATATAATTTTTTAACTCTTTGACATCTGTCGGGTGGACATTCCACAGGGTGGGTGCAACTACTAAGAAGGTCCTCTGTTTTTCAGTGTTTTTTCCCCCCAGTTTTTCTCTGGGACCACCGCTTAATGTGGCCTATAGGAATGTCACTTACAGGAACATACAAATGTCTAATGCTTCAGAGTGCTATGGAGCACATCACCCTCACAAGTTTATGTACGTCACTCTCACCCTGGTTATGACAGCAGCGGTTCCCTGTCTGCATTGATAGCAGCTACTGCACCAGGAGCATCATCAACATAGACTATCAGTGTAGTCAGTAGCCATCTAATCAGAGAGAAAACAAATACAAGCTTGTCCTTTATTTCCCCACAGGTGGCGCCATTTCAAAGCCCCTCACTGATCTAACTGTGGCCGAATCCCAGAAAGCTGTTTTTGAATGTGAAGTAACCAATCCAGACTCTGAGGGCCAGTGGCTGAAGGATGGGAAACCACTTTCAATGACTGATCGCTGCAAAAGTGAATCCGATGGTGTGAAGAGGAGACTTAATATCCCAATCAGCAAAGTAGATGATGTTGGCGAATATACCTATCAAGTGGCCTCTTCAAAAACATCCGCTAAGCTGAAAGTTGAAAGTGAGTAATCAGTGGGGAAAGTTTGTCTCAATTCCACACTGGATGAATTGGGAAAAAAGTTTCCTAAAATGGGTACTCCGGTTAATAAGTTTGTGAAATATATTTGGGGCAAAAGGATAAATAGAAAACAAAATGCAGGTTGAATGTAAGAACTTTATGGAATCTGTTTGTCTGGGCTTACCAACATATTTCAGCTTTGCAATTGGTAGCTATACTCTTACATTTTTATTACAAAATACCTAAGAGTTGTGTAAACTGGGAACTCCAGTTATGAGATGAGCCAACACTGGAGCACAATATAGCTTCAATCCTGAGAGGTTCAGCAGAAAGGGGGTGGAGGGCCCTCCTCTCACCAGCACCCACCTTAACACGCTTTTTAGAGGGAGTTCTCAGGATAGGACTATCCTGACTGGGGAGAGTGCCTTCCATCAGCTTCAGCTGTTGGCCTAGCTGTGCCCCTATCTGGACAGGCATAGCTTAACTTCTGCTGTCTATGCTCTGGTAACCTCTAGGTTAGATCACTTCAACGTGTTATTTGTGGGGCTGCCTCTGAAGATGGTTCAGAAACTTCATCTGGTGCAGAATTCAGCAGCCAGGTTTGAGCATATTACGCTGATCCTGAACTGCCTGCCTGCACTGGCTGCCAGTTAGTTTCTGGACCCAAATCAAAGCCCTGGTTTTCATCTATAAAGCCTTAAATGAATCAGGACTGCAATACCTCAAAGACTGCCTCTCTTCATATGAACCGAACCGGACCCTGTGGTCATCATCTGAGGTCCTTCTTCATGAGCCTCCTCTGTGATAGGTCCAGGGGATGGCAACATGAGAACAGGCCTTTTGGGGGGTGGCTCCCCACTTGTGGAATGCTCTCCCCAGGGAGGCTCACCTGGTGCCTTTGTTACATATTTGTAGGCACCAGGCAAAAACATTCCTCTTCTCCCAGGCCTTTGGCTAATTAAACAATCTATGACCTTTTAATCTGGTCATATTGCTTTTGTTTTGTCACTATGGTGTGTGTTTTTGTTTTATATATATATTGTAAACCCCCCTGTGATCCTTGGATGAAGGGCGGTATAGAAATTTAATACATAATAATAATATCTACCTGTATAACGTCAACAATTTGATTTGTTCTTTTCAAACAGCCGTCAAAATCAAGAAGACACTGAAGAACCTGACTGTAACAGAAACACAAGATGCAGTTTTTTCAGTGGAACTTACTCATCCTGACGTGAAAGGAGCTCAGTGGATCAAGAATGGCGTTGAGCTGCATTCTGGTGACAAATATGAGATCAAGGTGGAAGGGACAACCCACACACTGAAAGTCAAGAAATGCGCTGTAACTGATGAGTCCGTCTACAGCTTTAAACTGGGAAGGATAGGAGCCAATGCACGACTCCATGTTGAAAGTAAGTCAGCCTCTACACAATAAATAGGCTGGGAAGAATTATAGCAAGTTGAATGATGGTATGATAAAGACGCATCGTTCCCCACACTGTCAACACTCATTTGCTCTGTCCTATTATCAATTCTAGTAAAAGATTTTGGGATGTGTTTTTAAGCGCTACAAACATTTATTTAAAAGACGGGGGGGCGACTGTGAACAGAGATGATGGCAGGAAGGATTTTTAATAATAATATGCATTAATAATAATAATAATAATAATAATAATAATAATAATAAATGTATTACTTATACCCCGCCCATCTGGCCGGGCCTCCCCAGCCACTCTGGGTGACTCCCAACAGAATTTTAAAAACATGATAAAACATTAATAACTTCCCTAAACAAGGGTGCCTTCAGATGTAGTCAGGTAGTTGTTTATTTCCTTGACATCTGATGGGAGGGTGTCAGGGCTGTTTTAAGCATATGCGGTGCCGGGATGCAAAGATCTGCCCGACACACACACACACACACACACACACACACACACACACACGGGTTGCCCAGTCCCAGGCGCAGATGGGCAGAGCTGGCCAGCTGTCTCAGCGTTTTATTGGCTCGGTCACCCCCAAACTCACAGTGCAGAGCAGCCTGCAGCAGAAGAGCTTGCCGCGGCGCTCTGACCGACAGGCGGGCTCTTCCCCAGACTCAACTCTTGGGCCCCGGACTCTCAGTCTGGCGCCCCTGAGAACCCGGTGCCCGGGTGCCCCGCACCTCTAGTGCCTATGGGTAAGACGGCCCTGGAGGGCGTTCCACAGGGTGGGTGCCACTACCGAGAAGGCCCTCTGCCCGGTTCCCTCTAACTTCACTTCTTGCAGGGAGGGAGACACCAGAAGGCACTTGGAGCTGGACCTCGGTGTCTGGGCTGAACGATGGGGGTGGAGAGGCTGTTTAGGCTTTAAAGGTCAGCACCAACACTTTGAATTTTGCTTGGAAACATATTGGAGCCCAAAACATTTATTTATTACATTTACATAGCACCTTTATCTTCCAAGGATCTCAAGCTGGTTGGTGTACATGGTTCTCCTTCTCCACATTTCAACCTCACAACAACCCTGTGGGATTGGTTAGGCTAAGAGATGGTGACTTCTCTTAGGTCACCCACTGAGCTTCGTGGATCAAACCCTGCTCTCTCAGTTCCTAGTCCAACCCTCTTAACTATTATACCACACTGGCTTTCATTGTGGGCAGTGCTGCCTCTTTTATTCCATGCTACATTCAACTCGGGGAAACAAAAACCTCTTGCAGTTTCCAGTCCTGAAGCCAATTGTCTTGCAGTGGTTTTAACTGAAGCCAAGCGTTTAACTAAATTGCTGGTAACTTCTTCCCTAAAGCCGTCAAGATAATCAAGAAGCCAAAGGATGTGACTGCTCTGGAGAATGCCGTTGTTTCATTTGAAGTGAGTGTGTCCCATGACACTGTCCCAGTCAAATGGTTCCACAAGAACATCGAGCTCAAGCCCAGCGACAAATACCGGCTGAGCTCCCAGAGGAAAGTCCACAAGCTGACTTTGCAAAATATATCTCCCGCTGATGCTGGAGAATACACAGCAGTAGTAGGACAACTGGAGTGCAAAGCAAAACTCTTTGTAGAAAGTAAGTTAAAACAAATCTATCATTAGAATCAAGCTCCATTATCAAATATCAGACTGAAAGTACCGCGCGATACATTATAAAAGATTATCTAATTGTGTGTTTTATCAATATTGTTTTCTATAGCTGTGCACATAACAAAGACCATGAAAAATATTGAGGTTGCCGAGACCAAAACTGCCTCTTTTGAGTGCGAGGTGTCTCATTTCAATGTGCCCGCTGTGTGGCTGAAAAATGGAGTAGAAATTGAAATGAGTGAGAAGTTTAAAATAGTGGTTCAGGGAAAGCTTCATCAGCTCAACATCATGAACACCAGTAGTGAGGATTCTGCCGAGTACACCTTTGTCTGCGGAAATGACAAAGTCAGCGCAACCCTGATAGTGAAGCGTAAGTTTAACATGGACATCAGCACAGAATGCTTGCCTGAAGTAAAGTTAGCATTGCATAGCCTCTTATTCTTAGTCTTTGTAAATTTAGGGGGTTAAAAGTTTAGCCTGTCTACTTTCTTGGGATATGGTACTGAATCTCTGTGATGCCAATGTATCCCTTGGATTAATTACATCACGGTGATGCCAGATGATTGACAGGCAGGAAGCCCCTTTCCACATGTCTAAGTGGCCAACAGGAGGTGGGGGGACCTCAGAATCTGGACCACCAGCTGGATCCTGTCCACAGCCCCTGACTTAGCCCCTCAATTTCCAAACTTTTTTTGTTCTAGAAAATTGCAATATGCTTTCTCTTCTTTGTAAAGTTCATTGATTCTTGTTTCAAAAACATGCATATGAAATCAATCCGAGGCTGGGTTTTTAAAGATTTTGCTGGTTTTAATATATATTTATTTTGTTGTGGGGAGTGACTTTGAGTTTACTTTTTGTAAGAAAAGCAACTCATAAGTTTGATGATGATGATGATGATGATGATGATGGTTTTCCCTTTTATTTCCTTTAAAACCAGCTATCTTGATAACCTCCATGCTGAAGGACATCAACGCAGAAGAGAAAGATACAATAACCTTCGAAGTGACTGTTAATTACGAAGGCATTACATACAAATGGTTGAAGAACGGCGTGGAAATAAAATCAACGGACCGGTGCCAGATTAGAACTAAGAAACTTACACACTCACTTTCGATAAGAAATGTGCATTTTGGAGATGCTGCCGAATACAGTTTTGTTGCTGGGAAAGCTGCTTCATCTGCAACTTTATATGTGGAAGGTATTAAGTGTTCCTCCATCTATTTTAGCTCTCAAGCACTAAATTGAAGCAAACATCAACCCAGAGCAGTGTGGATGAGCTGTTACAGTGGCGTGCCAATAACGGATCCACTACTGAACTGGTTTGGATAATCCTGAACTGACATGTGACCTAGCCTTTTTGGAATGCCTGTAGCCCTTTCACTCCTTCCTTTGCATGAGCTGCAGTTATACCAGGAAGCCTCTAATTAAGCAGAGTTTCTTTTTTTGAAATGGTATTAAAGAAACTTCACGCCAGAGTTTCATACCCTGGTTTGTTCCAAAGGTGGTAGTCATAGCTTCCCAGTTTGGACAAACCAGAAAACTGTGGTTAATTGAAGACTTACTGGCTCATTTTCCCGCACCGGAAATAGGAGTGAAGGAGCTATATGCACATGCTAAAGACCCGTCCATATCTTGGCTTATTAATAAATGTATTATGCTCTCCAAGCTATGACTGTCCAAATGTGGCTGAAATTGGTCATGTCAGCCAAAAGATACAACAGGCTGAACTGGTTAAGTGACTTAAGAAATGCTTAAAGAAACCCATTTTTCTTTCAACTTCCTGCTATGTCTTAATTGTTTTATTTTGCTGAAATTATTCTACCTGCTTCTTATTTCGTTTCTTGTTATTTTAATTGCAATACAAAACATTTTGCCGTGCTTCGTAAATGGGCATATAACAAACAAGTAATTGTTGTTAGCTAATTATTGTCGCGCTCTGATGTGGAAAGGAGGAGTATAAGTTAAGCAATTATTAATCGCCTGGGACTATAAAGTGTTTCATAATGACAATATCTCTCACGGTTGTTGTTTGTTCCTAGCTCGCCACATTGAATTTAGAAAGCACATCAAAGACATAAAAGTTGTGGAGAAGAAGAAAGCTGTTTTTGAATGTGAGATCTCAGAACCTGACATTTCTGTTCAGTGGATGAAAGATGGACAGGAGCTACAGCTTGAAGACAGGTAATTTGTGTTGTTGGTTTGTTTTTTTAAAATGAATATAAAGAAAAGTTGAAGTTTTGACCTGAGAGCTGCTGCTGCTTGTGATAAGCATACAGGACATGGATGGTGAATTCATATGTTGCTTGGCAACACTGACTAGCCATTGTACTAGTCATTAACTCTCTCATATGACAACTTTCAGACACAACAAAACTTACTGGGCTAGAGCGAAGGCTTTGAGGGAAGAGCATGACCTTCTGAATCAAACAAAGATACCATATACATATATGGTATCTGAAGAAGAAGTGTGCATGCACACGAAAGCTCATACCAATGACAAACTTAGTTGGTCTCTAAGCTGCTACTGGAAGGATTTTTTTAAAAAAAATTGTTTCAACTACGGCAGACCAACACAGCTACATACCTGTAACCATATACATATAGTTATTGGTATATTAAGAGACCGTACTTTCTAAGTTTCATTTGCTTGCATTATTTTTAGAATAAAAGTTCAGAGAGAACGCTTTGTTCATCGTCTCCTGATTACTACCACAAAGATGTCTGATTCCGGGAAGTACACAGTAGTGGCAGGGGGAAATATGTCCAGCGCTAATTTGGTAGTGGAAGGGCGTGATGTTCGCATCAGGAGTCTCCAAAAAACCGTCCAGGTATAGTACTTCCTACTGTTTTGATGACCAATACAGCCGACCTGCACATGATCACTCAAATAGATTTTCCAAACTCGGTGCCAAAAATCTGTGGAGAAACTTCAGTTCCACCAAACAATAATGTTCAGGTGTTAATTATTTTTTTAACACCTGGTACCACCACCATCTGGTATGCAGGCTGAGACCCTACCTACCCACGGACTGTCTCGCCAGAGTGGTGCATGCTCTAGTTATCTCTCGCTTGGACTACTGCAATGCGCTCTATGTGGGGCTACCTTTGAAGGTGACCAGAAAACTCCAATTAATCCAGAATGCGGCAGCTAGACTAGTGACTGGGAGTGGCCGTCGGGACCACATAACATCGGTCCTGAAAGACCTACATTGGCTCCCAGTACGTTTCCAAGCACAATTCAAAGTGTTGGTGCTGACCTTTAAAGCCCTAAATGGCCTTGGTCCAGTATACCTGAAGGAGCGTCTCCATCTCCATCGCTCTGCCCGGACACTGAGGTCCAGTGCCAAGGGCCTTCTGGCAGTTCCCTCGCTGCGAGAAGCCAAGTTACAGGGAACCATGCAGAGTGCCTTCTCGGTAGTGGCACCTGCCCTGTGGAATGCCCTCCCACCAGATGTCAAAGTGAAAAACAACTACCAGACTTGTAGAGGACATCTGAAGGCAGCCCTGTTTAGGGAACCTTTTAATGTTTGAGAAATTAGTGTATTCTAATATTTCTGTTGGAAGCCGCCCAGAGTGGCTGGGGAAACCCAGCCAGATGGGCAAGGTATAAATATATTATTTATTTATTTATTTATTTATTTTAAAAAAACCATACTAATGTGTAGAAGCATTTTGGTCAAAGATCCGCTCCCAGATCTCAGTAAGAAAAAAATATTGAATTCCCCATTGTGAAAATGTAAGCAAAATCATTTGCCAAGGAAGGTACACAGCCATGTGGATGAGCATTGCTCTCGTGGACTGAGCACTTTTAAAATTGAACAATGATCTATCTCTTCAGCAGTTGGAACAAAACTCTGTGCATAGGGCTCTCTCACACATATTCATGTAACCTTAGATATTTTTTAACACACCCCAAAATACAAAAGCAAAACTACATTTCCCCTACTAGCTTAATTTAAATCAGTTAATGTCAATGCATACAAGAAAACTATATTCTTCAACCCCCGGCGAAATTATGAAAACCCTCTTATTTGTGTTGATCTGATATTATTCCTTCACTGGTGTCTAGAGAAGTGAAGACTGTAGTATAGGGACAGCTGATCATTTTGTTGTCATTAACTTTTCACCCAGATCTGGAGCTGTTTATACATTGTGATGTGCTTCCCCACTTACTTTGAAAAGTTATTCATCTTGCAAACTCTGAGAAAAAGATCAGCTACAAAAATAGTCTGTTAAGGCTCAAGGGCTTCTGCTTGGTGATTGCAAGGCGCTCAGGAATGTTGAGTGCCAATTGAAGGAACAAACAAACAAACGAATGAACGAATGAAAAGGGGATGTGTGCAATTGACCTACTTGAGCCCCCCAAGGACTTGCAGTAGCTTGGGGATAGCATGGCAGGGCAGCACCCCAAGAGGTCAAAAAATCCCCCTGAACAAGGCTGTAAGACTGCTACTAGAGTCCTAAACAAGGGTACACTTATTAGGGTTGGGGGGGTATAACACAACCCATTGTTGTGGGTCCCTACTTTTGTACATACGAATGGGAAATGATAGGTGAAAAATGTAACTACAGTACATCTATACAGTCCTTTTTTAAAAAAACAACCCCTGGTGTTTGTTTTGTTTGCACATTTTTGTTTACATAACAGATTTATTTTGTATTGTTTGATGAATAGAATAGACTAACAAAAATGGGGGAAATGACAGGTTTCTGCTTATTGACAGGTCATTGAGAAACAGCGAGCCGTGGTAGAGTTTGAGGTCAATGAAGACGACATTGACGCTCGCTGGTATAAGGATGGAATTGAGATCAACTTCCACATTGAGGAGAGATATCACTATGTGGTGGAAAGAAGAGTCCACCGGATGACAATCACTGAAACTAGATATACAGATGCTGGAGAATACACTATCTTAGCTGGAAGAAACAGGAGTTCCATCACTCTCCACGTGAACGGTGTGTATACAGTTTTATCTTGCTTTTTATTGGAATACTAATTCATATAAGAAGCTACATTAGCAGCCTCCACAAACACACTTGCCAATGCTGAAGTTCAGCATGACATTGCAGTCAAGACCACAGGGCCAGGGTGAAGTCAAGGACAAGCAAAAGAAATGGACTGACTTTCAAGGCCAAACGAAATAGGGCAGAGCGGCACCAGAAGTTGCTTCTAGGCATGCCCGGTGGCATGATTATTTTCTAGTATTCACCATTACTTTATAGTTCCCCCCCCCCATTTATCATTGGAACAACCCCATGATTAAGGCTAAACTGCAAGTTAGGCCTGAAAGCAACACCCAGGGGAGAATAGTGTGATGAAGTCTTTAAAGGACCATAATATTTCATGGTTGTGGTGGAACATCATGGGTTTGAATGTTCCAACCACTGAAAACCATTGTGTCAGGGAAAGCTTTCTAGCCTAGTCATCGCCCTGATGTGCTAGTTTTCTAGAGCCATGAAGTTGTTGTTGTTTTAATATGGCAGAGGTTTCAAACATGCTATCTCCCATCACAGTGCATGTGGCTAATTTGTGCATGTGCAAATCAACTCTTTGCCTGTTGCCCAACATCTCTTTGTAGAGCTACAGCTAGCAACTGGTCCTCTCTCCTCCAGATCTAGTTACCTTGAACTACGTGTCACATAAATGCTGAAAAACCTGCATGCAATCACAGGAAGGAAGAAATAGAATCTATCTTGCTAGAAATTAGTTGCATGATTATGTATATATTTTTTAAAATTATAGCCCCGGAACCACCCCAGATTGAAAAGGAGCTTCAGCCAGCCACCGTGGAGTCTGGAAAGCCAGCCCGCTTCTGTGCTGTTGTGTCAGGAAAGCCGCAGCCCAAGATCTCGTGGTACAAAGATGAACAGCCTCTTTCTTCAGGCTTTAAGGTCAAATTCCTTCATGATGCCCAAGAATACACCCTGTTGCTGATCGAGACTTTCCCCGAAGATGCTGCTGTTTACACGATTGAAGCGAAGAACGACTATGGAGTCGCCACCTCTTCTGCGTCCCTTTCAGTGGAAGGCAAGCTCTCCCAGCAATCTCGAGCATTTTTTGAAACTGGCATTGTCAATATTTTGCTCTGTGTGCTCTTCCATGGAGGCTAATAATCACTCTTTGATCTTTTTCCTTAGTCCCAGAAGTTGTTTCTCCTGATGTAGAAGTGCCAATTTACCCACCTACTATTATCGCACCACTCCGCGATGCTATTACTTCTGAGGGACAGTCTGCTTGCTTTCAGTGCAGAGTTACAGGGACAGGTTAGTTTAACAAAGTCATAAAACACTTTTGTACTCCTTGTTCGACCTGGTACACTTAGTAGGTTAAAAAACAGCAACAAGCAAACAAACCAGTTACTGAGGCCAGGCTTCCCCATAGCCATGTAGATTTAGCTGTGTGTATGCAATAACCTAACTTGTTTTATACTGACTGAGAGGTCCCATAACCAGGGGACTCCATTTTGCAGTCCTAAATGTTAAAAAGGTAGGCACAGTTGTAATCATCCTTCCACTTTTAATTCAAAGCGGCATTTTGCCACACTCTCCTAGGTGTCAAATGAGCCTGAAAAATGAACAAAGCCTTGGTGTCAGCTGCTGCTGACATAACTTTGCCGTGGAAAGAACGGATCTTCACTGAGCATCAGTTCTCACTTTACTTTTTGCACTTGGGTACATGTACTCGAGTAGAAATTCATGTGTGTGTAAGTATGTAGGTTGAATTAGGAAGAAGAGAATTAAGAATGTGTCCTTTAATCATTTTTTAAAAAAAACCAAAAGGATCAGTAAAGGATCATGTGCTTTTCCTAGCAGAGACATGCAATTATTATTTTTTAAAAAAGGAGAGACATACACTTCATATGTCTCTCATTTTTCCGGGAATATATATATAACGGGAAAGGCGTTGCATGACTAGGAAAGTTGCTTGAAAAGGAATGTGGAAGAGAGATTAGAACCTATCCACATAGCTGCCAAGTTTTCCCTTTTCTCGCGAGGAAGCCTATTCAGCATAAGGGAAAATCCCTTTAAAAAAGGGATAACTTGGCAGCTATGCCTATCCAAAATATTACTTGCAATCCATTCTGACCTCTCAACTTCATAATCCAATTGTACAGTGATACTTCAGTGTCAGATGTGAATTTTGCACTTGGTTACACATACCTGAGTATCAAAAGTAAAGTGAGAATCAGCCCATGCTTCCGACATTTTATGACTAAAAGTATTTATGTTACTCCTGCCCTGTCCACCGTATTTCATGCAATCCAAGGATCAGCTAAACCAGCTCTGAAACCGAACCATTGGTAACCAGTTCCCCCAGTAAACCATATATCTAGCTGCAGAATGATGTCATCATATATGCAAAAAACTTGGGCATATTAAAATCACGTGTGCTCCAATATCTTGCTGGTGTGGGATCCCTAATATGTACACCGAGCTCCTTATAAAAGAGCTTCTATAGGAACAAAGAACTATGTACTCTTTGTTGAAATGAATGAAGGGGCCACTTCATCTGAGAGTACATAGACCTCTTGATCCACAGTCCTGAATCACCAGCAGTTCTGATCAGTTTGACTGTTTGCATATGGTTACAGATATATGGAGAGAGAGAGAGAGAGAGAGAGAGAGAGAGAGAGAGAGAGAGAGAGAGAGAGAATGAATTTGAGTAGTCTAGATATTTGGGTAAATGAAATTTGGGTAAATGCCCCCCTACCCCCCCCCCCAAAACACTGAGCTTTATATAATTCTAAGAGAAGAACAAAGTACCACATCATAATTTTAAAACCATCAGTATTGCCACAATAGTTCAACTTGTATATAAAAACACTTGTATATAATTCCCCCAGTGAACTTACCGAAACTCACACAATACTTCCCTCTTGCATATTTTAAAATTTGGATTAGATAGATTTTTAAAGTATGAGTATAGATTTTAATATAACGCACATAAAAATCCAAATGGACAATTTGCTTTTAAATTAGATAAATACTGACATGTACTCGAAATGAGATATTATCCCTAGGAAAACAATCTGTGAACGTACGATCCATTTGCACGATGGGTGTAGCGGTGATGAATTGAGGATCCCAAAAAGGGCTCAAAAAGTTCTCTTCCCCCGCCTGTCCTGCTCTAGCCTGCACATGCACAGAGAGCACAAAATGACAGGCTTGAGGCAGGGATGGGGTATCTGTGGCCTTCTGGGGGCTTTTGGACTCCAACTCCCATCAGCTCCAGCCAGCAAGGCCAGTGGTCAGGGATGATGAGAAATGGAATCCAACAACATCTGGAGGGTCACTGTTTCCCCATTCTTGCTTTGAGGGTTACACATACGCCAAGCAGAAACGAGTTGCGCTGTGCAGAGGGCAGAAAGAGAGAAGGTTGGGGGATGAAGAAAGCATGTACAGACCACTCATTTCCCCCCCCCCCCATAACAACTATGCTGCCTCTCCATGTGCCCATGTTGATATGTAGGTGGGATATACAGGAAAAGAGAAGAACTTCCAGGCATTGGTTGGCGCTACACTCATGGTGCATATGGATCATGTCCCTAACTACAAAAAGAAAAAAATTCTGATAAGACTTTTAAAAACATGCCATCATTAAAAAGCATGTAGGAGTTTACACTGAAAATATTGGCAAATTTTGAGCTATGCAAAAGCATGTCAGAATGATTTACGTATATATATACATATATATACTCATATGGGTATATATATCATTTTGATGTGCATGTTGAAAGCCACAGCATTTATATATGTATATATTTGTGGAACCAGAGCATGGGGAATTGTTCTTGGGAACGCCCGCTCTCTTTGTATTGTTTGTGAATGTTTCTGCATATTAGTACAGCATGAAATATTCCTTAGATTAGTTCTTTGTCATAGCCCAGATCGAACCTGCTCATGTGCTCCTCCACTGCCCCCAAATATCCAAAGCTGCCAACTTCCAGAGTAGAATTGTTCATTTTTCATGCTCACTGAAATTCTGGATGAAATGGAAGGAGAACAGGTGTACACGGAGGACAGAACTACACATGGGACTGCCGCCAACAGTGACCTGTGTCTTCCCCTGCCCTGAAATACTTTAATCAGACTTCCTATGCCATTTCCCTGGCTCCACATCATTGGCTATTGCTTGCAAGGGTAAGGGAACACCAGGTGGGGGAGAAGTGGATTTCCCAAAATCAGTGAGAATATTGCTCAAAATTGGCATCCATCCTGGTACCACTTCTCCACCAGCGGCTGGAGGTGGCAGGGTGGGTGGCACAGCGGGAAACAACATGGATGATGAAGTGTGCATGCACACGAAAGCTCCTACCAAAACAAAAACTTAGTTGGTCTTTAAGGTGCTACTGAAGGATTTTTTTTATTTTGTTTCGACTCAGACCAACACGGCTACCTACCTGTAACTGGTCTAACAGTGCAATCTTGGGCTTCACTTTTCAGAAATAAGCCCTGTTGAATTCAGTAGGACTTGTTTCCAGAAAACTGCATTGCAGCCTAAACATTACAGTGGGGGGGGGGACTCAGTACAGTGTTGCCATATCAAGTATCTCTTTAGTTCTGATCTGGGAAACCAATCTCCCAACTTGTTCATCAGTTTGCTCCCCAAGAGTGAAACTAGAAACCTTACATGCATATGTCTCTCTTTTTTTAATTTTGTTTTCACTTGAGCAGACCTCAAAGTAGCTTGGTATAGCAAAGACAAAGAGATCAAGCCATCCCGCTTCTTTAGGATGACTCAGTTTGAAGACACTTTCCAGCTTGAGATTGCAGAAGCATACCCAGAGGATGAAGGAATTTACACCTTTGTCGCGGGCAATTCTGTTGGCCAGGTGTCAAGTACGGCTGCACTGAAGCTGGAAGGTACAGTGTACTGTCTAAATAGACATTGTGTAAATTTGCATGTGTTTTAAAATTAATATATATTTATATATATATCTTTAAAACTACGTGCAATTGTCTGTCGTGTCAATGTCTTTTAACTCAAATAACCAACCCCATTGTCTGATGTCAATAGCTCCCATCTGGTCTCCGCAGTATAAATTCTGCAGAATGTCATTTCACGGTGTTCCAGTGTTCCACAGTTTTCATCTTTCCATTCTGTTTCCAATTAGTATCCAGCACGCACCAAAGATAAACGAATAAATAAACCCCCTCTGACATGAACAGATTCCTATAATTTATTTGTACTGCCAAATCACATTTCTGTTGAAAGGAAGTGAAGGCATGTATCTAAATAACTGTGCAGTATAACTCAATACAGACAATGGGGGTTTAGGTTTAGGTTTGTCAAACAGGAGCACTCCTAGTCCCATGTTGTGTGGCAAACCAATTCCGAGACTGAGGTCAGAAGGATGCCTATTGGCTGCCAATGCTAAAAAGCAGCGTCCCAGAGTCTCCTCCTCCTCCTTTTTTGTATCTTGCAAAACAAAAATGTGTGATGTGCTGTTTGTTATTTTCTCCCATTTACAAGTGGGAAGCTCATCACAAAATGAGGCTGCTTCACATGGTTTTTACATTAATACTTGCTAAAAGGGAACAAATAGAAGATGTAGAGCTGGTATGGTTTCAGCCACCATGCATGTGAACTAGTTCTAGTTTTGCGAGGCAGGGGGATGCTTAAAAAGCAGATCGTGATATGGCATGTGGATGATGAGCAAATCTGTTTATTTTCTGTCCATGTCACTTTCACACATGACTCTGTTCCATTTCCACATTAATTAAATGACATTAAATAATTAGGCATCACTGATGTTGGCAAAATTGCATTTATGTATGAAAAAGAAGAGCACCTTACACTGAAATTAGAAATGAATGCCCCGTTGAAAAGAAATGTCTAACCTCATTACCATTCCAACACCTGCTGAAATTCAAGGGGGAAGCCCAGAACCTGCAATACAATATTGATTTTGTCGCTGTTTTTCAGGGTAATATATCTAGAATGATTTGAAATGCCTGTATCAGGCATTAAAATCATTGGGATTTAATTGACTTGCATCATGCCAATTCAAATGCGAATATTTGTCGGAGGAAACAAATATTCAGATACGTGACACAAAGAGCATTTATACTTTGAGACTCAGCTGGTTTTCAAATGTTTTGTTTTCCACTCTGCTTGTACCCAGAGCCTAAACATTGTCACTTAGGGAAAGGAAGAATGTCATGCTGTAAGATTGTGTTTTGAAATAAAGGAAAAGGGCATGTAGGGCAGCTAGAGAAAATTGACTGGTGTACAGGGTAAGAAATTAAAAGTTGACATGCTTCTTTTCAGGGTTTAAGGTTGAAGAAGTTACCTCACATTCCCAAAGGCATGTTTCTTCGTCTTTCTCCATTAAGAAGGACCCCGTTGCCCAAAGGCCCAACTTTATCCAGCCTATCTCAAGCTGCAGCGTATGCAGCGAGGAAACAGTCAGATTCCAAGCCAGGGTTTCCGCCATGCCGAAACCAGAAATCCTCTGGTTTCATAATCAACAGCTAATGTTGCCAACCAAAGGCGTAGTTTTCCATTTTGATGAGTCGACAGGCACAGCCACATTGATAATAGTAGATGCTTTCCCAGAAAATGCTGGGCAGTACTCTTGCAAAGCAAGAAATAGTGCCGGAGATGCAACTTGCATGGCTACACTTACAGTGACTGCTGAAGGTAAAGCCCCGCTTTTGTTTCTAGGGAATTCTGTTTGTTGCATAAACCACACTTTTCTACACTGTGACTAATGACCTTCTCTTCTTCCTCATTTCACATTTTATTATTTATTTATTTTTAGAACTAGCAGTGCCATCACTAATGTCAATAGTCCTAGCGGTAACCAAATAAACCACTCTTGTTTTCCTGTACTTTCAAAGTGTCGTGTCATTTAGAACTTGCATCCTGGTCTATTGCTCAGATAATACACCTGTTTTTTTTTTTGTAGACTAAACACACACACACTTCAAGGCAGTGAGTTGTTGGCCGTTGGTAGCATTCTCTGACGTTTGCTCTACTCGGTTTTAAAGGGGAAAGAAGGGATATTGTCAGGGTATCAAAAAAACAACAACACAAAAAACCCCACCTTCAAGTTGCCATGGACAACTGCAGTGGAAAGAAGAGTCAAATAATTACCACATATTACCAGCATGAGCATATTTCATTTTTTCCCCCCATCCATCATTGTGGCTGTTCTTTTCTGTAATTATATTTGCTGCCTCCTGAGGGCACCTTTAATGAATGTGCAGCTGGCATGCAAGGCTTTCAAACGAAGACATTTCATTCTTATCATCTATGGCATAGCGTTTTGCTTTTAACGTGGCCCACTGCAGTGCATTAGATATTAATCATATGTTTTGTTACTTGATTACACAGTGCAAGCCTTAGATAGGCTAAGTTCTGGGAAAGATGTAAAAGAGTCTATCCAGGCAAAATCAGAAGTGCATATTGCTTCCCCCTTTGCAAAGAAGGAAACTCAAGTGTATGTAAAAGAAATTAAATCCAAGCAGGAGGCGTCGCGGGAAATGGTTGTGCAGACCTTTGAACACCTTTCTGGAACTTCTACTGTGAAAGCTGAGATTGGGAAGGAAGGAGGAAGCTTCAGTACCACAGCCATTACCCAGAAGTCAGGAAGCACCATGGTGTCTGCAACCTCAATTCAAGTGCTGAGAGAGACGCCCCCAAAGATTCTTCTGAAACTTCACGATCTCACTGTGAGATGTGGCGACACTGCTCAGTTTATGTGCGCTTTGGAAAGCGCAAACTTCTCGGATGTTTTGTGGTCCCACGAGGGAGAAACATTACTGGAATCTGAACGAATAGGGCTGTCACAAAATGGAAGCGTTCTCTTCCTCACTATAAGCAATGTCCAACTTTTAGATCAAGGATTGTACAGCTGTACTGTTCGTAACGACTGTGGAGAAGTAACAACAACTGCTATACTAACCGTAGAAGGTGGTTATCTGATTTTTAACATTATGTGACGTTATCTCATTTCATCCTCATTATCACTGCCTATAGCTCCTGTGCTAGTATTTAATTTAGAATTACAGTTTTGAGTTCCATTTCCCCCCCCCAACCCTCTACATTTCGGGCTCTATTCATAAATTAGCCACATGCACAGGTACTCTATGTAATTTGCTTGTAAAGAAGGAACCATACCTCCCCCTGGCAAGTTACAGAGGTATCGGGTTCGTCTCCAAAAGCAAGGACTAGTCAATTTGCAGTGAAATACTGAAGCAATTTGGAAGTTTCCTATAGGATCAAAGAGAAGTACAAGAAATTGTTTACAATTATTTCTCCTTTATTAGCTGTTAATTTTTGTGAAAGCTTTTTTTTAAAAAAAGGCAGCTACTTTTAATCTAAGCTATTCTGGTTTACAAAGGGTTTTATGCATTATTGACTGCCATTAACAGCCATTCTCTGAATGCCCTTTTCCGCTCATACCAGCTTTCTTTTAAAATTGGAATTTTGCATCTTTTTTTTATTCTTTCATTGACCACAACGGTTAAGGCAAAGAAACTTTCATGTCACGTGCCTTGCTTTCCCATCCAACATCAGATGATGAAGGTGCCACAAATGTCTTCACCTATAGTCCTCTCTTGTGTTTAAGCAATGAAGACTAAGAATTGACTTTTGGTTTTCTTCTCATGGCATGGAAATAGCTGCACGATTAGCACACAGAAGAGTAGGAACAACAGCTTGAACCCCAAACAGTGCCATATATCCTGCTTTTACAAACTGGTGGATTTCCTGACTTTTCTACACGTCATTGGAAAGCATTGCAGCTGCAGCTGCCTTCTAGGCTATGCAGAAGAAGCCTTGACTAAAACTGAAGATGTACTTGTAAAAGTTACTGTGGGCCAATTCTATTTCCTCTGATGTCAGTGACGTAAATCCTGTGGATCCAATTGCATCTTCTATTTAACCTGGCATGAATAGAGCCCTTAAATGTGGAACAGGATAGTATAAAAGACTGAAAATTCAATTGTTTTTTGCACTAACACGCTGAACATTCTTTTTACCATACTAATGGCTTTTATATACATATATATTTCTGAGTATAGATTTTTTTTTGCTGCAAAACATCTAATCTTATCCTAACTTTATTCTTGCCTAGCTAAAGAAGCACAAGCCAGAACAGTAACAAAAATTACCCTTGAATCAGATACTAAAAGCATTAAAACAAGCAGAGAGTCTCAGATTAAAACAGCCTATGAATATAAACAAGAGTCTTCCACGGAAACGACGAGCATGACAATATCTACAGCTCCAAAAGTACAAGAAGCTGAGAAACTGAGGATCAGAGACTACTACCCTGATGTTGTGCCGTGCGAAGCCATCGCCGAAACTGGTGCCACAGTACCAGTCTTCCTTGAAACTCTGCCCCCAGAAACCTTTGTCAAAGAAGGAGATAAAGTCTCGCTGTTCTGTGTAATCAAGGGTTTCCCTACACCTTGTGTCATCTGGCTGTATAACCAGCTAATAGTTGAGGATTCCGCATTGTGCTCTTTAAGGCACGATGGCCCACTGTGCAGTTTAAACTTACTGAAAGTTAAGGAGAATCAGAGGGGTATATACAAGTGCAGAATAGTTAATTCTGCGGGACAAGCCGAGTGCAGCACACATCTGAGAGTGACAGGTTGGCAACAGCATGTTCCATATACTCCTCTTGCGTACCGTCATTGAAACCTGTTCAATCCACAGTCCGCGATAAAATGAAGCGGCTGTGGATTGTTGAATATTTTCCTCATGGTGTTAAAGGCATGTTAAAGGCATGTTGAAGTAGAAAAAGAAAGAAAGAGAGGGAGTGGGGAGAGGGGAAAGCTCCTTTAAAATGCTGTGGGGGGAAATCCCCAATACTTCAGCATCTTCCCACTATTTATTTTCAACTTATCAGGCACTTCCTGGCATGTGTGTGTATGTATGTTTGTGTGGTTTTTTTCCCCTCCCCCTATCAATGCATCATTTTTATTTTCTTCTCTTGCAGCATTAAACTCGCTTTTCATTAAATCACACTTTTATTTTTATTACAGCCCTGGAAAGAGTTCTGCAGGAGAAGATAGAACAACAGATTGAAATGGAAGTGAAAGGTACAATCGCACACAAACGTTTATATGGAAAGGAAGGTTTAGCATAATAATAATAATTTTAAAAAACAGTAACCCCTTTGAAAAGCTGATACGAATGACCAAGAAAGCGAAACATATTCTGAAGCATATCTGAATATGCCGCATGTTTTGTTTTAATATGCTCAGGATAACCTGCATTATTACAAAAAGGATACAAGTTTTAAAGTCCATTTAAAACTTTTCATTTTCACAGATTTGCCCGCCTTTACTTTCACGTCGTGCTATGCAGCTGGTTGCAAAAGCTTTTCTTTCGTATACCTTCTTCTAATGCATGGGACAATTTTAGACTGAATTGCTTCAGATGGTTTCAGAACACATTAGTCCTCTAACATGAATGAGTTGGTCAAAAAACATGGGCTGGCATCTGTTTAAGATGCAACACTTTGCAAGATGGGAAAGGGGCCCATTTCCATTGTTGCCCTCCCATTTCATGAACATGATATTAATTCTCCATTATGGAAATTCTTACACTGGCTTGCAGATAGCATAGTTGGGCCATGTTGCTTGCTTTATTTCCTTTTTTCTTTTTTTGCATAACATTGTGAAGTTAGCAGCTGTATTAGTTCGAATAAACGCCTTCTCATTTTGTTTTAGCAAATTACTTACAGTTGACCTTTTTTTTCAAAACTTTGAAAAATATCTTTTCTATTGTTTGACCATTTTAACCCACAATCAAAGGGATCAGAAAGGGCGTTTATTCTACTGTCTGCAAGTCAGGTAAGAAGAGTCCCCTTCCCTTCTTTGCAAAGAAGATATGCAAAAATAAAAATAAAAAGCTTTTCAGGCAGTAAAACATGCACCCACAGGAACATGTCATTTTGAGATTCATTTTGCTTGTTGATGAAGAAATTTCCGCAGTTGGAAGAAAGAACCGACAGCGAACGATTTTCGTGTCAGAATCTTTAAAACAGAGCAAGGCGTTGCGTTTATTCGAACAAATATGGTGAGTGAATTTTTTTTAATGGATTTGTGATGAATCTGTTGCATGCCCATTATTTAATTTCATTTATAGCTATTTCATTTCTTTTCATTTCTTTTCCCAACTGTGTGATGGAAAGGACGGAGTACGCTGTAATGTAATGGTATTCTTTTTGCAGAACTGTTCTTCGGTGAAGAGCCAGAATATGCAGAAAACCCAGCTGGCAAACAGGCTGCTTCTGCTGATTCCGTAGATCTTCCGCAACATGGATCTCTCCCGGATCTGAAGGGCGCAAGTGGAATGTCATTTATGCATTCCTGGTCTGAGAAACAGAAACCTTCTTTCACACAGAAGTTAAAGTATCGGTCTGTTATGGCTGGAGAGCCAGTTGTTTTCCAGTGCAAATTGAGTGCCGTTCCTTTGCCCCAAATAACATGGTACCATAACAACAGGCAAATCCCCCAAAGTCTGCGAAGGAGAATAAAGAGTGAGAGTTGCATGGATATGCACAGCTCCAGTCTAGAGGTAAACGAAGTTCAGGAAAGGGACTCAGGGAGTTACAAGGTTTTTGCTATTAACAGTGAGGGTTCAGCTGAGTCCACTGCTTCATTGTTGGTAGCATGTGGTGACAAACAAAATGCCAAATACCTAGAGTTTTTGAGACAGTCAGAGCGTACTTGTCAACGTATAGAGCATCT
Organism: Zootoca vivipara; assembly: GCF_965207765.1. Classification (NCBI taxonomy): domain Eukaryota; kingdom Metazoa; phylum Chordata; class Lepidosauria; order Squamata; family Lacertidae; genus Zootoca; species Zootoca vivipara. The sequence continues at coordinate 21,703,528 of NC_142582.1, read as the reverse complement.
GGTGCAGAAAAGGAGAGGCGATAGGCTCAAAGTCGATCTGCGGTGTATTGGTTCTCCATTTGATAAGAAGCAGGAAACTGAGAAAGTGCTAAGAGCTTTTTCTCCTACCAAAGGGATGGTGAGGACCATAAGCTTTGAAAGTCTCCCGTCCTTAAGACAAGAATTTGTATACGATAAGGATTGGGTAAGAAACAGGCGTGCAGATAGGGGATGTAGTGAAGGAGAGGCTTTGCTTGATGAGGAAACAAAAGTAAAGTTGCAGCGACTTCGCGAGGCAAAAAAAGCTATGTTGGAAAAGAAAAAAGTGCTTCCATCGCAGGGATCGACAGAGGAACACCTTCCCTCTGCGGGAATTGTAGGAATTGGGAATAAAAGAGGCCCGTTGGCTCATTCAATCTGTGCAGCATCTCATGTAGAGACGAAGGGGCTTGCTTTCCAAACAATAGAGCAGATTAATGAAAAGGCCATGTTACCGACAGTGTCAGGCACTAAAGAAGTTACCGTAGGAAGTTCTAGCAGGGAGCTTGAGAAAAAATCAGAAAAATTTCAGGTTAGAATGGAACGGATCCTGGGCCTTCCTGGGCCTCCTCAGATTCTCCAGGAGTTTCCTGATAAAAGCAATAGGGGAGGAATGTTCAGGAGACAGGAGGTAGTAGCCTCTAAAGGGAATGTGAAGCCACAAGTTCCAGAAAAAGATCCAAAGGCAATCGGGAACACAAGATGGATGAACCATAGTTATACCCATGGAAAATCAGAAGAAGCAAGAATGGATACTCAAGGCTTCAAGGCAACAAAAAACATTAAGAAAGACCCCTCTCCCCTGGTATATGTACTTTTCACTGATGATGTTAGTGAGAGAGAGAAACCTGATATGGTGATGTCTGATACAATCACAATGAACATTAATGAACCTGCGCCTGTTTTTGAGATCAGGGAAATGAGCAAAACTGTAGAAACAGCAAAGTCAGTAAACAAATGCTCCCTTGAAACTGAAGAGTCTGTGTTGGCCGAGGTCACTGAAACAGAAACGGAGATAACAGAACCACCTGACAAATTGGTGAGGCCTCTTCCGAAATATCTGGAGCCATGCCCCCCTTTCTTTGTCCATGAGATTGAATCACAAGAAGTAAGTGAAGGAGAGAGCTGTATTTTTAATTGTGATTTCCAAGGCCATCCACAGGTCACAGTCACTTGGTATAACAATGACAAGCCACTGTCACGTAACCAAGAATGTAACATCAGAACCACAGAAAATAGTTCTACACTGACATTCTCCGCCATTGTCCGTGATCACGAAGGCTCCATTACTTGTGTGATATTTAACCAGCATGGGACTGCTACAACTTCAGGAACGCTAAAAGTGAATGTAAAGGAAAAGCCTGAATTTGAACCATTCAGTATATGTAAAGTTGAGCTTTCACCAGACTATGCAGAAGAGGAAGAGGAACTCAGTTTGGCATTTGAGTATTCAAAAAAAGATGAACCTGATTTAAGTATGGATGGCAGAGCCACTCTCCTGCCTCCACAGATTAACCTGCCCAGACCTTGCATTTCTGATCCAGATCTGCTTTCACTTCCTGTGGAAATAAAAATAACTGCACCAACCCCAACTCCAGAACAAGATGAAGAATTTAAAGAATTAACTCAGTTTGTTGAGTTTGTGCCTGAAGAAGCCCCTGAAGAACAAACTTCTGCAGGACTAAAGCATAAGTTTAAATTTTCATTTGATGTGGCTCATGAACCCCCCCAAATCTTAAAAGAAATCCAACAACACGTTAGATGTAGAGAAGGGGATTCGGTGGTACTTGAATGCTTAATATCTGCAGAACCGCTGCCAATTGTAACATGGCTGCAGAATGATGGTATTTTAATCCCCACTGAAAAGTTTTACTTTGAGGAGGGAGATGGCATTTATAGGTTGCACGTTTGCAAGGTTTCCATATCTGATGCTGGCACGTACAAATGTGTTGCCGAAAACAAAGCTGGCATAGTCGAAACTGTTTGTTATCTTTCAGTTGACCCCGCTGTAGGAATATTTTCTGATGAAGTTGAGCTCAAAGCTGTCCAAAGCCAGGTCAGAGGAGCTCGGGACCGGATTGCAAAAGAACATTTGGGGAGTTATTTTGAATCCTCAGTAGGACTTACGGAAAGTAGTTTTAGCGATAAAGCGTATTCTGTAAGCCAGCAGTTCCACAGTGTTAGCAAACTGGATTTCGGAGGAGAAGAAACAGGTAGACCAGCCCAGGAAATGGAATCCCAGCTGCCAAGTTATCTAAATGATGTAATGAAGTCTCTACTTGCTGATGAAAGTGAAAGCCCACATTTCCAGATCTGGGAGCAAAACGAAGTACGTAAAGAGATGGAGTCAAATGCAGAAGAAGGACGAAAGGTAGCCAGTATTACAGAAATTTTAGCAGACACTCCACTTGTTGAGGAGTCTAGAGATACAGCTGCCGAACAAGCCAAAGTAGAAAGCACATATAAACAGGCAGCTATGGAAATATCTTCAAGCTGTCAATTTGAAATGGTTGTAGAGAGTCATACGGAAAGAGAGGAGTCAGTTACAGGAGAAGACATTTCTGTAAGTCATGATGTAAAAGATGAAGGGGAAACCGTAAGAGACATATTTGAGATAATGCAGCAGATTTCTAAAGATCTGGAATTCACACGAGCATATCTGGAACCAGAATCGGAGAGTCTTCAGTATGGACCAACTCAAGGTATATCACACGAGGAAATACCTTCAAGTGAGATAATAACAGACATACCATTTAAGGAAGTTAAAGAACAAACCTGCACTTTTGAGCAGGAGTTAAGTGCAAAAGAATCTATGGATCATAGGTTTTCCACACCTATATTAAAGATGCTGCAAGAAGACAGCGATATCCATGAGAAGGATCAATGTTTTACTGATATATTAAGCAAGAATTCTCAGGATCAGTCAGCCATGGACGAGAGAAGTATGTTACATCTGCAAAATATAAGCAATGAACTCCAAAGTGCACCTAAGGAAGAACAACTTCACTATGAGGTTGTAAACAAAGAAAATATGCAGGAGGCCGTAGCCAATGAACAGCAAGAACTGTTCAGAGTAGAAAAAGAGCAAGCATTCAGAAGTTCTATCTCTGACAAAGAGGAAGGCACTTTGATCCATGAGGAAAAGTTCACTAGCTTTGGTGAGGGGAAAGAGAAGGAAATATGCTGTGGTGAAGAATTGGTAGGAAAAGCAGCTGTAAGTGTGCCTGAATTTGTTTTTGATTTAAAACAAATGCTTACTACTGAAGACAGCGTAGATAAGAATGCTCAAGAACAAAGTGAAACTCAGGAACTCATAGGTCCAAGTCCAATTGCTGGCAAATTTGATATCTCACTTGATGGAACGCCGGTTCATGCAGGTACAGAAACCGCTGATGAACAACAAAACAGACTTAAATCAGAGGAAGTGTATGTCAAAGAAAAATGTTTGGTTTCTGAAATAATACAAGCTAATACAAACAAAATCACAAAATCAGCACAAATCGGCATATCAGCTCTAGAACAAAGATTAGATTCTAGTCAAGGTATTTCTAAAGAGGGTGAACTTGTAAATGAAGCAAATTATGCCCGAGAAAATGCATTATGCCTAGAGAAGGAAGAATTTAGTTTACATCCAGCTTCCGTAGGCGAGGAAAATGTTGTTGAGGAACAAGAGGAAATCATTATAAAAGAACTTTCAGATTTTCAAAGAACAGACCTAGACAAGATAATAGAAAGTGCAGAAGTAGACACATCAGCTGAGAGTTATAGCCAGGACATCAACAAAGAGAAGGAACTGGGAGAAGAAGGAATATTTGATTTAAAACAACTTTCTCTGCATGTAGAAAATGATAGTCAAAACCAGGAAGATGTCCTTGTGAAAGCTCTGCATTCTGGTTCTGAAGAAATGAAACCAGATGTCAACAAAACCCCAGAAATTGTACAACCCCCCACTTTGTTTCTAGAGCAAGAAAGAGCTTCTCAACAAGAGCTTTTCCAAGATACTGAGCCAGTAAAGGCAGAATATAGTTTCAAGGAAGCTATCTTATCCTTTGAAGAATTTCCCTCCAAACAATCTAATTATAACATAGAAATTGTTGTTCAAGAGGAAGTTCACATTGAAGAAAAACAGACACATGAAAAGGATCAAGTTTCTGTTTTTACTGTTCCAGACATAGAAATTATTGGGGGAAAATATGTTAAAACTGAATATTCAGCTGCTGCAAGCCTGCAAACTGACGTTGCTGAACATGCACACAAAAAATCTGATTTAGAGGTTTCCAAAGTAAATGAAACTATAAAGGAAGAAAGTGATGCACTGCAACAATCACTACCCCCTAAAAATGGCATTTTTGACTTAAAGCAAGCTTACTCAGATATGGAAAAAAATAGCCACCTATCAGAGACGGAAGAAACATACTTAAAAAACCTCTATTCTGCTTCTGAAGGAGTTCTGGCTGATACACAGAGTACCATGGAAAATACATATCAAATAATGCATTCTTCCCAAAAAGATTCCTTCTCTTTGAAAACCATGATGGAGGAAGAAAATGTTCAGGAATGTACATCCCCAGAAAACAAAGACATTGATTTAAAATTAGCTTTCCTGAATCTAGAAAATGTTGATCAACAGCAAGAAGAGAAGTTGCCACAGGGGCAAATCCCTCTCAAATTCCTGTATTCTGCTTCAGAGGAAACGGAAGCCTTTCAAGGGCAGCAGCTGAAACCCACTGAAAGCAAAAGTGTCCTCTACAAGAGCAGCGACCACAAAGAATGCACCCTGTCCCAAGGGAAAGAACTACAAACACAAGAGCAAATGTTTGATCTGAAAGCACATGCTGCATCTTTATCCCAAGACTTTTCATTGAAGGAGGCTGAAACATTACCAGAGAAAGAAGTGGGCTCCTTTAACCTGAGGTCAGCTTTTGAGATGGTGGGTACAGAGACAGAGAGCTTCATAAAACAGCTACAGAAGGCAAGCGTACCAGAGGAAGAAGGAGTTTCTCTAAGTGAGGAACTTCGTCAGAGCTATAAGCTGCGGCTAGAGGGAGATAATTCCCTAGAACAAAAATTACAAGCAGAAGCAGAGCTGACAGTGACACAAATACTGAAGAAGGCCTTAGAAACGATTAGCCTTTCTACTGAACAGGAGCCTGCTACAAAACGGCATGGCGATCAGGAGGGGAAATTTTCAGAGGAGGAAGTGCTTAGGATGCCAGATGAAGCCTTTCTGTGGGGACAGCCAGAATCCGTCCCTCTCAGTCAGTATTTTCAAAACCAAGTGAAAGAAACTGGTGTCCTCGAAGCTGATAGTTTCATATCTGATTTGAAAAAAGCTGCACATGGAAAGAAGCCTCAAAGTGTTCATGAAACAGGGGGAGAAAAGGCACGTGTTACTGAGCACACCATTATCAAAGCGAGGAGCTCTTCCACCGAGGGGACTGATATCGAGACGCCTTTCGATAGCCAAATAATGCCCGACAACCAACCATCATCACACAGCTCAGCCGAGGAACCCTCGTTGGCCCAGTTCCTTCTTTCTTTAAAAGATGAATCACTTATAAGCCAGGGAGGTGTGACAGGAGAATGTGAAACTGCTGAATTAATGAATCCTCCTCTAGGAAATCTAAGTGAAGGGGGTACCGTAGAAACTACTCTTCATGCTCAAGAACTTCCTCCTCCTCCTCCTCATGAAGGAGCAGATTTCTCTCTTACAAAGTATTTGCTTGCTGCCAGAGAACAGGAGACCCCCATTGTCAGAGACAGCTCATCCAGGACTCTGACCAGGGAGGGATCTATCACATCCTTGGAGGTTGAAGATGTTACATTTAGCACCGTTTATGATTATTACAAGCAACAGCAAGAACTGACTCGCCCTTTTTCTCCCGAATCAGAAATGTCTATTGATATTGACAGCATGAGCGGAGATGAAATGGTAGAGGCTGAGGGGTTCTACACACCACCATCGTCAGTGGATAATTTTGAATCTCCCATGTCTTTTGAGTCTTATCACACACCAATTGGCAGCCCGGAACGATATTCTACGCCTTCAGAGGAGCGATATTCTACGCCTTCAGAGGAGCGATATTCTACACCCTCAGAGGAGCGATATTCTACACCGTCAGAGGAGCGATATTCTACACCATCTGCAGAGTCAAACAGAGCTTCAATGAGGTCTCCTGCAAATCTAGTAAGGGGGAGTACCCCACCAGAACGTTATCAAACACCCCCTGGCTCTCGTTTGCAACACAGGAGCTCTTCTCTTGAAGAGCTACGTGCTGAAATGTTTGGTACACCTTGTGAAGCATTAGAACCAAAGGGAAATGAAATCCCCCCTGCATTTATTAAGCCATTGACTAAAAGAAAACTCTATGAGAACACCACATTGCGTTTTATTGCCGAGGTCATAGGGACTCCCATACCTGATGTGAAATGGTATAGAAATAAGTCATTGCTTGAACAAGATGAAAGGGTCAAAATACAAAAAGAAGGTGATATTTGTATCTTAGAAATCTGCAACATTCAAAAAACAGACGGAGGGGAATATATGTGCCATGCAATAAATATCATAGGTGAATCCAAGAATATCGCACAAGTGCAAGTGTTACCCCATGATGGAAGAGCTTTGGCTCTTCCTCCTCCAGTAACTCATCAACATGTTATAGAGTTTGATATAGAACAAGGGTCAGCGTCACGAACACCTTCGCCTCAGGAAATTCTCCTGGAAGTAGAGCTGGATGAAACTGAGATTAAGGAATGTGAGAAGCAAGTGAAAATAGCCACTATTCCTAAACTCACTTCTGATGATCAAAGTATGATTGTGTCTCTTGATGTTCTCCCTTTATCTCTGGTGGAACACACAATGGCTTCTTTTGGGAAGGAGAATGAAGATGTTACAATCGACTTTGAAGTCACCGAGATGCCTCCACGCTTTACCACCCCTGTTTCTGACATAGAGGTTCCAGAAAAATCTGAGGCATTGTTTCATTGTACAGTCTCGGGCTGTCCTACTCCAGTAGTGCAGTGGTTTAAGGCAAATCAGTGCATTTCTTCAGATGCTTGGAAGTATGCTGTTAGAAGTGATAATGGAAATCATAGTCTTAAAATTCAGAATGTACAGCGTTCTGATAGTGGCATGTATTTGTGTAAAGCTGTTAATGCTGTTGGAGAAGCTATATGCAGGTGCTTGTTAGCTGTAACTGAGGGCCAGGGGGCTCTTCCAGTGACCAATGATGGAGGTGAGGCAGATCTAAGTTTGGATAGCACTAGTGGTAGGCCTCAAAAGATTGATTTGCTTGTTGATAATACTATCCAAAATGGCAACCAGACAGAAATAGAGCTGGAGTTTGAGTTTGAAGGTGACACTGATGATTCTCAGAAAGCTGTTAAATTGGTAGCTGTTACAGAACAGGAGCAGGAAGAGGAAGGAGAAGCATGCGTAAATATTAACTTTGATGTGTTTGCTGAACCATCCAAAGAAGAGCAGATTGAATTTAAAGGTGAGAGCACAGACAGGTGCAGCTTCGAATTTCACGTTACAGAAGCACCTCCAAAGTTTATGAAACATATTTCTGATTGTGCTTCTTTCATGGGTACCTCTGCAAGTTTCCAGTGTTTAGTAGGTGGTTCTCCAAAACCAGCAATAAGCTGGTTTAAAAATGGGGCATTGATTCATGAAGAGAGATACTGTATGGAGGAAAGTCAGGAAGGTTGTCACAGTCTGACTATAAGAAGCTTAGTCCAAACTGATGAAGGCGAGTATAAGTGTGTAGCAACAAACAAAGCAGGGACTGCCTATAGCAGTGCTTCGTTAACAATCTGCTGAACATTTCAAAATGTATTTATTCTTAAAGAGACAGCACATTTGCACCACATTTAGAGATCCATCCCGGTAGACTATGTAGCAGTAATTTTGATGCTTCTTGTTATTTGAAGCATCCTTATGAGTGGGATTCACTGGCCCCCTCCCCAAGACTCTCCCTACCGGGAACTACTGTGGAGAGGAAGTGATACCTAGCTCTTATTACAGGCTAAGCTTCACTCAAAGTGAGTTCCATTGATCCTGACACCATATGCATCCTTGTAATGATATCATTGTAATTGTCACCCACATGTGTACACCATCTTTGTCTGATACATGTAAATATGATTGTTTTATTTAAAAGGTGCATTCACATTTTTGTTAAGGGGGTCTTGAAATATTTGATACCCCTTTTTTCTTATAACTGAATTGTTTGGAATTGTACTTTATACGCACACTGAATTTTAAATGCAGTACCAGAAAAGAAATGAGGATTTCCCTCTCGCAATGTTGTATCAGAAAATAACATTCTCTCTTGAACAGATCCTGAAATCTTATGCCATTTCTCTCCCACTGAAGTAACTGAGACTTACGTTGATCTCATTCCAATTCAAATGAAGAGTAGTAACATGACACCAATTGAAATGCCCTGATTCAAAAAGAATCAGAGACCAAATTGGCCCATTTGGGTTTTCTGTTACAGTGGAGATTGCAGAAAAAACTTTCAGCTTTATTTTTCTTTTACCAAGTTAAAACTACCTGTTAGCTAAAGGAAAAGCAATGTAAAACAGGCAAATATGCTAATGTGAAGCTAGTATAAATAAAATATATTGAAATTAAACTTATTAGAGATGGTTAAACTTTAGGTGCTCAATTAATCTCTAGCAATGGATGAAATGAAACAGAACCCTGAAATTCATCTCAAGCCAAGGCCTTGATATCCAAAATTTTATTTTAATTTTTTTTAAAAAAAACCAGTTCTTTATCGAGGGATAGTCATGTTATTCTGTTGCAGCAAAACAGTAGTTTAGCGAACCTTCAAACGCTAACAAAAAAATTATACCATAATAAATTTGATAGTCTTTCAAGTATCATAAAATTCTTTTCTGTTTTTAAACTTCTGTCATCATAGACTAGAAGAAGGATGAATTTAAAACCATGTTTTTCAGTATATGAGCAGACATGAATATTGTCCCCTGTACAATTTTCATTCAGTAAAATGTTTTGTGCTGTAGTTGCATGCAAGCTTAGCTGGGACCAAATCCCATTGGAGGCAATGGGATTTTACTCCTGAGTAAACATGCCTAGGTTTGGGGCTCTAAGGCTGCAGTTGCAGACCCTATATGCCTGAGAGTAAACCTAAATCAACGCAATGGGGCTTACCTCCATGTTGATCCGTATCATAGGAGCCAACCCCTAGGGGCTGAGCTCCTTTCGCCCTCCCATATTTTATTTGAGGGGGTTGGTGGCTCTCCAAAGTTGATGGGCATTGTCATTCAAATGGTGTGTGTGCCATGTCTTGTGGTCAATTATGTGGGGTGAGGCTTACCTGCACATCAGGGCTTACCCTCAATATTTTATTCAAGATGGCACCCCTGATGTGTATAAGACTCCACTCTGTGTATATGAAAAAAGAAAAAGAAAATACATAGGTAATCTAGTCACTATTGCGATCAGCACCAAAAGCACATTCTCTAACTCAGACATATTGATAAACGCAAATAGCCTTTTAACACTAGAAAAGAAAACACCACCTGACCCTGAGACAGCTACCTTTAAATATGAAACTGTACTTTTGAGAGTTCCTGCTTAATATTATTTTCAACACTGATATTTAAAAGAAGCATGATAATTTATACTTTAATAAATTGGTGCATTTATATACTCAGTTGTGCATACGCATGCTCTTATTTCTATATTTATGTGCTCAGTCTTTCATCAAAAATCTGTGGCTTTAGGCACCACATAATCCCAAAGCTGATGCTAATTACTAGGAATTGCTGAAGCTCCCAAAAATGTTAAAATTACTCTTCAAAATATAGAGCAGGTCTTGTAAAAAAACAACCTTGTAAATATGCCCGCCCCAATACCATCAACTTTTATCTGCGGTTATCATCACAGAAACTTATGTAGGGCAAAGAAGGAGGCTTTGCTTCGAAATGCAGAGCTGCTTGCCCAAGACATGCGTAACATGTTTTGTCAATTAGCTTGGATGATCTGTGGAAAGAAGCCTGTATGGCTCCTTTATCACAAGATCCTCAGAACGGAAATCTCACCGCCGCTGATTTCAAAATTACAAGTTTGATTCTGTTTCCAGCCAAGCCATTTTCAGTCTCAGTTGACTAGAAATTTCAGACAGTTTAGGCACCTGGTAACATACTAGGCATTTATATGTAAAACCTAAGGTAAGAGGTAAAAGGGGTGTGTGTGTTCTTTTGGAAACACTAAACTGACGCAATGGATATCACAGGGTATTTCAGCACTCTCAGTGTGCTGGCAGTAGGCATTAAAATAATATGCATGGCAGTTAAAATGTTTCAATAGTGTAAGAGTATGAGAGAAATGAAATTTCTGATCCAACATTGAGCTGGGTAGAAATTGCTCATAGCATTGTGTCCATTGTCATTCCCGATAGTTGACTAGCAGTTTTGGAGCAAATGAAGTGCAGCTATCCCAGCATATTAGGGAATATGCATTGAATGTATTGTATGGTCTGATGCTATCAGAAAACCCACAGTGTTTCACTCTGAAGAAGTTCAGCCACCATATCTGACCTCTCACAGTCACTTCCAGCTTGTAGTATCTTTGCAATTACTTCCTCTGTGGCCTGATCCTGTAAATCCAAACCGTTGGTTACAGTCAGAATTCATGGCCAAGTAGTTGTTATGAAAGCAAAGACCGGCAGCTGCACCTGTAGCATTGCATGCAACTAAGCCCTACTCAGAGTTGACCCATTTAAATTAATGGATGTAATTTAGTCATACCCATTAATTTCAGTTGGCCTGCTCTAAGTAGGACTAATGTTGGCTACAACTCCTAGCTTCCAAAGCTAGCATTTAAGCTATACACTTTTCCAGTGTCAACTCAGATGTCTTTTTTTCATAGTTACAGGGTATTTTAAAAAAAAGGATCGAAGGAGCTTTATTTGTTCATATTTGATGTTACATTTTAAAAGTCAATGTATATATTGTTTTAATAAAAGTTCAAAATACAATACTCGACTTTGGTTTTGTATTCTTCATTGAGCATAGTGATGAATTAATGATCGACCTTTAAAGAATGGTGGTATGTATGTGAAGGTCATAACCTTTATGCCCATCCTTCCAGACATATGAAACTAAAAACACATCATTTTTTTCTAGAGTTGAACAGAGGGTGAGATGTTGGGAAAGTTCTCTTTGTAATTGTCAAACAAGGAGCAGATAACTTACTCTGGCATTTAAATTGAAGAACGTGTACCAGTCATTTGCACACATGCTCAATTAATCATTAGTAGACACCTGCAGTGTTCTAACAGAGTACTTTAAATGTTTGTCGGGGGAATGTTGTATACCTGCAGTCTAGAGCCCCAAAGGTATAGAGAGGCCTCCCTAAAACCTTGAAGGTACACAAGACTCCCATGGTTCTCTGTGACAGAGACAAAGAGAATTCTGTGCTGCCAGGGATTCTTTTCCCTCATGGTTTTTAGGTAGAGCTTTATTGTTTGTTTTTTGATTTGTAAACCGTGCTATACCTGCAGGTCTCAGGGCAGTTACAACATAATATCACAATAATATAAAAACACATAATAAAGAAAGAAAATGTCTTTATTGTACCACTTGACCTGGAAGCAATAGCTGCAGAGTCCTCCTCATATCATAGTTTAATCATTTGTGGATCTTAATTGCCATTTTAGAAGAAGGGAGGAATTTGTAGTACAGTGGTGCCTTGCTTAACGAATGCCCTGCTTAACGAAATTTCTTAACGAAAGGTTTTTTCTAGTGGGGGTTGCCTCGCTAGACGAATTCGTTTTATGAAAAATTCGTCTAGCGAATCGCGGTTTCCCATAGGAATGCATTGAAATTCAATTAATGCGTTCCTATGGGCAAAAAAAAAATCGAAAACAATTCAATGCATTCCTATGGGATTCGCTAGACGAATTTTTCGTTATAAGAAAAGACCTGTGGAATGAATTAAATTCGTCTAGCGAGGCACCACTGTATTTAGTGTGGCCAAAGTGAGTGATTCTGTAAAAGTCCCGAAAACATGTCCGCCTCCCTACCATCAACTTTATCTGTGGTTATCATTGCAGAATCTTACATAGGGCAAAGACGGAAGCTTTGCTTCGAAACACAGAGCTGCTTTGTTTTGTAGAATTTGTAGAATTTGTAGTATTAAGTGTGGCAAAAGTGAGGGCATGGATTAGGAAGTCAATACCTAACTGATCCATGCCCCCATTGGAGGACTTACAGAAGCTCATGCACAAAACACCAGTGAGGGAACAGTGAAATGGCAGAGTCAACTGCCATAAGAAGAGTCAACAACTAATTGGCAGGGAAAGCCGAGTTGTTTCCTGACTACTTGTCTGCCTGGCACATGTGGACCATATGTGGACCACAGAGCAGCCTTAGGTCTTCTGATCAAGAGCTGAGAACCACCTGGCCTCTGAGTATTAAGAAGATGTTTTCCTTCCAGAGGAAGTCTATACTGCCTAGGCGACCTTATATGATCAAATACCTCTGGGTAGAAAAAGAAACACTGGCATTCTCAGTACTGAACCATATGGTTGATGGTCCGACTTGGCATAAAACAGTTGTCTGTGTCTTTGACTTGGAACTAGGTTTTGTTCTAAGATGTTCTAAGCTCTAGAACATCCTACCTTAGGGCTAATGTCCAACACCATAAATCTATTTCTACTGAAGTGCATTAGTTGTGCTTGACTGTTTAATTCAGTTGAAATGAATGGGATTTATGTTTCATTTATTTCAATGGTACTTAAGCATCTTTTTTTTCAGATATAAAACAGCCCCATAAAGCAAGCATTTTAAATGTTATTTATATTCACAAACTCAATAAGAATAATTGCTGAATCTACCTCCAGGTGTTAAGTGTATATAAGTCACACAAAACATACGTAGAAGATTATATACCAGTGTAAAAATTATAACAAGTTTAAATATTTATTATTGTGTGATATGTTACTGAATCCCTATCCCAATTAATATTTTCTTTATATTTTGACTTGGAGTGAGATTTCCTTTTCCATTAATAGAAGGGTTCCTTTCTTCTGCAGAAGTTTCTTTGTTCCAATGGAGGACCCCGCTGACAGAAAAAGTGAGAGATAATTTTTGTGGATTTCTCCTTCCCCTTGCATTCGCATGCCACAGGAGGGTTCTGCAAACTTGCCTGAGCAAATTTTCAGGGGGATGCAGGGTGAATCAGCAAAATTTCTTTTTCTCCCTTCTGTCAGCAGGAACGCCCCATAATGAGCATTCAGCTCACGGATCTGCAGCACCAATTTTTTGCTGTTTGTTTTTTTAAGAGAGTACTTAAATCATCAAACATTTTTTTGCAGACTCTTGTATCTCCTAGATCAGCATTCCTCAGCCTGGTATCCTCCAGATGTCTGAGGCTCTCAGCTCCCATCATCCCTGACCAACAACCATACTGGTTGGAGCAGATGGAAATTGTAGTCCAAAACATCTGTAGAACAGCAGGATAGGGAAGACTGCCCTCAATGGGGAACTTGTGGCCTTCCAGACTTTGCTACATTTCAATTCCCATCAGTCCCAGCCACAATGGCTAATGTTCTAGAATGATGGGAACTGTGATTTTCCTTTTTTTTTGAACATCTGAGTCTGTCTATACATAATAAACATCAACCTATGTTTAATTGCTGTATTAATCTGTGCTGTATTATGCCTTCAGTTTATATGCAGATATTCCCCAATATTCATGCACTGATTAAATGGGAAATTGTCAGTACAATGGTACCATACCTTGGTACTCAAATGGCTTGGTTCCCAAACAAATCGGCTCCCGAACGCCACAAATCTGGAAGCAAGTGTTCTGGGTTGTGAACGTTTTTCGGAAGCTGAACATCCGATGCAGCAGACAAGTGGCTTCTGATTGCCTCTTCTGATTGCAAGGGCCAATCAGAATCCATGCCTTGGAAATCGAATGTTTCGGAAGTTGAACGTCCTTCCGGCACGGATTACGTTCAACTTCTGCGGTACCACTGTATAAACTGAATCCTAAAATAATGTACACCCTTTGATTCAAGGTATATTTTAAAATATATGAATGTTTTAATCACCTTGCAGCATTACAAAGTGTTGTTCTAACATGATAATTGATTGATAGTATCTGGTAGATACAAGATGAATTTTTCAAGAAAGCATTTTAGTAAAATGTAAATAATTTTTTCCCCATACAGAGATTTCTAGCTCTATTATTGTGTCTTCTGAGGAAGAAAGAACTGAGAGTTACACCAGCGGCCTACAATTATCTGATAGAGATAAAACACTTGAACTCATGCCTGAAAATCCAGTTTATTCTAGCAGTTTAGAGGTGAAAAGGGAGAAGAGCAATGTCCCAACCTTCCTCAAGCATGTGTCAAATGTTGAAATAAGTTTAGGAGATTTGGCTAGACTTTCTGTTGTAGTTACTGGGGATCCAAAACCACAGATACAATGGTATTTCAATAGTGTTAGGCTGACATCATCTGCAGACTATAAGGTTGTGTTTGATGATGAAAACTATAGCCTCATTATTCTCTCCACAAAATTTGACCATGAAGGGGAATATACTTGCATTGCTAGTAATATCCATGGAGAGACGGCCTGCTCTGCTTATCTCAAGGTCAATCCGAAGGGAGATGAAAGGGAACTGGAGGCAGAATTCTCTACAGAGAAGACAGGAAGTCCTCGACCTCCATACTTTGTTAGGAAGCTAGACCCTGTTCAGTGTGCACAAGGTGCTCCTGCTGTGTTTGAGTACAAAGTGGCTGGGGATCCACCTCCAGAGATTCAGTGGTTTAGGGGAAAGGACCAGATTTTCTCCTGTGCACAATACACTATCACTCATAATCAAGATGGTTCTGGGTCACTAATGGTGAATAACTGCCAGGGAGCCGATGGTGGCTTATACATCTGTAAGGGAACCAACCTCATAGGTGAAGCCTCCAGCAGTGCAGAACTTCTAGTTCTCTTAGACGTGCCTGGAGGGGCTCCATATAAGGGGCAGAAGAGTAAACAGAAAACACGCACCAAGTCATATAAAGAAACTGTAAGTGACGAGGCTACCGTCTCACGGATATATGCCGTTAAACTACCTGGTGATGATAGGCATGATGGGCAGCATGTGATGTATACAATTGGAACTGAAGATAGGCACTCACTACATAGTGAAGAGGTAGATGTTTTGCAGGTGGCTTCCTACTCAACAGCTACTGTACAGCAGGAAGCCCTTCTTACCCAACAAGTAGCCTTGCTTGAGTCTCACAAAGTTGGAGAAATTGCAGATCCATCTTCTCAGGCCAATGGAAAGGTGGCTTCTTCAGCTTTTACCACAGGTGAGGTGAAGGAGCACCCCAGTTTCCTAGAGCAACACTCTGAACCAATTCAAAGCCCACCAATAGTCGAATTGCCGGGCTCCCTGTGCCACCGAGTTTCTGACCTCTGTTTACCTGTTGTGGAGGAAATAAGCCAAGAAGACAAAGAAAAGGGGCTGCAAAGCAAGCTTCCAGAAATGTCCAGGCCAACGCCAGCTATAGAGCAAACATCTCAATTTGCCTCCATTATATCTGAGGAGAAATATGTGGTAAGCCCCAGTGAGTCTGCTGTATTCTCAGTCCCAGGAGCTGAGGAAGTTATTGAAACCAGTGAGCCTAAACATGCAGTGTGTGTTCCTAGAATTGAGGGCATCCAAGAATTGTCCAAGGAAAGTTCTTTGGCAGACCACACACACAAGTGGGAGAATGTCACACCAGCTAAAGAACGAGGCAGCTTTTTTCAGTCTGTTGTAGCAGCAGAACAGTGCAAGATAAGTGAAGCTCATGCTGAGGCAATTGATTACGCTGATTCACCTGCAGAAGTTAGTCCAACCCAAGAATCATCCAATGTATTACACGTGGCTACAATTGCCTCCGAACAGATGTTCCCCAAAGAGTCCGTCTTGGATGCAACCATTGCAGAGCAGCAGAAGGGCTCACTGGAACAGGACAGGCTTGTCCAAACAGCTCTGGTTGCTGAAGAAAAGCAGCAGCTCTCTGATGAACACACTGATGACCTTCCCAGGTTAGACTGCACGGTGGTAGCAGAAATCCAAAGAGAGGGTGAAAAGCCACTGCATTTGCCTGTTGTACGTGGACAAGGCTCACTTCCTAGAGAAGAGCATTTTAGTTCTGAGGTGCCCCTGGAAGATGAGGCGCTGTCTAGGAAAAGCCCATGTTTGCTACACTGCTTAGTAACAGAAGAACAAGTCTCCACCTCTTGTGAAGATGCTAAGCAGTTTCCTCCTCTGGCAGAGGCAGTTAGCATTCAGGTCACCCAGGAGCCCATTTCTGTGTTGCATCTCCAAACGAGCCAAACTGAGCAAGTGTTGCCTAAGGAAGGCATCTTGGCTGTACAAGAACCTGAACCCCAAAATGCTTTGCAGAAAGCTGAAATAATGCACAAACGTGCTGTGGCGTCTGAGGAAAAAACCCAGATAGCTGCCGAGGCGCTAGAGGCCTTTCAGAGTGGCATTGCTAGAGAATACCCTGTGGCTATAGCGGAGCCTCAGCTTCATAAGTGTCTGACCACTGTGGCTGAGGAGATGCTTCTGCCCAAAGAGGAAATCCTCCCCGAAGCAGGAAAAGAGCAGAAAGCTACCCTGGGGAAGGAAGACTTTCAAACAGTGATGCAGGTATCTGATGTGACTGAAGAGAGGGTCTTGGATGTAGGACATGCTGAGCCATTTGAGGCTGTTCAGGCCACGAGTTGTGAGGTGGTGTCTGAGCCCAGGTTGCCTTCAGAATCCACCTGCGTTGAGGAGCAAGGTGTTCCAATAGAGAGCATCGATCTCTTGGAAGCCACAGAGCAAGAATTTGCAGCCCGCATCCAAGAAGGTCAGTCGGTCAGGCTCCCGTTGTTATTGGAGGAGAAACAGCCATTAAAGGAAGAGCACTTGGACCAGATCGCAAGGCCAGATGCTGAGAACGTAAAGGCCCAGAAGCAGCTGCGGCTGCTTATGGATGTGCCTGAAACATGGGAAAGCAAAGTGCTTCGGAAAGAAGAAGAACTTGCAGCTGAGACTCCAGTATGTTGTAGCTTAGATACGAAGGCTCAGATCAGAAGGGCCCTGAAAGTAGCTCTGACAAATGAACAGCACTTATTTCCATCGGATGCTTTAGATGCTATTGAGAGCTTTCAAATAAAAACTGCAACAGTGATCAAAGAACCTAAACATGCAACATGCACTTGCCTTATAATCTTGGGAAGTTCCAATACTGCAGAAATAACTCTCTCTCTAGATGGAATATATTTTCAGACAGCTGATTTCAAAAGCGAATTGCAAGCTGCTTTGCATTGCATCATATACGACGAGAAACACGTTCTGACAGCAGAAGAACCCAGTGCCATAGCAGAACCTAAACACCACAAGTTGCTTACTTCTTGTTCACCTTCCAAACTAATGCAGTCTGCTACTGTAACCGAGACACCTGTTCAGCAACAATCTGTCAGTAATATGGTTGGTTCACCTGAGCCACATCATGCTTACCTGAGTACTGAATCAGAAATGCAGGAGGAGCAACTTGTGTCTATTCAAGAAGTCCAAACTATTGCTCTACGTGAGCACATTAAAGATGTAGGTACAACCACACTCACCCTTGATATTCCTGTAGCAGCAGCCCCAGCTGAGAGGCTAATAGATGCTCTAAAAGTGAAAGAGAGAAAGGAAGAACTTTTTGAGGAATATGAAGAGGAGGCACATGTAGTTCAGGCTAGCAAACGAGAAGACAGTCTAGTGAGCCGGGATTGTCCCATCATGCGCCAAAGTTTTATAGACACTGTTGTTGAAGAAGGTGACAGTGTAAGTCTTACTTCCATTATAGAAAATGTGAAAGTGGTGAATTGGTATTTTGGGGATAAGCTGGTATCTTCAGGAAATGAGTTCAAGTGCTTGCAAGATCACGACACATACACACTAGTAATCAACCAAGCATTCAAGGAAGTGCACCAAGGAGAATACACCTGTGAGGCTCTGAATGAAGGCGGGAAAACAACAACAGCAGCAAAACTCACAGTTGTAAAAAGAGGTTGGAATATGGGGATAAAATATTGCTTTCCTATTTTCACTCCTTTGCTAACTGACTAGAACACACATATACATATTTGTATCTCTAGTAGCATTTTGGATACAGATATAAGAAGTATATAAACTTCAGCTGTGCATCACCAAACTAATCACAGATTCTCCACTTTTTTGTTTCCTCTTTATAACTTTTATTTCTTTAAATATATTTCTTATTCACCACACCTTTTATTTGCATTTTGCACTTTTTGATACTGAAACAAAATTAACTTTTGTTTCATGAATGATTGTTAAATAAAACTATTTGTAATTTCAGATTTTTTAAAAAAGAGCGCATGTCTTCGCAGCACTTTCATCCCCATATCCATAGAGCAACTAGGTTCACTCTTCCTTTTCATTGCTACAATAAAGATGCAATCCTAAACACGCTTACTAGGGAGGAAGCCCCACTGAGCCCAGTGAGACTTGCTTCTGAGTAGAAGTGCAAGGGATTGCACAGCACGTCGTAGAAGTCATTGCACCATTCTAGCATAATGTCACACATTTCATGTTGAAAATGTTCTGGTACAACCTGGTATAATTTCATATATCATGTTGTTTGCATGCCTTTGGTAGTAAGTAGCACATCAGAGTATCTTCAGAGTTCCATTATGCACTGCAATGTATGTAGCCCTCTGGTAGACTGAGCACTGCTTTCGGTTTGCTTTCACCTCTGACAACCATTTTTCTTTACAGCCACTTTCCTTGGATAGCTCATGAAACCACACATCTCATTTCTGTTGGTCACTTTATTAACAGTGTTTTGGAATGTACACTTATGAGCACCATACATGCTATTAGTATTGCAATATCCACATGAACGTGGATGGTTGTAACCCCATTATTCTTTCACTTTTAACTTCAGTTGGACCCATACTGAGGAGAAGGCTGGAATCCCAAGAAGTCGCTGTGAACCACCTTGCCAAGTTCACCTGCGAGATCGAGATGGCGCCAGACGTACGGTTTCAATGGTACAGAGCCGGTCGGGAAATCTATGATGGCGACAAGTATACCATACACACCGCTAATTATACATCCACTCTTCAAATCTCGAGACCGCAAGTAGTTGACTGTGGCGAATACAGCTGCAAAGCTTCCAATAAGTATGGCAGCGTAAGCAGCAAAGCAACCTTAACGGTAACTGGTAAGTGTGAGACATGAACCCCGTGCTGCTTCCTTGTTGGGTAACTGAACGCGTTCACCGTTAGTATGTTGTAACATGCATCTAGGGCCAATGGTATTGACTAGCAGACCAAGGATTTCCATTTCTGTGCATATAGATATAGAAGAAAATACCAGGTATTTGGCCCCCAGGTTCAACGTACATATCCAGGAGCAAAAAATATATTTCCATCGGAAGCTGAGTCAAAGAACAGAACTTAGGATATGGTCAAATTTCCCATTTGTAATTATTATTATTATTATTGAACTCTTTTAAGCATGGAGGGAAACTCTAGTTCATTTCAGATGTGCACCATTTGGTACAAGCACACATACTACAAGCACCTCTCTCTAGTGATGGAAGAACTGCAGTTGGCGAAGGAGATTGTAGGCAAGAACTTCCACACTTAAAGCATTTCACTCTGGGATCGGGAGGAGAGAAGAATGCAGCAAGGGCATGGATTGTGCCCAGAGGCATTTGAAATGTCTTTTGATTCCATCATATTCACCTATAAACATTCTCTCTTAAATGCCTTAAGCTTCTCAAAAAGGCTATGGTATTAACTGAGTCGTCTGATCATGATTTTGCTTGGATGCAGTTGATTTTATTTACTCTTTGAGATCCATGCTTACAGAAGTAGTGGGCGGCGGGAGCCATCTTGAAGTGAATAAAAGGATGCATAATGGCATTGCTCTTTTAAAAAGATCTCTCTAGGCCTTTTTATTACTATAATAATTGCCTATACCTTTCATCTTACTAAAATCTATATTGCTGGTTAATTCATGACATGCACTTCAAATCGTCACATGTAAACCTAATTTCATGACTAAATAACTCTTTAAAACTGCTCTTTTAGATAACAAATAACTCTTGATAGATGGCCTTTAAAACTAGATTATCCTGATGGTTTACTGGATGTATTGAGTCTTGGGAATTTTTACTGCCCATTATTTCTAGGCAATTTAATGTGTGTATATGGAGACAGCATTTCTGTCTCCTTTCTTTGGTGCTGGGGTGTGGGCGAAAGGTTGCTGTATTGGCCAAGTCAATGTCAACTTTGCCCCCTTTCTTTTGCAGAAGCGTTTCCTCCAACCTTTCTAACCAGACCCGAATCTATCACTACTTTTGTGGGTAAGAGTGCCAGGTTCCTCTGTACAGTGGCAGGCACCCCTGTAATCGACACAGTGTGGCAGAAGGATGATGCCGCCATTTCTTCCACAGAACATTGCAAGATTTCAGCTTCTGAGAATAAGCACAGTTTAGAGATTCCACGCCTCACAGTAAATGACAGGGGGGTGTATACTTGCAAAGCCTCAAACAAATTTGGAGCAGACATCTGCCAGGCAGAAATAGCTGTGATTGATAAGCCACGATTTGTCAAGGAACTGCAGTCTGTTCAGTCTGCAGTCAATAAGAAGATACATCTTGAATGCCAAGTGGATGAAGACCGGAAAGTCACAGTATCCTGGAGCAAGGATGGAAACCGAATACCTCCAGGCAAAGATTACAAGATTTGCTTTGAAGACAAGATAGCATCACTTGATATCCCTCTGTCTAAACTTAAAGATTCAGGAACATATGCATGCACTGCGGCAAATGAGGCTGGAAGTAGCTCTTCTTCGGCCACTGTAACAATCAGAGGTAAGGAAATTGTCGGTCTGCTAAACTTGGTGCCATTCATGTCCTGTTGTGTATATTTGTTAGTCCCAAATAACGAAGAAGCAAGAGGTAACATTAAGAAGGAAAAAGCTAATCATAGCACATTTCTCCAAGTGTGGTGTGGTGTTTCTTTGTAAAAAGAAAAGCTGTAGTCTTTTTCACTCGTCTTTGTGTCTTTACTAAAGCTTATTGTCTGACTTTCCTTAAATGTGCAAACTTTATTCCAGTGTTGACTAAAACTGTCATTTATTTATTTTTCCACCCTAGGTGGTTCTTTAGAGAAGTCCTGGTTACCATGATAAAAAGCAGAATTAAAGAGCAATGGCAGGAATTGGAGTTTTGTCCTAGATAGATATCTGCATGCTTCTCAGTAGCTTGTCTTTGCAATCGTCCTATCAAATCGATCTTCTTAAGGTGTTATATTTCAGGCTTCTTTCTTTCTGAACTTTTCTTCTAGAGCCACCATCATTCCTGAAGAAAGTGGACCCCTCTTACTTGTTGACTCCTGGAGAGTCAGCACATCTTCAGTGCAAAATCAAAGGGTCTCCTGAGATCCAGGTGACATGGTACAAAAATAACAAAGAAATTAGAGAGAGCGACACACAAAGGATGTCTTTTGCCAATAACGTGGCTGTGCTAGATATTACCAATGTGAAAGTTGATGACAGTGGAAGTTACTCGTGCGAAGCAGCTAATGATGCTGGCAGTGACAGCTGTAGTACTGAGATTGTTGTCAAAGGTTTGTTCTTAAACCCAGGGATGCTTTCTTTTCAAGGTGCTCTGTTCTGTTGCAAGCGTACTATCAGTCACTAATTCTTTATTCATGCTTTGATGATTTTATAGAGCCTCCCACTTTCATCAAAACTCTTGAGCCGGGCGACATAGTGAGAGGAATGAATGCCACTCTTCATTGTGAGGTTTCTGGTACTGGACCATTTGAAATCAGTTGGTTTAAAGACAGGAAACAAATACGCAGTAGTAAAAAATACAGGTTGACTTCCCAAAAGTCTCTTATCTCTCTGGAGATTTCTTCATTTAATAGTGCAGATGTTGGTGAATACGAATGTTCCATAGCGAATGAAGTTGGAAAATGTGTTTGCAGTGCAACATATATACTAAAAGGTTAGTGAGCAAGCGAACAAACAAAACCTATTTTTAACATAGTGCAAAAGGAGAAAATAACTCTTTTGTGGAAACGAGTTTTTCTTTTTTAGTTGTCTCCTTTCCTTTCCTTCTCTTTCTGTGTCTTGTTGCTTCTTGGAATCTTTTCTGATATTCTTGAACGCAGGAATAAAGGCAGAGAACAGATTTCATTGAAATTAATTCCCAAGCAAGAGGCTGCTTTACACATGTTTTAGGGGTGAAAGGTGACCTTACTTTTCAAAACAATATGCGGACCAGAACAAAGCCATCCTTTTAAAATTTATACTTCTCTGAATTTTGCAATGCAGTGTTCCAGCCAGGAAATGAATACTAAAATGGAAAATAGTTTTGAAAAATAGTGAATATTGGGCGACATAGCATTAAAAATGTGTGTAGTAGAAGAAATTCACACTAAAATGCTGATAAGTTTTCACGAGGACTTCTTTTAAAAACTGTAAACTGATGTGGAAATGTGAGGACTCTATTTAAGACTTTAAAAAAGAGGAACTGATAGGTTTGCCAATCCCTACACATGATATGTAAAGAGTTTATTGCTTCTGTCAGTTTGCATACAAATGTAAAACCTACCCAAGTCAGAATTCTAATTTGCAATGCTAATGCATCTTTTCACCTCCCATCCCCATTATCAGTACCCCAAGTTCCACCAAGTAATAAAAGGGGAGCCCAAAGGCAATTCATATATTAAAAATGCTCTTAGCACGCCTATGATTGGTCTGTTAGCCTTTCCTTTGATAAGTACAAAGGTAAAGGGACTCCTTACCGTTAGGTCCAGTCGCAAACGACTCTGGGGTTGCAGTGCTCATCTCGCTTTATTGGCTGAGGGAGCCGGCGTACAGCTTCCAGGTCATGTGGCTAGCATGACTAAGCCACTCCTGGCGAACCAGAGCAGCACATAGAAACGCTGTTTACCTTCCCGCCAAAGTGGTACCTATTTATCTACTTGCACTTTGACGTGCTTTTGAACTGTTAGGTTGGCAGGAGCAGGAACCGAGCAACGGGAGCTCACCCTGTTGCGGGGATTCAAACCGCCAACCTGATTGGCAAGCCCTAGGCTCTGTGGTTTAGACCACAGCGCCACCCGCGTCCCATATAAGTATAGTGCCAGGTAAATCAGAGGGATTCCAACATAAAGCATAGCCAAAAGGCAAAATCTCTACTCCTGACTTCCTTGCGAGATGTAAGCCTTGGTGCCCAGTAAAAGAATTCCTCTTTTACTCTTCCCAGTCCCCTCATTTATACCAGTAGTGGGGAGCCTGTGGCCCTCCAAGTGCTGCTGAACTACAATTCCCATCAGCCCCAGCCAGCATGGCCAATTTGTAGTTCATCAACATCTGGAGGACCAAAAGTTCTCCACTCCTGGTTTACATCAATGATGGGGAGCCTGTAGCCCTCCAGATGTTGTTGGACCCAATAATTCCTGGCCATTTGCTAATGGTATGGGAGTTGGAGTACAATATCTAGAGAGCCACAGGTTCCTTACCTCTACTTCACCGGGATTAATTTGCCTGCTGTCAAATAGAATACATTTACTTATTGCTCAACAAATAATGGTTCCTCCATCTCCAGAATGAAATGGTCTATTTCCCCCTAACATTCAGAGGTAGAAATCCATAAAAGATGCTGCCATTGTGTCCAGAAGGCAATTTGTTTTCTTTAAAAAACCTGAAATGCAGCACCAAGCACCATGTGATGCAATAATGATAGATAAGGGTTTTTCTTCCTTTCTTTTTCAAATTAGAACCTCCCTCTTTCATTAAGAAAATCGAAGATGTTACTGCACTTGCTGGGGATGAAGTTTTCTTACAGGCAGCTGTGAGAGGCTCAGCTCCTATTTCTGTCACTTGGATGAAGGGGAAAGATGTTATTAAAGAAGATAACAAAGTCAAAGTGACCTTCGAAAATGGCATTGCAACTTTGCAAATCTCAGATGTCCAGATTAGTTCTGGTGGCAAATATACATGTCTGGCTGAGAATGATGCCGGAAGCCAAACATGTTTTGGAGAATTAGCAGTTAAAGGTCAGTGTAGGAGCACTTTAAGATCACACAATTCTTCATGTACACAGGCAGATTGTTCGCATTAGCTCTATAATGACCACTGTTTAATTCTGTTATAGAGCCTGCTACCATTGTTGAGAGAGCTGAATTCATTCAGGTGACAGCAGGAGACCCAGCAACTCTGGAATACACTGTGGCAGGCACTCCAGAGCTAAAAACGAAATGGTTCAAAGACGGAAAGCCTCTGGCTTCTAACAAAAAGTATAGAATCAGTTTTAAGAACAATGTTGCCCAGTTGAAATTCTACACCGCCGAATTGCACGATACTGGCGAAATCACCTTTGAAGTTTCAAACGATGTTGGACGCAGTTCGTGCACTACCTCATTTACTGTATTAGGTTGGTAATCCAGTAATGCTACTGCCATTTAGATGGTAGAACAATCAGAAGGTGGGAGGGGGGAAGGGACACTCCTAAAACACTCTTTTTGATATATTGGCTTTCTTTTCTTTGCTGTGCCTTGGAACAGATCGCACCCTTCCTCCATTCTTTACCAAACCTCTGCGGAACGTCGATAGCGCGGTTGGTGGCTCCTGCCACTTTGACTGCAAAGTATCAGGTTCTCTTCCCATAAAAGTGTCTTGGTTTAAGCATGACAAAGAGATCACTGCCAGCGCCAAGTATGCAATACACTACGAAGAAGGTTCAGCATCTTTGGACATCAAACACCTGGATAGCAATGACGCAGGGGTGTATTCCTGTAGAGCTACTAACTCTGCAGGGGGCAAAGAAAGCCATGGAACTTTAACGATAAAAGGTTTGACATCTTCTTTTGCATTCTCTTCTCAGTATCTCTTTTAACCGTCCTTTTTATTTTTTCCCTTTTAACTCCTCGCTACATTAAGTTGCACTACTGATTCTTTCCAACTCTTTCTTTCAAACAATGTGTAGAGCCACCTAGCTTCGTGACAGAGCCAGAGTCTCAGGAAATATCTCCCGGGTCCATAGTGCGTTTGAAGAGTACATTTAAGGGAACAGCGCCACTCTCTGTACAATGGTTTAAGGGTGATGCTGAGCTAACAACCGGCGGAGCTTGTTACATCATGACTGAAGCTTTGTCGAGTTACTTGGAGCTTTACGCTGTGAAACCTGCTGATTCGGGCGCCTATTCTTGCAGAGTCAGCAACGCGGCTGGTTCAGCCTCCTGCAGTGCGAACTTGTTTGTCAAAGGTTTGGACAACTCTTTCTCTTATGACGATATGCTTGGGTGGCGATTTGAGGTTTTTTTGCCCGCTGCCTCTTATTTTTCCTTAACCTCTTTCTACAACTCTTCTTAATAACATTCTTTAATTCCACAGAACCCGCTACTTTCGTGGAAAGACTTGAGCCATCGCATTTGATTAAGAAAGGAGAATACGCCCAATTAGAATGTAAAGTAACAGGCACACCTGAAATTAAAATCTCTTGGTTCAAGGATGACAGGGAAATTAAAGACAGTGCCAAACACAAGATGACTTTGGTGGGCTCCACAGCAGTTCTCAAACTCCTGGATGTCACTCTTGAAGACTGTGGTGAATATACATGTGAGGCAAAAAATGATGCTGGGAAAGATACGTGCAGTAGTGTCGTGGTTGTAAAAGGTGTGTGCAAAAGTAACCCCTCCGCTCAATTTTCTCAGCAAGTCTTTCGAGCCTTTAAAAGGTCCCAGAACCAATTAACCACCCCACTCTTTCTTTCTGCCTTGTGCTACAGAGTCACCTTACTTTGTCAAGGAATTTGAACCAAGGGAAGTGTTAAAAGACTCAGATGTGATACTGGAATGTGAGGTCTTAGGTACCCCTCCGTTTGAGGTCTATTGGTTAAAGGACAACAAACCTGTGAGGAGCAGTAGAAAGCACAGGATAAGCATTGAGAATTCCTTGATTAGCCTCCAAGTTTTCAAGTTTGACTCTTCAGATGCAGGAGAATACCAGTGCAGGGTAACAAACGATGTAGGAAGCTGTGTCTGTAGCTCTGAGTTGGCTCTGAAAGGTCAGTGCTGCCTGGAAAATATAATAATTTTATTTTGATGTTTAGTTGAGGCTAATACTCACCAAGGCATCTATTCTTTCAATAGAACCCCCACAATTTGTGAAGAGGATTGAGAACATTAGCTCCCTTAGAGGAGGCACAATAGTGTTTCAAGCAACTATTAAAGGTTCCGTGCCTATAACAATCTCTTGGCTGAAAGATAATGATGACATTGTTGAAGACGATAACACCAAAATGACCTTTGTGAACAATGTGGCCACTCTTATGATCAGGGGCATAGAAGTGAAGCACGATGGGAAATACTTTTGCCAGGCTAAAAATGATGCTGGAATCCAAAGATGTTCTGCTTTACTAACAGTAAAAGGTTTGTAGAGCTTCCTCCCGCCTCCTTAATTTATAGCATCGTGTTTTGCTAACGTCTACATTTCAAGTCACCAAGACTCATATTTGCTCCTGTATTTATCACAGAGGCAGCCACCATCACTGATAAAGCTGTTTCAATTGATGTCACGGAGGGCGACCCAGCCACATTGCAGTGTAGATTTTCAGGAACAAAAGATATTACTGCCAAGTGGTTCAGAGATGGAAAGGAGTTGACTTTGGGACACAAATATAAAATCAGTGTTACCGATACAGTCTCTATGCTAAAGATTGTTTCTACAGAAAAGAAAGATAGCGGCGAATACACATTTGAGGTTTCAAATGATGTCGGAAGCAGCAGCTGTAAAGCTAGCATTAATGTCTTAGGTTTGTACTGTGTATCCCTCTTCTCTTGGAGGTGGGTGGGTGCTGGCCACAACTGCAATTCTTAATTTCTTTTTATGCCAAAGGCAAGCAAAGTGGCAGCCTAATCTAATGTATATCTTTTTGGTTTGTCTTGGGTAGATCTGATCATACCGCCTAAATTCACCAAAAAGCTAAAGAAAATGGATAGCATTAAAGGCTCTTTTGTTCACCTTGAGTGTATAGTGTCTGGTTCACATCCAATAAGTATCCAGTGGTACAAGGATGGCCAAGAGATAACTGCTAGTGAAAAGCACAAGTATTCTTTCCATGATAACATGGCATTCTTGGAGATCAACCAGCTTGAAGGCGCAGACAGTGGATCTTATACCTGCGAGGCAACAAATAAAGCTGGAAGCAACCAATGCAGTGCACATTTAACCGTCAAAGGTTTGGACATCTTGTACTTTTTCCTCCTAGGTGGCAGACATATTTGCCATGTCGCTTTGATTCTGGTTTTTGTTTATAGTTCCAAAATGAATGACCTCCCTCTTTTCCTCGTCTTTCTCCCCACTCTTTGTAGAACCCCCATGCTTTGTTGAAAAGCCACAGTCACAAGATGTGGTACCAGCTGCCAGAGTCCAGCTCAAAGCTCTCGTGAGCGGCACGCCTCCCATACAAATAAAGTGGTTCAAAGATAGCAAAGAACTCCTTTCAGGAGCTTCTCGCTCAGTTTACAAAGATGACACTTCAAGCGTGCTGGAACTCTTTTCAGCCAAGACATCTGATTCAGGGAACTATATCTGCCAATTAAGCAATGACGTCGGGACAACAACCTGCAAGGCAACTCTTTTTGTGAAAGGTCTGCATTTTTACATCCTGGGTTATCAGTTGCAATTTGCGCAGCTCAATCCTATGCATGTCTACTTGAGTGTAAGTCCCACTGTGTTAGATGGGGATTACACTAAGTATGTGCATAGGATTGCAATCTACCTTAGGTTTTTTTGGTTGGTTTGTGTTTTTTTTAAACCAATTACTATTTTCTAAATAATTATTTTTAATTTTATTTTAGAGCCCCCTAGGTTTCTTCAGAAGCCTAGCCCTGTAGTAGCTTTGAGGAAAGGACAGTCTACCACTTTTGAATGCCAGGTAGAGGGTACACCGGAAATCCGTGTCCTTTGGTACCTTGATGGGAACGAAGTGCTGGACCATGCTAAATATGGAGTCTCGTTTGTAGACAACATGGCGACTTTTAAAGTTTCCAATGCTAAAGTGGAGGATAGCGGGACCTACATCTGCGAGGCCCGCAATGACGCAGGTAGTGAGACTTGCAGCATTGAACTGAAAGTGAAAGGTTAGTTGCTAAGAATTCATTTTCTAGTTCCCTCAACCATGCGGTTGGGTTTCCCCCTTTATTTCTGAGGTTGCTTTGTTTTCTTCTACTACTTTAGAACCTCCAACATTTGTAAGGGAGCTAAAACCTGTGGAAGTAGTAAGAACCTACGATGCTGTGTTAGAGTGTGAAGTCACAGGGACACCTCCGTTTGAAGTGACGTGGCTGAAGAACAACAACGAGATCCGAAGTAGCAAGAAGTACACCATGACTGACCAGCAATCTGTTTTTGCCCTTCATATCATGAACTGTGATGTTCAGGATGCCGGCGAATACCAGTGCATTATTTCAAATGAAGGGGGCAGCTGTTCCTGTAGCACAAAAGTCAGTTTGAAAGGTCAGTTAAGTAATCATAGTAGGGAAAAAGCCTAAGAAACATTCAGTTTGTTCTCTCACCACCTTTAGCAAATTTTAAGCCTCACCCAGGTTTCATTCCGGCTTTTTTTATATTTTAAATAAACACAGAACCCCCATCCTTCATCAAGAAGTTAGAAAACATCCACGCTGTTTTGAAGAGCTCTGCGGTATTCCAATGCACTGTGGCTGGTTCTCAGCCTTTAACAGTGTCTTGGATAAAAGACGAAAGAATCATCGAAAACGATGACAGCTTCCACATTACGTTTGAAAACAATGTGGCGAGACTGAAGATCAGGCATGTTGACCTCGGTCACAGCGGGAGATACACCTGTCAGGCAAAGAATGAGTCAGGAGTTGAGAAGTGTTTTGCTTTACTTTTAGTGCAAGGTTTGTGAGTTTTGATTCCTATTTTGATTCCTCAGTAAGCACCAGTCTTCTGCCGGTTACTCATCGGAAGACGTCAATATATTTGTGTTTCTATTCTTACTCCAGAACCTGCTCAGATCTTAGAAAAAGCTAAATCAATTAAAGTTACGGAGAAAGACCCGGTGACTCTAGAATGCACTGTGGCTGGAACGCCAGAGCTTCAAGTAAAATGGTCCAAAGATGGCAAACAACTCATGCCCAGTAGATATTACACCATGAGCTTTGACAATAATGTGGCTAGGTTCAGGATTGAATCCATTATGAAGGAAGACAGCGGCACATACACCTTTAAGGTCGAAAATGAGTTTGGAAGCAGTACCTGTGAGGCTACTTTGTCTGTACTAGGTTTGTATTTTGTTTGGTCAAAATGGAGCATGTTCTTTTTCCCATCAACATTTTAATTGCCTGTGTGTTTTTCATGAAGAAGAAAAACTAAAGCAAGGAATCTGATGCTACTTGCCTTCTTCCCTCCCTTCTGGGCAGATCAAGCAATCCCTCCTTCGTTTACCAAAAAATTGCCAAGAATGGATAAAATTCTGGGATCATCTATTCATATGGAGTCCAGAGTCTCTGGCTCACTCCCAATTACTGCAAAATGGTTTAAAGATGGAAAAGAGATACCCGAAAGTGCAAAATACAGGCATCTGTGCCATGAGAACACTGTATCGCTCGAGGTTAATTACCTAGAGTTGACAGATTCTGGAAATTATACTTGCAGCGTAACAAATGTTGCAGGAAGCGACTCATGTAGCGCCGTCTTAACTGTGAAAGGTTTGGATTTCTATCTTCTTTCTATACACTGTATTAAAATAGGATTTTTTTACAACTTCAGATCATTATCTTAATATCTTTGGATGTAGATCCTGTTTAATGCTATCTATATAGAACCTTTCTTTTCTTATTAACTTTGACACATGTTTTATTTCTCTTTATTGGTTTGCTGTGGCTTGCCAGGGCATATTTCTTGCGCCGGAACCTAATTAGTTTTCTTTTGTTTCTTAAAACCTTTAGAGCCACCAAGCTTCTTGGTAAAACCAGAAACCCAATCAGCTATACCTGATTCAACAGTGGAATTTAAGGCATCTTTAAAGGGAACACCACCTTTTAAAATAAAGTGGTTTAAAGAAGATTTAGAACTTGTGTCTGGACCTAACTGTTTATTTGGGATTGAAGGGTCGACTGGTTTCTTAAATCTTTATTCTGTGGATGTATCAAAAAGCGGAAACTATACTTGCCAAGTTTCCAACGATGTTGGCAGCGATTCTTGTACAACCACACTGAGCATAACAGGTGTGCTAATGTGTTCTGTGTTGCTCTTAATTGTCTTCTGCCGTCTTTTGTGTAAATGTTTCTGGGTTTCTTCCTGCCTTGCTAAAACTAGAAGTTAAGCACCCTTTTAGATTTCTCTCCCCTCTTATTCTACATACCTTTCAGCACAACCCCTCTTTTTTCTTCCTACTTACCTTGCTTTCCATTTTTCTTCTGTTTCTCAGAACCTCCAAAGTTCATTAAGAAGCTAGACCCGTCTAAAGTCCTTAAACAGGGCGACTCCACACGACTTGAATGTAAAATCAGTGGCTCTCCGGAGATCAAAGTGGTATGGTACAGAGGTGACACTGAAGTCCATGCTAGTGAAAAATTCCAGATGTCATTCACAGATTCTGTGGCAGTCATTGAAATGAGGCATCTTGGTGCAGACGATAGTGGAGATTACATATGTGAAGCACAGAACCCTGCTGGCAGGGCAAGCTGCAGCACTAAACTCCTAGTCAAAGGTTAGCAAACATGCCTTGGCGGACTTCCCTTTCGTTGACTAACTATCCCTAAAAAGATTGAGATTAGCTCATTCTGATTCTTGTATGGATAAGCTAACTGTTAGATTGCTATAACTGCCCATTGTGGACAGTGTCCCATTTCTCATCTAATTAGCCTCCAGATTAATTTTAAACAAGTATTCTCTAACCTGCGGCTTTCACTCTTTCACTCAAGAATGCTCAAAGGGATGTGGTGTATTTACTATTATTTATTTAGGTTATTTAATTATTACAATATTTGTATGCCTCTATTAAACAAAAATAAAACGCGGGTGGTGCTGTGGTCTAAACCACAGAGCCTAGGGCTTGCCGATCACAAGGTTGGCAGTTCGAATCCCCGCGATGGGGGGAGCTCCTGTTGCCCTGCCCCAGCTCCTGCCCACCTAGCAGTTAGAAAGCACGTCAAAGTGCAAGTAGATAAATAGGTACCACTCTAGCGGGAAGGTAAACGGCATTTCTGTGCGCTGCTCTGGTTCGCCAGAAGCTGCTTAGTCATGACCCAGAAGCTCTCTGTGGACAAGCACCAGCTCCCTCGGCCTATAGAGCGAGATGAGCGCGCAACCCCAGTCGTCCACGACCGGACCTAATGGTCAGGGGCACCTTTTACCTTTTTTTTTTTTAAAAAAAACAAAAACCAAAGTCTACAACAAATGTACAGTAAATTTTTAAAAAACAAACAAACCAGAGATCATCAATTAGCTATTACAGAAAGATGTTTTCTGAATTACCTGCATAAGCTTGGTGGCAATTATAACCCGCTCTTCATTAGCGTCGATGAGTGGGGTACTTAAATCAAGCTGCAACCATCAGTCAATCAAATTTACATGACAACACTGAGAGGGTGACAAAACATCTCCTCCAGTCAACTAATCAAATGCTTGAGTAGACGTCGGGGTTGGCATCAACTGAATCTGCAAGCGGAGGCAGTGTCCATCACAGCTCCCTGCCTGTTACAGAAAGGATAAGTAATCAGTCAGCTGGACCACATTCCATGTGAAAGGAGGAGAAAATGGTTGTTAAATGCATTCCTGCACCCACCTACCCTTTTGGCTCAGCATTCTAGGGTGGTCATTGCTTTTAGTGCTGAAATGGCCAGTTACTATTCCGGATGGGCAACAGTTGCAACCTCTTGCGGGCCGGCTGCCAGCCATTCCCAAGTGCTGGGACTCGTGTGCACATTGAAGATCATCCGGCCAGCCGCATTGCAGGGCGGGATTGCCCGCCAAATACACTAAACTGCCCAATCATGGGCATCTTAGTGGGTGGAGCTTTGCTGGCAGACTGGGACATGCATGCTTCCACTCTAGTCCGTTGGCTACCCTTAAAAGCCAGCTGTGAAAAGAAAAGGTGCTTCTTCTGCTGCATGCATGCCTTGGCACTGGAACAGATACATATCTGGCAATTCTCACATTAAACTAGCAACATATATATTGAGCTAACTTTCTTAAAATGACGCCTGGTTCTTTCTTTCATCCTAGAACCGCCCATCTTTAGCAGGAAGCCATCTCCAGTAGATACACTCAAGGGTACTGAGGTTAGCCTTGAATGTGAGATTTCTGGGACGCCACCTTTTGATATTACGTGGTATAAGGATAAGAGGCAAATCCGTAGCAGTAAGAAGTACAAAGTCACATCCAAAAACTACCATGCAAGTGTTCACATTCTGAATATCGAAGTCTCTGACATTGGTGAATACCAGTGCAAAGCTCAGAACGATGTCGGAAGCGACACTTGCGTTTGTATGGTAAAACTGAAAGGTAGGTACTATTTGAGGAAATATGGTGCCCAATCATCGTTGTCTTTGTAAAAAATGCACAATTCTTGTGGGAACTCTTGATGCCCATTGGCTCTTTCCTCTTCAGAACCACCAAAATTCGTGACCAAAACCAACAACCTTACTGTTGTGGTGGGTGAACCAGTAGAGTTGCAGGCCACCTTGGAAGGCTCTCAGCCGATTTCGGTGACGTGGCTCAAGGACAAAGAAGAGGTCATCCGAGAAAGTGCTAACAGGACAATCACATACGTGGAAAATGTTGCCACTTTGCAGCTTGCCAAAGCAGAACCAGCAAGTGCTGGGAAGTATATCTGTCAAATCAGTAACGATGCTGGAACCCGGGAGTGCATAGCTACTTTAACAGTTCTAGGTTGGTAATGACACAAACTTGGCTTTTTATTTTCTTTTAAAAATAGAGAGAGTTACTTTTAAAAGTTGGGAAGGCTAAATAACATTCAGAGCCTTGAGGCTGGGGGGGGGGCATGCCATCAGTGTACATGGTGCATTACAGCGTATTGGAGAACGGGTTCTGAAGCAAAATGTTCAGGTAACCCATTGGGGGCTTCATACTGCTCTGCTCCTATTGGTTGGGCAGCCAGCTCCTCTTCTCAGGGAGAAAGATAGGTGGCAGTGGTGTTTACTGTGTATCTCAATTCTAGAAAAGGAGAACCATTAATAGCTTTGTAGTGGCTGCTTTCCTAAGCAGAAAACAGTGGCTTTAGAGAAGTGATTTCTGTAATTGCAGTATTTAAGCCATGTGACTAAGGAGACAATGATATTCACAGGTAGATATTGCTTGAATCTCTTTCCAGAGCCAGCTGTCATCATCGAGAAGGCAGAACCAATGAAAGTCACCGTCGGAGATATTTGTACCCTAGAGTGCAAAGTGGGTGGAACACCAGAACTTTCAATAGGCTGGTTTAAGGATGGGAAAGAATTAACAACTAGCAACAAATACAAAATTACCTTCTACAACAAAGTGTCCACACTTAAAATTATTGATTCAGAAATGGAAGACAGTGGCTTATACACTTTCGAGGTGCAGAACAATGTTGGCAAAAGCAGCTGCACAGCTTCCGTTGATGTTCTGGGTCAGTTCTGTTGCTTCTCTTCATCGTATTCCCACCAGGAAATGGTTCTCCCTTGCAGGGTCCTTATTTTCTTTTGTTTACTTCCTCTTACACAGATCGGATTATTCCACCTTCTTTCACAAGAAAACTTAAAGAAACTCATGGTGTACTGGCTTCTTCAGTGATTCTTGAGTGCAAAGTGGCTGGATCCCTTCCCATTACAGTTGCTTGGTTCCATAATGGACATAAAATCACTAGTGGGGAAAAACATCAAATCTCATTTTCAGACAATGTTTGCAGTTTGCAGATTGGTTCACTGAACTCATCTGATACAGGAACTTATGCATGCAAAGCTGCTAATGTAGCAGGCTCTGATGAAACCAAGGCTGCTTTGATCGTACAAGGTCAGTATTCAATAAGTGGCTAACTCTTTGCAGAAATCTTCCACAGTCTTTCTAGTGAGCAAAATTACATTCTCTTGGTGCTGTGATTTGAGGAAATTTTTGTTTTAACCTCATGATTCCTTAATTATCGACTGATCTCTTGTTACTTTCAATGCTTCTTTAGAACCACCCTCTTTTGAGAAGGTACCTGAATCTGTGGATATTTTACCAGGCAAAAGTGTTACATTATCTGCTGTTATTAGAGGGACACCCCCATTTAAGGTGAGGTGGTTTAGAGGCGTCAACGAACTCGTACCAAGTGATAAATGTAACATCTACTTGGAAGATTCGGTCACAGACCTGGAGCTGTTTGATGTAGAGCCACAACAGAGCGGAGAGTATACTTGTGTTGTGACTAATGAGGCTGGCAAAGTGTCTTGTACGGCACATCTTTCTGTAAAAGGTTGGTACGGGTTGCAATTTTTCACTTTGGAATGTTTAGGCGTTTGCACAGCATTGATGGCAATACTTGACTTCTTATTGCTCACTAGAACCAGCCGTTTTTGTGAAGAAGCTCAGCGACCATTGTGTGGAGCCAGGCAAATCCATAATTCTAGAGAGCAAGTACACTGGCAGCCTTCCAATTTCAGTGACGTGGAAGAAGAACGGCGTAACTTTAGGCCAGTCTGAAAAGTGCAGCATCACCACAACAGAGAGGTCATGCATTCTGGAAATTCTTAACAGTACAAAGGATGACCAGGGAGAATACACATGTATGGTTGAAAACGAGGCTGGAGAAGATATCTGTGAAGCACTGGTATCCACTTTAGGTCTGTCTTAAGCGCCTTTTTAATAAGATTCTTTAAATTAAAAAACCTCATTGTTTCTTCCTTCCAGCATTCCGGTGCCATTATCTTAATGCTGACTCTTTGTGTCCTCAGAACCTCCTTCTTTCGTCACACACTTGGGACCTCTTGAGGTGTCAGTTGGAGACTATACCACTTTGCAATGCCAAGTTACTGGGACCCCAGAAATTACAATATCTTGGTTCAAAGGAGATACAAAATTAAGATCTACTCCTGAGTATAAGATGTACTTCAAAGATAATGTGGCTACGCTTATTTTTAACAAAGTGGATGCCAGTGACAGTGGGGAATATATTTGCAAAGCAGAAAACAGTGTCGGAACGGCCTCTTCAAAGGCTGTCTTAGCAGTTCAAGGTGATTCTTTTATTTGGGATTGGTTAAAAACTCATACTTACAGAGCTTTCACTCTTTAAAAAATATTTTCACCTGTCCAGATGCCTGCATAAGCCGTATGTTTATTGCATGCTTATTTTCTTGCAGAGCGAAAACGTCCACCTTCTTTTGCAAGGAAATTAAAGGACACAGAGCAAACCGTTGGCTTCCCAATCAAATTAGTTTGCCGTCTAAATGGCTCAGAGCCTATTAGTGTTACATGGTATAAGGATGGTGTGCCTTTAAGAGATGACTTTAATGTGCAAGCCTCTTACATAGATAACGTGGCAACTCTTCAGCTGTTGCAAACTGAGATGAGTCACACTGGGCAATATTCTTGCACAGCTACCAATCCCGTAGGAACTGCTACTTCTAGTGCTAGGCTCACAGTCTCAGGTTAGTTTCATACCGACTCTCTTGTTTTCATCTGTTACGTTCAACCACTCTTCCTAACCTCTAAAAAGATTTTGCAGTATTTAGCTTTACCGCTTCCGAAAGAAATCCAATCGTTCCTCTTCATTTTATTCCCCAGAACGCAAACAAGCTCCCTCCTTTGATATCACACCCGAGTCGAAAGATCTTCCTGTCGGAGAAAGTGCTGACTTTGAGTGTCATGTTACTGGAGCCCAACCTATACATGTAACGTGGGCTAAAGATGGCCGCGAGATCCGTACAGGAGGAAATTATGCTATTACCTTTGTAGCAAATACAGCCCATTTGAGAATTCTGAGAGTAGGCAAAGGAGACAGCGGACAGTATACTTGCCAAGCTAGCAATGATGTTGGGAAAGACTTTTGCTCGGCCCAGCTTAATGTGAAAGGTATTTGAATTTAAGTTGGCTGATCTTTTATGCAGAAAAGGGATTTTCTTGGGATTTCTTTTCCACAGAATTCTTTGTTTCTAACTGTTAGAAGTAATAAAAAAAAGACAGACATACCTCTTTCAAATTAACAAAAATTCATAGGAAACTATCTGTAAGTATTGAAGATCCAAACTATTTCCTTCTCTTTACTGTGTCTTGAAACCCCAGTAGAGCAAAAGAATAATGTTTGCGCTCATAGAAACGTGATGAATTCTTATGACAAATTATATGTGCTGGTTGTGATTTACAGATGCCCACGTTAAATGTAGCTTTTATAGCATTCTTTGATTTTTGCTGTTGCAAAGGTCGAGGTGGATTTGATTCATTTACAGTTTATGTATAATTTACATTCTAAAAAATAGTTGAATGGGAAAACATACATAGAGAGCTTGATCCTTCAGCGGGGATTTACCAAGAGTTTTGCACACCTCTCCAGTAGATGTAGACAAGTTGCAAGGTGAGTGAGGGAAATAGCAATTTGCCTCTGCACTGGGATGTCATCTTAGCATCCCCCCCCCCCCAGGCTGAAAGTTTGAGAGGGCTTTGAGTGCCAGTCAACAAACAGGTGAGATGGAAGGAAATGGAACGCTTGGGCACAGATAGGCTCCTTCTTCCCCTCCTCCAGATTATTGTACCTGGGATAGGCTTATCTCATAAGTATTGATTCTCAAAATATTCATCTGTTTTGGGGAGCACAGGTTCAGCAGAAGAGTTCTCCCATGTTGAGTCTGGGTGCCAGTCTCCCTTCTTTGTAGTGGATTGATTAAGGAAGGCATGGGGAAACAAAGGCTGTGTTTTGCTGTGTTTGCTGTTCAGTGAATCAGGGCAATGGCTTATTTCAGCAGAAATGTCAGAATTTTTGCAGTTGTTGTTTTTTTTCATGGAGATTTCTAATACACTTAATCGCATGTTCTTAATAGTTCTTATTCCTCTCCATATTGAATGTTACTTTCCTTCCGGCTTCTCAGAACCTCCTAAATTTGTGAAGAAACCAGAACCATCAAGAATGCTGAAACAGGGTGATTCATGTCAACTGGAATGCAAGATCAGTGGTTCCCCAGAAATCAGAGTTGTGTGGTACAAGAATGACCACGAAATCCATGCTAGCGACAAGCACCGTATGGCATTCAGTGACGCCACAGCGGTGCTAATAATTGTTGATGCAACCCATGAAGACAGTGGAGATTACATTTGTGAAGCACTTAATTCTGCCGGCACCGCAAGCTGCAGTACAACAGTCACAGTGAAAGGTTAGAAGCCAATGTCTCCTCTGACTTCCTCCACTCTACCCAACCCTTAGGAGCACTGGAAGGTAGTTGGTTTTTTTCCCCATACGGAGTCAGACTGTTGGTCCATCTACCTCAGTGTTATCTTCACTGGCTGACAGTGGCTCTCCAGGATTTCAGACTCTCTCCCAGCCCTACCTGCAAATGCCAGGGAGTTGAATTTAGGGTCTTCTTAGGGTTCAAAGCAGGTGCTCTACCAGTGAGCTGCAGGCATTCCCTTCCTTTACCCTTAAATGGTTGGATGGTTATATTATAATGCTGGGAATGCATAGACAAAAGTACTGACAGAGATGTTTGAAATCCAAAGATTCCTTGACTGTAGTGAAAATGGTGTCAGTGCTGATGAGGAGGTCAGGCACACTATGCAAATAGATATAGCAAAGCAATCTTGAAAATTTTAAGAGCGGGAGCAGCAGTCTTAGCAGATCAGTGGCCCCTCCAGCATTTACCTATCACTGGCCTCTGTCAGAAATTACAGAACTGTGAAGTAGCACAGGACGGGAAAGAGTAAAATCTATTATTATTATTATTATTATTATTATTATTATCAGTGTTTTTTTCTGAGGGGATGCAGGGGTACGCATACCCCTGAACCTTTTGTGAATCTAAGTTTGGCCTCATTGGGAGGCAGTATTTCAATATGAGTAGGAAAATGAGAGTACCCCTAAGCATTTAAAATTTTTTAGAACAAAAGCACTCATTATTACAGGGAACCAGGCAGAGGGCCTTCTCGGTAGTGGCACCCGCCCTGTGGAATGCCCTCCCACCAGAGGTCAAAGAGAATAACAATTACCAGACCTTTAGAAAGCATCTCAAGGCAGCCCTGTTTAGGGAAGCTTTTAATTGATGGATTTCTGTATTTTAATATTCTGTTGGAAGCCGCCCAGAGTGGCTGGGGAAACCCGGCCAGATGGGTGGGGTATTAATAATAATAATAATAATAATAATATATTATTATTATTATTATTATTATTATTATTATTATTATTCCCTGACTGGACTTAAAGTGGCTTACAGATAAACATAAGAACCACTAACAACACAGAAAAACAATCATTTAAAAAAACAATTAAACATTGACAGATTTAAAGCTATATACATATCTAAACATCTGTTAAACCCTTACCAATAATTACCATAAAAACAACACAGCACCAGCCCTTTCACTAAAAGCAGTCAGTTCCCCAAATCTTCACCTGCGGGCTGAAAGACAAGAAGCAGGAAGCCAGCCCAGCTTCTCTAGGGAGGGAGTTCCAAAAACATCTGGGAGCAGCCACCGAGAAGGCCCTCTATTCCCTGAAAATGCAGTTTACGGGCAGTGAAAGGTTTAAAGATAACCTATGCCTCAGTTAGGATATACTTCTCGAGCGTCTAATTAATAGCTAGGAAGTTGACAAGAAGAGGCAACAGGTGAACGGATCAAAGAAGTGGGTGATAATGTGAGATATGAGGTTACAAGAGTAGGAGGACCAGCTTTCTCTTGCGTGTGCCAGCTACACAATCTGCCAGGTGATCGTCTGTTTCTTCCTAGCAACACACTATAGTTAGATAAGACATAAGATGTGAATTGCAATTACAGGGGACAGCAGGGAAAGAGTTACAGGATTTATTCTATTTAAAAATAAAATAAAATACAGTACTTATGAGGATAAGAAGGAGGATCATAAGAAAGAGCATATGTTTGAGGGTGTCCGTTTGAAAATAGCAGGTGTGGGAGTGGAAAACGTTATGCGTAGGTACACACCCATGCTTATTAACTGCATTTATTTGGAAAATTCAGTGCCACATTCAACAGGAATTTGGCGGGGGTGCCAAAGTCTCCAAGCAAGACTTTGCAGCTTTAGAAATAGAAATGACCTAAAGTTGACCTGCTATGCACCCAGCGCTTTTGGAGAACTAGAGAGAGAATCTTCTTAGGCACCTAAATGGGGATTTACAGGCATACCTTCTGTCTTCTGTTTCTGGATGTCTTGCCCCTGTTAGCAAGAAACCCCTCCCAGGAGTCCAGTTACATGTCCTCATCTCCTTTCTTTTATAGAACCTCCCATTTTTAGCAGGAAACCCAGCCCCGTAGACACACTCAAGGGTTCTGATGTCACCCTTCAGTGTGAAATAGCAGGCACACCGCCATTTGAAGTCGTCTGGTTCAAGGACAGAAAGCAAGTCAGAAGCAGCAAGAAGTTCAAAGTGACAACCAAGAACTTCAGTGCCAGCGTCCACATTCTCAACCTCGAAGCGGCAGACCTTGGGGAATATCAGTGCAAAGCCACAAACGAGGTCGGAAGCGACACTTGCTCTTGCGCTGTGAAGTTCAAAGGTTAGTAATGAGTGTGGCCGCAGTGCAAAGTCTGCGAGCATCTTTTTCTTTGCGTATCTTTTGTGGCTTCCTTGCCACGTTCCTCTTACCGTAAGGAATTCTCTTCCCTGCCAGAACCTCCTCGGTTTGTTAAGAAGCTGAGCGAAACCTCCACCTATGCCGGGGAACCCACAGCACTGCGGGCCGTAGTAGAAGGCTCCCAACCCATTTCTGTCGTTTGGCTTAAGGACAAAGGTGAAATAATACGGGAAAGCGAAAACCTCAAGATTTCCTTTTCGGATAATATCGCAACTCTTCAGATTGCAAGTGCCGAAGCTACCAACAGCGGGAAGTACATCTGCCAGATTAAAAATGATGCTGGAATGCGAGAATGCGCAGGGCATTTACAAGTTCTAGGTTGGTACAGGCACCCACCCCCTTCTAAAGAATTGAATCTTGGCTGCCTTTGCAATTGCAGCAGCTGACTCATTTGCTTCTTAAGTCTTTCTCGAAACTCAAGTTTTCTGAATTGTCTCCCTCATTCCAGAGCCGGCTGTGATTTTAGAGAAGCCCGAGCCCATGACAGTTACCTCTGGCAATGCTTTTACCCTGGAGTGCACGGTGGGTGGCACTCCAGAGCTAATTACCAAGTGGTTTAAGGACGGAAGAGAACTCACCAACAGCCGCAAACACCAAATCAGCTTCTCCAACAAGGTAGCAGCACTTAAAGTTCTCTCTGCGGACATGAATGACAGGGGGTTGTACACTTTTGAAGTGCACAATGAAGTGGGGAAAAGCAGCTGCACTTCCTCCGTCGACATTTCAGGTTAGCTTGGGATCCTTTTTGTTTCTCATTTGCCCTTCTCTTCTGCCGTTTCTCCTCTTAAAAGTTGGCTCTTTGTTGCCTTTTCCTACACAGACCACGTCATCCCTCCTTCATTTGTAAGAAAATTGAAAGAAACCTTTGGCGTGCAGGGCTCCTCGGTTGTTTTGGAGTGCAAAGTTGCCGGCTCCCTTCCTATTTCAGTCACTTGGTTTTATGGAGGAAATGAAATTTTCCCAGGGGACAAATACGAAACCGGTTTTTCAGATAATGTCTGTGCTTTGAAGGTGAATGCTCTGGACCCATCTGATACAGGTCCCTACACCTGTGCTGCCGAGAATGTAGCCGGTTCTGACGAATGCAGTGCCTTTTTGACAGTACAAGGTCAGTAAAGGATAGACAAGGCATCCATTGGAAATCTTTCCAGTGCGTGTTTATCTTGCTTTCTTGACAGCCTATTTTATACAGATGTTAGCTACCTGGCACATTTGCGTTAACTTTTTTAATGTTGTGTGTAATTCTAGAACCACCCTCTTTTGCAAAGACGCCAGACCCGCTGGAGGTTTTACCTGGAATGAGTGTAACGTTCAGGAGTCTGATTAGGGGAACTCCGTCATTCAAAGTGAACTGGTTTAAGGGGAGTAGAGAACTCGTGCCAGGGAAAACGTGCAACATCACCTTGGCAGATTCAGCTGCGGAGCTGGAATTGTTCGAAGTGGGACCACTCCAGACTGGAGATTACACCTGCCTTGCCACGAACGATGCTGGCAGTGCTTCTTGCACTACACATCTTTTTGTAAAAGGTTTGTCCAAATGTTATTATTATGGCATGTACACATGTTAAGTGTGTGCACATGTCTGTGTGATATACACACAGAGAGAGAGAGACACCCATATTGCAGTTCTTGGTTTAACCATTTCTTTCAAATGACTTTATCTTAGAGCCTGCTGTGTTTGTGAAGAAGCTGAGCGATTTTAGTGTAGAACATGGGAGATCCATAATTCTAGAAAGCGCATTCAGCGGAACTCCTCCACTCGCAGTAACATGGAAGAAGAATGGCTTAAACATCACACAGTCTCCAAAATGCAATATTACCACCACAGAAAAATCAGGCATTCTGGAAATTCTTAATAGTTCTACAGAAGATGAAGGAGAATATATCTGTGAAGTTGCAAATGATGCTGGGGAGGATGTATGTCATGCCCTGGTATCAGTCATAGGTGTGTTGCTGTCTTGATAGTTGGTTAACTATTCTTGTATTAATTGCCATCTTCTGATGTGCTTAGATTGACTGTGGGTATTGACTATGATTATTTCTGCTGCAGAACCACCTCATTTTGTTAAGCACTTGGCTCACTTGGAGGTGACCATTGGAGAGCCTGCAACGTTACAGTGCCAAGTGGCTGGAACACCGGAAATTAAAGTGTCATGGTACAAAGGAGATACCAAACTAAGATCTACACAGGCTTATAAAATGCACTTCAAGAACAATGTGGCTTCACTCGCCTTCAGCCGGGTAGAGAACGCTGACATTGGCGAATACATCTGCAAAGCAGAAAACAGCGTTGGGTTTGCTACTTCAATGACAACAATCACCATCAAAGGTGATGGCTCTTTTTTAAAATAATTGACCCGTGTCATATTACACACAATATTTGGGTGTAATATGCTGAAGTGTGTGACCCACTTAAATCACAGGCATGGTGACAGGACCTTCAGCATGTCCACAAGCTGCTTGGCTGAGCTGTAAGGAGACTGAGATACCTCTGAGTTCTTCCTGTGTCTCTATGCAGCCTTCCTTCTCTCTCCAAACCCTGCAAACTACCGAACTTGCATGAGTTTGAAAGGGAAGCACACACAGACCTCCTATTCCCTGTGTTTGCCCATATAGGTGTGGGGCATGAGGGGTTAGGAACAGCGAACATGGCTCTGGTTATTTTTATTGGAATTCTCCACATGTCCAGGGCATACTGACCCAGGTATTCTTTTGAGTCTTCTTGCATGGTCAGTTATCACACTCTGCAATTTATTTTTTTGCAGATGTTAAACTTCCTCCTTCATTCACGAGAAAACTGAAAGACGTGCAAGAGACTCTTGGTTCTCCTATAGCTTTTGACTGCCGCATTGTTGGCTCTGAGCCACTTGAAGTGTCTTGGTCTAAGGATGGGGTGCAGCTGAGAGATGACGGCAACATTCAAACCACCTTCTTAAGCAATATAGCGACGCTTCAGATCTTGCAAACCTCCATGGCTCACGCTGGCCAGTACACTTGCACAGCTCACAACGCTCTTGGGACTGCTTCTTCCAGTGCCAAGCTCCAACTCACAGGTTTGTAAACAACTAGGTCCGAAGTTGTTGCACGCTGGTTCAGTTTTAAAGAATGTGAACAAGTCACAGGGCTGTAACAACAGCCTAAGAACTAGTTTGCTGTTTGAAGGGAAGGCAATACGTCCTGCCATCGCTTTTCACTTTTTGATTTCCTTTCTTTTCTTTAGAACACCTGAAACCACCGTTCTTTGATGTGAAGCC
The DNA here is from genome assembly GCF_965207765.1 of Zootoca vivipara. Classification (NCBI taxonomy): domain Eukaryota; kingdom Metazoa; phylum Chordata; class Lepidosauria; order Squamata; family Lacertidae; genus Zootoca; species Zootoca vivipara. The sequence continues at coordinate 21,660,412 of NC_142582.1, read as the reverse complement.
TTTGCCCCTTGACGTTGCTCTTGGGGAAAGTGGTTCTTTCAAGTGTCATGTCACAGGTTCAGTGCCAATGAAAGTCAGCTGGGCAAAAGATAACCGTGAGATCCGCCCTGGTGGCAATTACAAGATTACACTGGTAGAAAACACTGCCACACTGACCATTCTTAAAGTAGGCAAAGGTGATAGTGGACTTTATACTTGTTATGCAAGCAACAGTGCTGGGAAGGATTCTTGTGGCGCTCAACTGAGTTTTAAAGGTAATTTGATGGAAAGTGCTGTCTCTTCTTCTTCTTCCTCTTCTTCCTCTTCCTCTTCCTCTTCTTCTCCCCCCAATTTTGTAAAAATAAAGACATGTTTGAATCTTCCAGCTAAAATGGGCACAAGTGGGTGGCATTCTGTATCTAGAGTAGCAGGTGATAAAAATCTTCTTGAAGTTATTTTCTTGAGCATGTTAATACCACACTGGGGTTTCTGTTTATTGCTTACAAGCCTGTTTAAAATTAGCAGCCGGTGGAAAGTTATTAGGCCATAAACAGGCTGAACATAGACTCTCCATTTAATATGTGACACTTGAGTTGTGGTATCATGTTTTCCACTGAAGTGCGATTAAGCTGGGAAATCTGTGGTCCAGAATAAGAAAAGAACTTGGTGTTTATTTGTGCGATAAGAAAATACAGTATTGTATCCAGTCTTCTCTCTCCATTGATAGAAGACTCTTAGATCCACTGGAGGCTTCCATCAGTGGAACAAGGAGGGAGGTGATGCCAAGCGATTCTCCCTCCCCGCAGTCCACAACCTCTCATACCACCTTTCATAATGTTTCAAAGGATCCCCCAACCCTCTGGAGCACTTTTGGTGGGTGCCTGGGGCTGCTGATGGGAGCGGAAATTGCAAACATTTCCTTCTCATTCTTCCAATGGAATCTTCCACTCAATCAGTCCAGCGGAGGGACACCACTGGATTGCAACCCATGCAGCCATTATTTAAATGGGCAAAGAGTTATGACCTACCATAACTTTAATTGGACATAGTTAAGCTTTAGGGAAAACTTCAGGCCGGATCTGCAATCACATTACGTAGAGAAATCAGCCTTCAGATATTGCACGTTTAGAAAGAATCTGAGTGGGTATTGATGTAAACAGGCCTGTTGAGTTGTTTCTATCAATGCCTTTGGCATTGTATGAATAGCAGAGATTCAATGCATGGATAATGCATGATAATGCAACAATAGGGGAAGCTTTACCTGCTGAATATTCTCCTAATCTAATGCATAGTTGTCAAAGGCATGAAATCACTGCTCCCCTGCCTAATCTCAGAATGCTAGGCTAGATTTAGAAGTAAGCCCCATTCCACAGAGAAAGGAGTGTGAAAGGCATGTTCAGCCAGGTCCACTGCATTTCCCTAGCCTGGTACAGTGCAGTAGTGATGGTAGATGTCAATTCCTGTCTGTCTCCATGCATTCTAGGAGGAACGCAAGGATGGAGAGGAGCAAAATGTCCCTGGGGTAGTGAGCAATATTGACAGCTCCTTCTTAAAGTTGGGAGGGAGGCTGTTGAGTGCAGGGAAGGCTCAAGCAAATAGATCACAGTGTGGGTTACTAACTCTGGGTGTAGTATTTACAAGAGCTCCGCTGGATCAGACCAAAAGGCTCTCTAGTCCAGCCTCCTCTTTCCCACAGTAGCCAATCAGATGTCTCTGGAAATCCCATAAACAGGAGATGAGGGCAATAGCTCTCTCCCACTGTTCCCCCCCCCCAGCCCTTTCTATTTGGAGGCTTGCTGCCTCTATCTTATCCTGGAGGTAGCCTACGGCCATCACAACTTCCATCCATTGAGAGCCTAATCCTCTGTGGTTATATTTATCAGTTGTATTTCTCCTTTTTTGTCTTGCATATAATGGAGATAATTTAAATTTTACAAGGAGGGGCTGATAGAATCCCCTGTGCTTCCATGTGTGCTTCTCCAGTCTTTTTATCATACCACCATGAAATATACTTCTGAAGCAGATGTGGTGTGAACTTTTCTTGAGTGCTCTATGGCAGGACTTGTAAGGGGTCACTTTGCCTCCATAGATTGACTGTAAACTCTTTGCTAATACACTTTGATGGCTAATATAGATGGCTCACATTCCTGAGATCTTGCAAAATTAACACAAGCAATTTTATGTATTCATTTCCTTTCCTTGTTTTTTTTTTCCTAATAGAGCCGCCGAGGTTTATTAAGAAGTTAGACTCCTCCAGAGTTGTGAAAGAGCACGATTCAACTAGATTTGAATGCAGAATAGGTGGCTCTCCAGAAATTAACATTGTGTGGTACAAGGGTGAAACTCAAATTCATCCCAGTGACAAATTCAGCATGTCATTCATCGATTCTGTGGCAGTCATTGAAATGCACGGCCTGAGTGTTGAAGACAGTGGAGACTACACTTGCGAAGCCCAAAATGTAGCGGGTAGCGCGAACAGCAGTACTTCACTGAAAGTGAAAGGTCAGAACCTGCTCTTCCTTTCTCTACCCTTCCTGTTGTAGAAGGTTGCAAGGGCTTGCCGTCTTCTACTAAGCAAGCCAATATCCGTTTCCATTAAAGGCCACTAGTGGGCCACTTTATTTGGAATGGGAAATTTCCTTTGCATGTCTCTTCCCTCCCATTTCATTGCAATCTTTCATTCTTAACGGTGTGCTCTCTGTACGTTGCTCCTCCACATTTAACAGAAATCCAAACCTCCTCTTTTATAGCTCCTCCTGTTTTCCGCAAGAAACCGCGGCCAGTAGAGGCTCTGAAAGGTTTCGATGTTCACCTTGAATGTGAGCTTCAAGGCACTCCTCCCTTCCATGTTTCATGGTGCAAAGATAAAAGGGAAATAAGAAGCAGCAAAAAGTACAAGATTTTGTCTGAGAATTACCTTGCTAGCATTCACATTCTCAACGTTGATGCGGCAGACATTGGTGAATATCACTGTAAAGCTGTCAATGATGTGGGAAGTGACACTTGCATCTGCTCTGTGATGCTGAAAGGTTTGTAAAAGACTTTCCATTGCCATGTTTCCCCCAGCGGCTCCAGGTTTTTTAAAATCTTACTCTCTTAACCATCACTTACATATTTTCCACCTCTTGATCAGGACCCCCAAGGTTTGTGAAGAAACCTATTGATACCACTGCTGTTGTTGGGGATCCAGCGGAATTGCAAGCTACGGTAGAAGGTTCTGAGCCAATTTCTGTTGTCTGGATGAAAGACAAAGGTGAAATCATCAGAGAAAGTGAAAATGTCTGGATGTCATATTCCGATAAAGTTGCCATCCTTCAGGTTGTAAATGCAGAACCAAGCAACACTGGGAAATATACCTGCCAGATTAAAAATGACGCCGGAAGTCAGGAGTGTTTTGCTACTTTATCGGTTCTAGGTTGGTATAGAGTAAAAAACAACAACAACAACAACAAAAGCATACTGAAGAATAAATATTTAAACATATTAACATCTTATTTACAAATATGATTCGTTTTGCATCTTATTCCAGAGCCAGCATCTATAGTGGAGAAACCAGGACCAATGAAAGTCACGACTGGAGATTCTTGTACTTTGGAGTGTACGGTAGCTGGGACACCAGAGCTGACTACTCGGTGGTTCAAAAACGGGCATGAGCTCTCTTCCGACCACAAATACAAAATCACTTTCTTCAACAAAGTAGCTGGGCTTAAGATTCTGAATACAGGAGTAGAGGACAGTGGAGAATATACGTTTGAGGTGAAAAACAATGTAGGCCAAAGCAGTTGCACGGCATCAGTCCAGGTTTCAGGTTAGTTGAATGACTTGGGAATATCCCATCTGCATCTTGATATATGGACTTTTTCATCTAATTCAGTGATTTCCTATACTGCTTAACCTCTGAAATTTCTAAGCGCTGTACGATCAAACCAGAAGAGTGGATGGAATAAATTTAAGTGAATGGTTAAAGATGGAAAGCTTCCTTAAAATGCCTACTGAAATAAGAAAGTCTTCAAAAAGCACTTGATGTTGAACAGAAAGCAGGCTGCTCTAATGTCGGCTAGAAGAGAGTTCCACAATGCTGGATGTGGAGACAAGGAGAAGCCGTGGACATGCCTCTAAAATGAAGAGAGTGCATATGCCTGCTTTCAAGATCCATCTCAAACTTCTTATGCCAATAAATAGTTTAATTATCATTAAGCCCTTGGGAATCTAATGCTTTTTTAAAAAAAACTAAATAAGAAAGCCTGTGAAGAGAAGCCATAATGTTTTTATCTGTGCTTTGTGCTCCACAGATCGCATTATACCACCTTCATTCACAAAGAAGCTGAAGGAAACACATGGACTCTTGGGTTCATCTGCTGTACTTGAGTGCAAAGTAATTGGGTCACCTCCCATCTCTGTTTTTTGGTTCCATGACGGAGAAGAGATCACTAGCGGAGAAAAGTATCAGGCAACTCTTACAGATAACACTTGTTCTTTAAGAGTGAATGCTGTTCAAGAGTCAGACGCTGGAAATTACATTTGCACGGCAACTAATGTAGCTGGATCTGATGAATGTGATGCATATTTCATTGTCAGAGGTAAATACTGAAACTTAGGTAGTTAATAAGAACAGGATATCAGTTTTTTTAATTAAAAAAACCCATGCTCCTTATATTCTTTATATCTTTTGTAAATACAGCTGCTTGCTTTTCAACCATAACTATGTTTCATTAACCTCTTTTTACGTATGTCTAGAACCTCCATCTTTTGTGCAGAAACCAGAACCTCTGCAAGTTTTATCTGGCGCAAATATAACTTTCACAAGTATCATTAAAGGAACCCTTCCCCTTGATGTGAAATGGTTTCGGGGTAGTGTTGAACTATCCCCAGGACATAGATGTAACATCTCTCTGGAAGAATCAGTGGCTGAACTGGAGCTGTTTGATGTACTCCCAGCCCAAAGTGGAGACTATACTTGCATTGTTAGCAATGAAGCTGGCAAAATCTCTTGCACAACCCAGCTCTTTGTAAAAGGTTTGTTCTTTGTTTCAGCTTCCTTTGTTTACACTGGAACAAAATCCCAAATCTCAGGCAATTATCTTAAACTTTTGCTCTCGTGTTATTTCTGATAGAACCAGCGAAATTTGTGAAGAAACTGAGTGACTTCAATGTTGAGAAAGGAAAGCAGTTAGTCCTGGAATGTACATACACTGGTACACCTCCTATCGCAGTGTCCTGGAAGAAAAATGCTATAAACATATCACAGTCAGAAAAATACAGTATCACCACTACTGAAACATCTGCCATACTTGAGATCTCTAGTAGCAAACTGGACGATGCTGGGCTGTATTCTTGCCATATAGAAAATGCCTCGGGACAAGATAATTCACAGTCTACAGTCTCAATACTAGGTTTGTAGATTGTTTTAAAAGTGACCGCCCTTTTTCATTAACTTTATGATTGTTGTGACATGTGGAAGGGTCTGGCTGGTTTTGTAACTGAGTCTGTGTGTTTATTCTCTAGAACCACCTTATTTTGTCAGAAGCCTGGAACCTACTCAGGTGACAGTTGGGGATTCTGCATCATTGCAGTGTCAAATTGCTGGTACACCAGAAATCACTGTATCATGGTACAAAGGAGACACCAAACTGAGAGCAACGGCTACCTCTAAAATGCACTTTAAAAACCAAGTTGCCACGCTGGTGTTTACTCAGCTGGGTAGCAACGATGGTGGAGAGTATATTTGCAAAGCAGAAAATAGTATTGGAGAAGCTTCCTCTTCAGCACTACTCACTGTTCAAGGTGAATATGGCAATATGCTTTTGAAAGCTCCAGAGACAATTATTTATTGCTCTTTTAAAATGTGCCTGTGTGTCAGAACAGGAAGTGTATTCTGTGCCGTGACCCTGGACTTCCTTATTCTTGTGCGTTCACAGTGGTGTGTGCTCATGATGGCATTTACAGCAATGATCTGGCTTTCAAAACTGCTTGTGCCCGCAGAAGTTTTGACAATGGACATGCTGCTTCTTTCCAATCCATGCACATCCCATGGGTCCTGCTAAAATCCTGTAACTTTTCATGCCACACATTTCATGTTGTGTAGGGGGTTTTGTCCCACTTTTGCAGTGCTGTGGTGCAAGAGTGTCTCTCCAGGTTATCAATGATGGGGTAACACACTGGAGAAGCATGGCATGGCAGCTAATAATATGGAATAATGTGTGGACAGTTTAAATCCATCCCTATTGCACTATTATTGCATTGATGGCGTGGTGCAGAATATATCTGCAAAAGATCCCCATGTTTCTACCTGTTCTTTATTCCTCAACAGCAAGTTTCCATAGATTTAATATAAACAAGTTATGATGCTTCACTATAGAATCATCTGTGTCATGGACCTGATTAGAACTTCTGTATGCCGTAACTTCATTCCTGCCCACAGGATTCAATCTTTCTGTTCTTGCTAATAGTGAACAATCAAACATCGGCTAATCTTTAAAAATGAATTCCATCTTCTATGCCATTCACTGTTTATCAGAAATGTTTGGAAAAAAGGCAATGATTCCCATTCAACTTTAGCAGCCAATTAAGCTATTTCTCACTGATTTAAATGGGATTTAGGCATCACCGCCTTTAGCTAGATTGGGGACATGAAAGGTAAATGTGTCCCTGGGCCCTGACCGTTAGGTCCAGTCGCGGATGACGCTGGGGTTGTGGAGCTCATCTTGCTCTATAGGCCAGCGGAGCCGACGTTTGTTCGCAGACAGCTTCCGGGTCATGTGGCCAGCATGACTGAGCCGCTTCTGGCGAACCAGAGCAGCGCACAGAAACACCATTTACCTTCCCACCGGAGCGATACCTATTTATCTACTTGTACTTTGACATGCTTTCGAACTGCTGGGTGGGCAGGAGCTGGGACCGAACAACGGGAGCTCACCCCGTCGCGGGGATTCAAACCACCGACCTTCCGAACGGCAAGTGGTTTAGACCACAGCGGGGACATATGTTGCTACAAATGTGCATACTATTTACCTCTATGAAAAAATCTTAAGCGATGGAAATATAGTATAACATTTGGACAACAACACTCCAATGTACAATATTTGTTCCCTTGCAGAGCTTAAACTTCCTCCTTCATTTTCCCGGAAATTAAGAGATATTCACGAAACTGTTGGATTACCAATTACATTTGATTGTGGCATTACTGGTTCCGAACCCATTGAAGTAACCTGGTATAAAGATGGTGCACAAATAAGAGATGGCTATAATGTGCAAACGTCATACTTAAACAATGTTGCAACTCTGCAGATCTCGCAAACTGACATGAGTCTTACCGGACAATATACTTGCACAGCTTCCAATGCTATTGGAACTGCTTCTTCTAGTGCCAAACTCATCCTTACAGGTTTGTCAAGTGTTGAATGTACTTTTCTTTGATATCATCAGTGGGGTGTTTCTATGGCATATCCCCACTTATGTGCTAATCCTAAAAGATGAATATGCTGTGACCTGGGCCTCTTCCTGCAATTACCATGTGTTTCATTCTTAACAACGTAACTCATCTGGATTAACATGTACAAAGTCACACCTTATTTTTACTTCTTCCACTCTTTAGAAGGGAAGACGCCTCCATTCTTTGACATCCCAATTGCACCTGTTGACGCCGTTGCTGGTGATGGTGCTGACTTCGAATGCCACATTTCTGGAACACGCCCAATAAAGGTTACTTGGTCAAAGGATAACCAAGAATTGCGAACTGGAGGGAAGTACCAGATCAGCTATGTGGAAAATATAGCCCATTTGACAATTCTGAAAGTTGGCAAAGGGGATTCTGGAAAATATACATGTCATGCTAGCAACGAAGTTGGAAAGGACTCTTGCACAGCTCAACTTAATATTAAAGGTACTGGGTGTTTAATCTGTACCAGATTCCACTACAGCATATTGGCTTCTCTCTAAAGAACAGTGAGCAGATTTTCACATGTGTGAAGGGTTTAGTTTTTGTTTACGTCTCCCCGCATCTTCCAAAAAGTCACATTTGAATTTCAGAGGATTACCTGTAATCATGTGCAGTGCAGGTGGTGGCTGTAGCCGGCATTGGAATAAACAAAATCTGGAGACTTCTTGCATGAGTGCCTTCCACTCGCCTAGGAGGTCTGAGAGTTCAAGCTAGAATGATTATGTGATGCTTTGGAAAACATCACAACCTCTGTATTTTAACAAGACATACTGGAGGAAACTGAAAATATGCATTGAAGAGTGTTTGGGTGGCATGTGAATGGATTTCCATTTGTCCATTGGGACTTTCCTTTCCTCTCCTTCCCCATGCAGTCCCATGAACTCCCACGAATATGTTCTTGGGGGGCACTCAGTCCTCTGGAGCAGATTTGTGGGAGCACATCGTCTTTAGGGAGACAGAGAAGATTGGGAAGTCTCATCATGCAAGCGCTAGTTTCTTCTGCTGGATGTGAGCCACTGAGGGTAAACAGGGAAATCTAGGAGAATAGAAGACAGTTGTTCAGAGGGTGACAAAGATTTTTCTTCCTTTCTGACAGAACGACAGACTCCACCATCCTTCACCAAAAAGCTGTCAGAAACTGTAGAAGAGACAGAAGGGAACACATTTAAACTTGAGGGCCGCGTTTCTGGCTCCCAGCCTTTGACTGTCGCCTGGTACAAGAATAACCAGGAGATTTATGGAAGCCCTAATTGTGAAATATCATTCAAAAACAACACTCTTCTCCTTGAAATTAAGAATTCAGGACAAGCTGATGCAGGTTTATATACCTGCAAAGTGTCCAATGAGGCTGGGAGTGCACTCTGTACTTCTTCTGTGGTTATTAAAGGTTAGTTGGCAGCCTTCATGGTATTTATATTTCTTCTTAAGTTCATAAGCTCTTGGTGTTTTCTGATTGTCTAATTGCGCTGGAATACTCATTAATTGCAATTACTTTTCTACATTGGGTGATGAAATCCTGTCCCATGTTATTTATTCAGAGGCCAAGCAGGAGTTAACTGTAATACTCAGAAAATAGTAGGCAATTCTTCTGAAGCTCTTCATTACTTGACATTTCTGTTATTAAATAAGTTCTGCTGTTTACTAAACTCTTTAATAATGCCGCTTTATGCATGCTTGAAGAGGCAAAAATAGATTATTCTTTGAAAAAGACATCTTCCAGATGTTTTTCTATAAATGCTAAGCCTTCTGAAAAAGCTATATTATCTTTTCATCACTTTATAAAAAATAATTAGTGCTCATACTTATTGTTAACAGTGCATAAAAATTTCATCCATGAAAAAAATTGTTTTGCAAATGAATCCATTAAGGACTGCTTCAAATGTTAGAAAGTGTTTAATGCTTCCCAGCGCTTGAAGATATAGCTGCATTTGTGATAGTCTGATCAGATAAGCAATGCATTGAGTGGCTGCTTTTTCTTACATGGAACTGCTATCCTTCTAAGGACTCTTTGAAATGCCTTTTTTTCTTAACAATATCACATTAAAGGTATCAAAAGTGGAGGATTGTAACCAATTGTGTAATATATTGTTCCAACCTTTCTGGCTTGTACATCTTTGGTATCTTGGTGTGAAATCATCACATTTTGTGCTGTTAACATAATCGGTGATAATGCATATTGTGCAGCTAATTCAATGCTTTCATAATCATTTCTCTTTGCAAAATAACAGCTTTAGGTGCTACGTTAAAGTATGTTCATACCTCCATTCTTTTTGTACTACTTTTACCGTATAAATACTGTACTGGGGAAATGGAATGGATTCATCAGCATCCGCTGCATAATCTTATTCAAACCCAGATCTGCATCTTGCTATGGAAGAGAAATTATTACTTAACATCTTTTCTTCTCTTGCTTTCATAATTTTGTCCATTCGGATGGCATTACAGAGCCCAAAAAACCACCAGTATTTGATCAACCTCTTAAACCAGCAACGATAGAAGAAGGTAAAATCCTGCAGCTCAGTTGCCATGTCAAGGGATCGCAGCCCATCAGAATCCAGTGGCTAAAAGCTGGGAAAGAGCTAAGATCATCTGATAAATGCAGCTTGAGCTTTGCTAATGGATCCGCTGTTTTGGAAGTCCAGGCAGTTACTAAGACTGATTCTGGCGAGTATATATGCAAAGCTTCGAATGCAGCTGGAACTGATTCTTGCAAGTCAAAAGTGACAATTAAAGGTACGGTGAAACTGAATGCTTAGGTGATGAAATAGTAACTCAAAATTCCGGTATCAGTCTATTCAGCATCTCCCTGTTACAATAAATAGGAGCCGCTTCACCTATAAATTAGCAGGTCAAAACAGCTTATTTTTGCTGAGCACATGACTGCATATTACACTACAACTTGCATATTCACATGCATTATTTCATAGTTATTGCCACCCAAAAAGCATTTGCTTCAGTACCCCGAGCTAGTTGTTCCTTGGTATCCTGTATTTTATACATGACTTGTGCCGGGGTATAAAATTAAATCAAACAAAAGGACCCCAACACATAAACTGGTTAGTATTTCGTGTATTTAGTCAATGGTCTCATCTATGGCATGGGTGGTTGTTGTTTAGTTTTAGTGTAGTCCCTTTCTGCTCCACCACTTAATTCCCTCAATATGCTTTTTCAGAAAAAGCAGCAGCGGCCCCAGCAGCTAAGAAAGCACCAACTGATGGCAAGCTTTACTTTGTCTCGGAGCCTCAAAGCATCACTGTCATCGAAAGTAAGCCAAGCTTCAAAAAAAAAATAGTCGTCTTTCATAATACTTGAATTTGGCATATGTTGACTGTTGTTTCCCCCCGGCCAGTGACAGATATTTTCTTTACTACATTTTGTTTCTTTTCTTCTTCATCAGAGAGCGTTGCAACATTTATTGCCAAAGTCGGTGGTGACCCCATCCCCAATGTTAAATGGATGAAGGGGAAATGGAGGCAACTCAACCAAGGAGGTCGCATTAGCATTCAGCAAAGAGGAGATGAAGCCAAGCTGGAAATAAAGGATACAACAAAAACTGACTCTGGGCATTACAGATGTGTGGCTTTCAATCAACACGGTGAAATTGACAGCAACGTCAACCTACAGGTTGAGGAGAAGAAACAAGAAGTGATAGAGGGGGATCTTAGAGCAAAACTAAAGAAGTAAGTACTGGAATTGCTCTAAGTTTTAATCCGAAGGTGAGGCAGCATCTGAACCACAAATATAACTCAGGCTGCAACCTTAAACACTCTTAATAGTAGCCGTGTTGCACTGGACTCAGCAGGACTTATTTCTGACTAAACATGCCTCTTGAAGTCTATACCTGATCATGACACTCAAACTTCAGTCTGGTAAACATGTAGTAGATGTCATGCAGTATTCTCAGCACTAGGGACTAACAGAATGTTGTATTAATTAAAGTCTGAAACCACAATTTGATCCAGTCTCTAATGCTGAGGACAACCGCCATCACTTTTAGAAAAATAAACATTATGGCTTAGGTTGTGCTGAATCATGCTTACAGTAGACCCACTGAGTCATGACTAACAAGTCCCACTGATTTCAGAGAGTCTACTCTGAGCATAATTCAATCCATATCCAATTGTATATGAATGAGATATCCCACAACATGACAGCAGACCCACAGGGATATATCAGACATGCTGTTTTAAGGGCGTGAATGAAAAGTTCTGTTTCCTGGTCAGAAAAATCATTAAGAGAAACTTGTCAAGATGTAATTTATGATTCTCCATGGCATGTTACATAAAGGAATGTAAATTATCTGAAAAGTTAACTAAGTGCAAACCTATGCATTGTGCACACAGAGGTAAGGTTGGCTGGGTTAAAAAAGGATTCTAGATTCAGGTAGGTAGCCGTGGTGGTCTGACACGGTCAAAACACCTTAGAGACCAACTAAGTTTGTTCTGGGTATAAGCTTTCGTGTGCACGCACACTTCTTCAGATACACTGAAACAGAACTAATCAGACCCTAATATATAGTGGGAGGCTGGAGTGGGGTTTTTCTCAGAAGGGTAGTAGGAGATGGGTGATTGACTCAATGGGTATGGTAAACCTGTTGACAACTGTTAACAGCTGCAATTAGTCTTACAGGAAAAAGCAAGGGATAATATGCAGATGACCAAAAATAGCTTGAGCAATTTAGCAATTCATAACATTGAACCATCCAACACAGAGAGCCTATTTTATGAACAACACCAAAAATTCTGCTATTTCTATAGGACCCCAACTAAAAGGAAGGAAGATGAGGAAGAAAAGGCCATTGATATAATGGAACTTCTGAAAAATGTAGATCCTAAAGAATATGAAAAATATGCACGTATGTATGGAATTACCGATTTCCGAGGTCTCCTCCAAGCTTTTGAGCTGCTGAAACAAAGCCAGGAAGAAGAAACTCATAGACTGGTAAATACCAGCATATACTGTACATTTGCTTCAAAGTAATTTTTTGAAATGTGTTGTATGTATTATTATTGCTTAAATGTTGTTGTTGTTGTCGTTGTTTAGTCGTTTAGTCGTGTCCGACTCTTCGTGACCCCATTTATTTATTGCTTAAATAAGTGTGTTCAATATTCCAGATATACAGTTAACCAATTACAGAGATTTATATTCTGTTTTGGAACTTAGCTGTTGCTTCTGATGTCACGAAGGTTCACATTTGGGGATAGTTTATTCACGACATCTTCACAGCCAACCCTACTCAGTGTTGCTCTCCAAAAGATGTCAATCATACCTCATCAAATGAGTTGTATAAACTAAGAGGCATTGCTTAGGGACAGTAGAGAAGAAAAGATGTGCTTTTGATAGTTTTTACTGGATTATTTTTGGGTAACCTTAAGCATTTCAGAAGGATTGGAGTTGAGCTGTCCTGCATTGTAAGGGAAGTTAGATCTGCAATGAATATACAGAACTGCTTCATATTCATAAAGTTTTGGCAAAAGGGAATAGCTAAAAGCATGAAGGTTTTCTTCCATTTTAAACCATGGTTTTTGTTCCAACAGGAGATTGAAGTAACGGAGAGATCTAGAAGGGAAGAACAAGAGTTTGATGAACTGGTATCATTTATTCAGCAAAGACTTACACAGACAGAGGTAGTTGTTGCCATATATTACGTAATTTAATTATGTGTGTTGACAACTGTAGCTAATACATAGCACAGGCTGTGCTCTGAAACAGTCAAATATATGAAAAATGTTTTTCAGCCCGTCACTCTGATCAGAGATATTGAAGATCTGACTGTAATAACAGATGAAGATGCCGTGTTTGAGTGTGAGATTAAAATTAATTATCCAGAAATCAAACTTTCCTGGTACAAAGGCACGGAAAAACTGGACTCTAACAACAAGTATGAAATAAGAATTGAAGGTGACCGACACATACTTAAAATCAGGAATTGTCAACTTGGAGATCAAGGAAATTACAGAGTGGTCTGTGGACCACATATTGCCAGCGCTAAGCTTACTGTGATTGGTAAGTTCAAAAATTTCTGTTTAACACAAACTTAAGCTTTGGTTTTTACTTGGCATTTTCTAAAATATGTACTTGAACTTGCTAACAGAACCAGCAATTGAACGGCATCTGCGTGACACTTCACTCAAAGAAGGCTTTACATGCTCTTTCGCCTGTCAATTTTCTGTTCCAAATGCAAAATCCCAGTGGTTCAGAAATGGAAAGGCTCTTAAAATAGGAGGTAGATATTCAGCTGAAGTTTCAGAGAAGATGCACAGACTCATTATCAAGGATGTGCGAACAGAAGACCAGGGGCGCTATACCTGCAGGTTTGACCATCTGGAAACAACTGCTGACCTAACAATTGAAGGTATGTTTATGCACATCTTTATGTAAGAATCAGCAAGTTTGGGAAAATCTTGACAAATAAGACAGAAAAGACAATACTGGGAAATCCTCTGGTGGGAGAAAATTCTGTTATACTTCTTCCCGCACTGCCCAAGATATCAGTCATGCTGTCATTATACTCATTCTTATCTCAGCTTATTTCTCTTTGAACATTCTTATAGCTTGACTTTACAATGGGAGGGATTTTGCTACCCCATTTCATCATTTGGCACTTTTATGCTGTGGTTTTTACTATGATCGCAGCCCTTTCCATTGTTACCTGGCTTCTCTTGATTCTGACACAGCACAGTGCTGTGCCTGTTGGGAGATTCATTCCCCGTCTGCAGTCATAGGACTGTTGTGCATCATATGACTGTATGTGTTTTGTTCCCACAGAGTGGGTGTGACGTAGACAGGATGGTTGTCTTCCTGTTGTTCCTAAGTGGGACTGTTTTATCCTTTGTCTGTTCTCTTTACTGGCTGCGATGCCAGAGAGAGGGAGCCATAATGTTGAGCTCCCAGTTTATATGTAAATAAAGCAGTTTAGCCTTATTTACTGACTTGTGTGCGTTGTTCTTCACGTTTGTGAGAGCAATCGCACATTTGGCCTGTGGGGCCAGTTTAGCCCCTGGCCCCCGGGACGGCTTATTGCTGACAGTGCCAACTATCTTAAGTTTCAGATCTACTTCCAGTATACGAACTCGCTGTCATGGAATGCTGAATGCTCAGTTCTTTGTATAACTTTCTTTGTTTTTTGGCGGAGTCATGTAGCATTCAAAGCTTCATGTAAGGATGGAGAAAAAAATTGTGTAAAGGAATAATTGTTACATTTTTTAAAAAAAATTGTTTCCAAAACAGCTGAACCCATCCAGTTTACAAAGACCATTCAGAACATAGTGGTGAGCGAATACCAATCTGCAACCTTTGAGTGCGAAGTATCCTTTGATGATGCAGTCGTCACATGGTATAAAGGCAAAGTTGAACTCAGGGAGAGTCAAAAGTACAGTTTCAGAAATGAAGGCCGTTGCCATTATATGACTATCCACAACGTTACTTCAGATGATGAAGGTAATGTTACGCTATTTGCTTCCTTCCCTTGCTGTCCGCCCCCCCCCCCCCCCGGGTTGCTGGCAAAAATGATGTCACGTAACAAATTGCCTTTGTGATTTCAGGGGTGTATTCTGTAATTGCTCGTCTTGAGCCAAGAGGTGAAGCAAGAAGCACTGCTGAACTTTATCTGACTACTAAAGGTTAGTAAATGCTTTCTTCAACTTAAAAAAAACCAAAAAACCACAGGACGTAAGATGGAAGGGTGGAAATGATGTCCGTGAAGTGGAAATAATTTCAAATGCAAATCTACTTTCTTCTCTTGCAGAAATTAAACTGGAAGTGAAGCCTCCAGGTAAAGGGGAAAAAAGCATGGATGCATTTGTATCAAATTTTATTTTTGTATTTGAAACACCAGACATGTGCTCACACATGATGAGGATCTCTGCCTGTACATTTCCCCTTCGCCCCTACCCCTCTGGGTTGGATGCCACTGTGGAGCCTCCTCAGATTTTCAGCAATGGCCTCTGGATGTTTCTAGATGGGGGTGGGGTGGGGCTGAAAATCCCCTGGCACATGCACAAAAGCCTGCAGCCTTAATACTATATGGTAGTTAGTTTCAGTGAGCATAGGCTATTTGTTCTTGTGTGTTCCAAATAGGACAATTCAAAGGTTGGAGCCAAAAATAGTTGCTTGCAAATGAAAGCCACCCTTCTCTCCTGAAAATACCTCATCCTTTCTGCCATTTTTGAAGGCCCCCTAACCCCCTGGAACAGATTTTCAGAGGGTGCAAGGGACTGCAGAGGGAAGGCAAGAGTCATCTCCTTTCCTTCCGCCGGAGTTCCGCTCCCACTAGCAGGATGCTCCTGTCAGTGGGTGCAACATCTGGATCTAAGCCAAATGGTATATTTAGAATGGCTTTTTCATAAGGGCAAATGACTTAAGAGTCGTCTTCTAACTGAACCAGGATAGTCTATTCCATTCCATTCCAGGACACACTATTCTTTTCCTCCTGGTTTTTAATTTCTTCCCCCCTCCAGAAAAGTCAGCTAGCATGTTGTGGCCCCTTTTCATTCCTTGTTGTGCTGTGCTTGGTTTCCCTACTTTGGAAATTAGTTTTTGCACTTGTGCAAACTTCATGACAGATGGGAACCTTTGGCCCTCCAGAGGTTGCTCAACAAGCATGGCCAGTGGCCAGGGTTGATGGGAGCTGTTGTTCAGCAACATCAGGAAGGCCAAAGTTTCCCCATACCTGCCTTAAGAGATTTCCAAAGCTTTGGGTATCTTGTGTGTGTGTGTGTGTGTGTGTGTGTGTGTGTGTGTGTGTGTGTTTGGTGCCACTTAGGCTGCATAAGGATCCACACTTGGAGAATGAGTTTCTTATTTGTATACGGGATGCAACCAGATTAATTTGATGGGCCCTTTCCTTGCACATTTGGTTCTCCAGATATCCCAGATGCTAGAGTTGCGGTTCCTGTTGAAGTTCCAGCTGAAGGTAAGCCTTATATATAAAAGATTCTGCTGCTAAGGGTGGGAGAGCAGGTGGTTAGAACTTGTGTGCCATATGAATGCTCATTGATTGAATTTTCCCTTGCGTTTATCAGAAACCCCTGCTCTTCCTCTCTTCCTTCTGATGCCAGAAGAGAAGAAAAAGGAAAAAGGTATTACAGTTCTGTTGCATACATGCTCAGAATTGCGGATCTTTACATGCACGTTCACTTGCTACTGGGTTCGTTTTGGGTGGCTAATGGCGTTATTTGTTTTGTACTTGTTTTAGTCGTTAAAAAGACAGCCGTGCAGAAAGTCACCAAAAAGGTGGTTCCAAAAGCTCCAGAAGAAGTTGCCCCTCCTAAAGGTACTATCAATCTAGAAGTTGATTCAAATATTATAAAATTGATTTATAAGGAACATATATTAGCCAGTGTAAGGCATACTCACAGCAAAGGAAGGGGGGGGGAAACCATGTTCCTCTTATTCTAAAAACTTTACGAGTTTTCACATGTTACTACAAATGCACATAGAGCATAAGTTCAGGAGCATCTTCTATATCTGCAAGCGTGTGTAGCATGTGTAGTTCATGCAATGGGATCCAGTACTATTTGGTTATTAAGACTCATCTCCAGCTTATGTCACAGAGCAGCTGTGTGCATGTCCACTCAGATGTCTGTTCAGCCAGTGGGACTTACAATCTACAACAGGCACCCCCAAACTTCGGCCCTCCAGATGTTTTGGACTACAATTCCCATCATCCCTGACCACTGGTCCTGTTAGCTAGGGATCATGGGAGTTGTAGGCCAAAACATCTGGAGGGCTGCAGTTTGGGGATGCCTGATCTACAATCGGCCCTCACTTACCTGGGAGTAAGAATTCAATAGGGCTTATATTGGAGTGGACCTGGTTAAGACTGCATTGTAAAGGCAGGATTCCACTAATGAGTCCTGTCAGTGGAAGACCTGCACTGGGACTTCCACTTGCACAATAGGGCTTCCCCTCTCCCTGTGTACCCCCCCTTCCCCATGAAACTGGTTTGGGGGGGAAGGGGAAATCAAGACAACCCTCACAGCAGCACACAGTGGGGAGGGGGGGTCATTCTGTCTGGCAAGTCAAAATGTTTCCCCTGATGGAACAGTTGCCCTAGAACAGGGGTCAGCAAACTTTTTCAGCTGTGGGCCGGTCCACTGTCCCTCAGACCTTGTGGGGGGCCGGACTATATTTTGAAAAAAGTATGAACGAATTTCTAAGGGACCCAGGTGGCGCTGTGGTTAAACCACAGAGCCTAGGGCTTGCTGATCAGAAGGTCGGCGGTTCCTATCCCTGTGACGGGGTGAGCTCCCGTTGCTTGGTCCCAGCTCCTGCCAACCTAGCAGTTCGAAAGCACATCAAAATGCAAGTAGATAAATAGGAACCGCTACAGCGGGAAGGTAAACGGCGTTTCCATGTGCTGCTCTGGCCACATGACCAGGAAGCTATACACCGGCTCCCTCAGCCAATAATGCGAGATGAGCGTGCAACTCCAGAGTCGGTCATGACTGGACCTAATGGTCAGGGGTCCCTTTACCTTTATGAACGAATTTCTATGTCCCACAAATAACCCAGAGATGCATTTTAAATAAAAGGACACATTCTACTCATGTAAAAACATGCTGATTCCTGGACTGGATTTAGAAGGTGATTGGGCCGCATCCGGTCCCCGGGCCTTAGTTTGGGAACCCCTGCCCTAGAATGACATTGAATTCTCCCTAGCTGTGGGTGGCTTTAAAAGAGGATTAGGCAAATTAATGGAGGGGAAGGTTGCCAGTGGCTACTAGCCATGACATCTGGACTCCACTTGTATCATAGTTGGAGGAAGCAATGCTTCCAAATACCAGTTGCTAGGAGCCACATGAGAGGAGAATTGCTCTTGTGCTCATATTCTGCTCCCTGGTTTCCCATAGACATCTGGTTGGCCACTGTGAGAACAGGATGCTGGATTAGATGGGCCATTGGCCTGATTCAGGAGGCTATTATTAGGTTGTGTGTGTGTGTGTGTGTGTGATTGCAGCCTCAGTTGGATTGTCGCTGCTGAATTTGACAGAAGACTTAATTAGCAATATTTGTTCCCGAGATTTATTTCTCTTCCATTTGTCTTTAAATGTTAACGAGAATGCCGTGCATCTTAACAATACAAAGCGAACATCTCAGTCCAGTTTCATCTGACTGATGTTAACGAGACCAGATGAAATTAAATCCAAGGGCTAGCTCATGGTGCTCAATCAAGCTGCTTATCAGACATATCTGTAAATGTTTCAGAAGTGGTAAAGGAACCAGAACCCCCACCTTCGGCCTTAGTCCCAGCCCCAAAAGTACAGGAAATTATTCCAGCAGAAGGTAAAGAATCAAATACTGAAATGCACATACTAAGAAAATAATCTTTTACGGGGAGAATGGCATCCACTCCCCCTCTTTTATTGCTTTGGCCATTTAAAATGCGGCGCTGTCATTCTTCATTTTCCCTTCAGTCATCCTAACATCATTATTCATGCAAAGGTCATCCCTTACAGGATTCTCCAGATAATACTAATTTGAACTCTTTCTTCAGCATTTACTTCAGGAGCTTGCTGCAGATGAGCCAGGATATTTAACTATCAGTTGACTAGAATACCCACTGAAATACCGATAGTTTATTAAAAGGACTTTGAAAAGACAGTGAGTAGAATTAAAGCAGAATAGCTTTTGATCTAGTGGAGGTGTGTACTAGCACAATAGATTAGGAGACAGCTTTATCATCAGTTTTTATTTTCTCCTTTTAGCCCCCTTTGCCACCTTCCACACTGTTCTAGAGCGAAACCTTTTGAACTGATTTTCTGGGGACACAAGGGGGTGCAGCAGAAAGTGAAGGAAAGGGTTCAGCAAAAAAAAAAAAAACACCTCTCCTTCCTTCTCTTATATCAGTGGACACTTCTATGCAGAATTGTATTTCATAGGGATGGAGGAGACATTCAATTTTGTTTCCATTTTAATGACAAATTAACTATTTCACACTTTTTGAACCAATAGCCAAACTGGAATACAGCTCTCCTTTGAAATACACACTTCTTCAAATTTTGTAATGTAGTTCTCCAACCAAAAATTTGTATATTAGGGGGAAGTGTGCATAAAAATGCATAAAATAGTCAAAACACTTCATTATGTTAGGGGAAATTACTTGCAGAAATATGCACATTAGTCAAAACTGAATGCAAAAATGGTGGTGGATTTTCATGAGGAATTAAAAAAAACAATAATTGCTGCATAAAGGTAGAGAACTGAATGTAAGATTGGGAAATACGAGAAGCTGAGAGAAACAGATATTGACAGATTCATCTATCCCTAGATTTCACCCAGGAATTTCAAACTTTTGCATTGAGCAGAAAGCTTTCATTTAATTCATCTATCCATTCATAAGCTCTAATAAATCCATCTGCTTTAGGACAACCATGCTGCTGTTGCTTTGAGAATGACATGGCATTGAAACTACACGACGAAAAACTTCATTTGTACAATTTCAAAGCACAGTAACGCATGTATGGAATGATTATTCTGAAAAACTGCAAATACGCATGTCAACCTTATTGAGCTTTGTATTATTATTATTATTATTATTATTATTATTATTATTATTATTAGCTCCTGCAAAGAAACCTCAGGAAGTCAAAGTAACCACTGTAGCTAAGAAGAAAGAAGCATTTTATGAGAAGAAGGAAGAAGTATATGAGGTTCACAAAGAAGAATATGAAGAGTGGGAAGAGGATTATGGAGAGGAGCATGAATATTATGAACGAGAAGAAGGATACGATGAAGGAGAAGAGGAGTGGGCATATGGAGAAAGACAAGTAACTTATGAGGAAAAGCAAATTCACCGCAAAGAAGGTATGTTTCATTTTTTAAACTTTCTCCTTACTGTTTTCTCTGTCGAAACAAAATTTAAAAAATTCATTCCAGTCACACCTTAGAGACCAACTAAGTTTGTTATTGGTATGAGCTTTTGTGTGCATGGACACTTCTTCGACTATGGCAGACCAACACAGCTACCTACCTGTAACTGTTTTCTCTGTGTTTATGTTTGTTTGCTGCCTTTCTGCTTATATCACAGTTGAGGAATCTGTGGTTCTCCAGATGTTGATGTGTCTCCGTATCCTATCAGCCCCAGTCAGCATAGCCATTTGGCAAGGATGATATCTGGAGGGTCACAGCTTCCCCACCACTGCACTATATGGTTAATTTCCAATTTCACTATTCTTTGGAGGGGGAAGAGAGCTCAAATGTGGTTGGAAAAGCTGCTGTTCCTTTTTTTGCTTTTTTGCAGCAATATACTTGCAGAAAATATTTCATTTATTTTTTAAAAAAAATATTTTTATTTGATTTTACAAGTGTAGAATTATAACAATACAAAATACATATCCATATTTAGGTATTTTTTCCGAATCTTCCCACCTTCCCCTTCATGGGCCCTATTATCAACCTTTTCAGCTGCATATTATTTCATTTTCAATAATTTCAAATTTTATGTCTCTCCATTTTGTCCATAATATTTTCAACATTACAAGTGTTATTGCAATCCTCATGAAATTTTCATCTGCTTACAGTGGTCTCTCAAGTAAATTTCTATTTTTTCTCATTCTTTATTAAAGTTTTAGTCATCTTGATTCCTGAGCTTTCCAGTCAGTTTTGCCATTTCGGCATAATCCAACAGCAGAAAATATTTCAAACGGATGTTCATCCAGTTTAAATCTGCCTATATCTTGCCTTACGGATTGTATAACAAGATAAAGCATATTATTCTGCATATGGAACAATGTAGCACTGCTTAAGCAAATGGTGGCCAGTGTTGAGTTACATTTGGGCCAAGAATACACACTGTTAACACTCCTGGCACTCTTCTGCTTTTTCACTTATTCAATCCTAGATGTTTGTGACATGAAGCGGGTGTAAGGTAATGTTCCCTAATATAAATGTAATGTATGTTACAGTTGTCCAGGTCCCAGGAAAGCCAGAACCACCTACACGGAAACCACCAGAGATTTCAGCCAAGAAAGTAGAGAAGAAAGTTGTGGTAGAAAAAGGTATGGCCTTTGGAATTTTAGTATCAAAACATTTCCCACTGCAGCAAGTCCTATTCAGATTCTCACAGTCCCATTTCCTTTCCTTTCCTTTTTAAAAAGTGCCTATTCCCCATTATATTCTTAAGATAACTACTGTGTAAAATGAACCAATTTCCAGCTAATGTGAACTTATTTAAATTCCCCGTAGTTACTCGGAAACCTGTAACCGAAGAGGTGGAAAGAAAGGCTAAAGTGATGGAGGAAGAACATCTCAAACGGGCCAGAGGTATTACTGAAGATGATGGAAATTGCATGTGCTTAGCAGTAGAGAGTGCTATTAATACATTTGCATCAATTTCATATCCATGAAACTGCCTTAACAGGTCAGCCTGTTTTGTTCATCTGATGCAGTGTACTGTACTGTTTCTCTTACTGGCACTGGTCTCAATGGCAGATGCTTTTCGTGTTATCTGCACCCTGTCCCTTTTAATTGGAGACTTCACCTTGGACCTCCTGCTTGCAAACCAGGTGCCCAGCTACTAGCAGAGGGAAGGAAGTAGTGGGGGGGGGAGCAAATGGAGATGAGTTGTCCATTAAAAACAAGAGGTTATAGCTAAGAGTTCTGGGGTTTTCCCCAACCCCCTGTAGCAGATTTGGGGGAGGGACTTAGAGCATGAGGAGACAAGGGGACTTCTACTGTGCGGATTGAAGTCCTTGCATGAACAGAATGACTTATTTGGATACAACCCTTTGCTATGTATTAATTTGGTCTTTTGTAAATTGTATCCCACGAGTGACGCAAAAATGCAAGCGCATATGCAGTGTGATGTTACATTTTCATGTAATGTTAGCCTAGATGATGACAGACAAGGCTTGGGACTAACTATTTATATCCTTTAAGCTCCAGAAGCTCCACCACCAAAACCTGCAAGAAAGGTGGTCCATGAAGAAGTGGTAGAGAGAAAAGGTACAAAACACATTTTTTATTTTTTCAGTGTTTATATGTAATCCCTGATCCGAATATTTCCATAATGTATGCATGCAAGCCCACACGCTCATGCCCACATGTTAACTCTGTGCTGACCTGCAGTGACTGCTGGTTTTTATTACCCCATTGTGTTGTTCCCACTTCACAGTCACACATGGGAATCTCTTTCTCTATGCAGGAACAGCGACCATGCCTTGAGAAATTCCCAGATCCCCATACCCTTACCAGAATTCTGTTTTTCTACTTCCCATATCACGACACTCCAAGACACACCAACTCCCAAGCATGCTAGGGCCTCTTTTGTTTCTCCTTAAGGCTCCTTAAAGTCATCTGTTTTGACTCCAGTCCTGTCGTTCTTGCCATTTTGTTTGCCATTAGAGGAAGAAATGGTAGTTCTCATCACTATAGGGTGTGTGTGCTTTAAATGAATGTGGGGGAACAGGGTTCTCTTAAATCCTGTGGGGTTTCCACAACACCTAGGCACCGAGTCTATATGGGCGCAGAATTCTTGCTTTTTGGTTTCTTTCTGTAATATCTTCTATAGTCATCTAATTTACACTATATGTTACAATTTAATACAACTTCTCCTGTATACTCACAAAAGTATGTGTCCACTCTCTTGGTCTTCTTGTGTCTGTTTTTCTTTGGAAACAGGGCTTTTGTATGTTCTCTTCATTACGTTTGCACACAAAAATGGTTTGGAATGCTTGAAAATGCTTTTTATGCTTTATGATCTCAATTGTTACCTGTTTATGATTTTTGTTTCCCTTTATTGCTGTGACACATCCACCCTAATGGTGTAATTTTGAGCTGTGGTGCTGAGTTCACCAAATGTAGTATGTGGTGTTATACGACTTCCATAAGGATAGATTCATTGTCTACCAAATCTTTAATTTAAAAAAAAAGACTAAAGTGAATTCTTGCTTTTTAAAGTACCAACAGAACAACAATGGACCATTTCAGAAGAAAAGGTGTCTGTTTCATATCACAGAGAAGAAGAATACACATACGGTTCAGGTAACTACAAATATCTTTCATCTCTTCTTTTTTCTCCTTGCTGTCTTGTCTCGTGTGAAAATGGTGCCTTTTAAATTTGTCCTGATACAATGCTATCTTATGGATGTGGGACCTCTCTGCATTTATGGAATTCTCCGTACTTAGAATTCTTACATTCTTTTTTACTTGATGGTAGAGTTACAAGTGAAGATCTTTTCCCTATACTGAGTTTTGTGGGCACATGGGAGTGCAAGGATTGCTTAGGATTGGAGGAATAGACGAAGTCTATTTGCTGTTGCATTTCTTAGTTGTCATTTTATGTACCGATCCAGTATTATCTAAAACACAGTGAAAGTACTGTTTTTACATCTTACCATTCTCTTTAAAGAACCAGAAGAGTATGAAGAGGACGGCTTCTATGTGGAATATCCAACTGAAGGTAGATTTGCTCTTTTTCCAAATCAGTTTTATCTTGTTTTGTACTATGCGAGTTCATCTAAACTCTTAACTGTTGAAATGTGTAGCTGTCATTGTACACTGTCGTTGATACTTCCCTGGGTTTGGGCATGTCTTTATCGCTATTCAGATGACCAATACATATGTTGAGTTAAGATCATGCCCGGAATTGTTGCTCCCAGCTTGGCAAGCACTGTGTGGAAAGAGCCTAAGCTCCACGTGAAAGATCAGGTGGACACTTAGAGGCATGGAAAGCAGGAGCAATTTTTCCTTCCACACATTCGTCCATCATCTCAATAGCATTTCAGTATTATCTAAAATGGAGGGTGAATGCAATTTTTTAATCTCATAATTCTCTTTAAAGAACCAGATGAGTACGATGAGGAAAGGTTCTATGTGGAAGCACCTGAAGTTCCACCTCCCAAAGGTAGATTATATTATTATTAATATTATTATTATTATTACTACTACTACTACTATTTTAGTATGTGAGTTTATATAAACCAGGGTCTCCAGCTGTTTTTGCACTACAAGTCCCATCATCCATGACCACTGGTCCTGCTAGCTAGGGGTGATGGGAGTTGTAGTCGAAAAACAGCTGGAGACCCAAGTTTTGGGAAACCCTGATTTAAACTCTTATCCATTAAGAACTTGATATCTGCAGTTATTTTATATCCTTGTTGATCAGATTTGGGTGCTTATGTATGTTTACATGTATCACAAAAGCCCTTAAGTTTTTAAATATATAATGTGAGGGTGGCTCTGATGACCACTATCATCTGATTAACCCAAAATTAATATCTTTAAAGTTCCTGAAGTGAGGAAGAGAGCAGAAGAAAAAGTTCCCAAGAAAGTGGAGGCCCCGCCAGCTAAAGGTGAATAATATATGTGCAATGATAACAATATGTCAGACAAGTCTCTTGCCTGCGTATCTTCTAGATGATTGATAAACACACAGCCAAAAATGTGGCTGTGCTACTGCATCAGAAAGACATCTTTTCAACTAAGATCCTACATATTAAACATTATACGCAGGTTTAATCTTCAATAGCCATAACTGTCTTTGTTAAATAGATACATGGTTTTAAATCCACGCTGGCATATCAAACATTTTCTTCACTGCTATGAACAACAGTAGGCCTGTAGCACTTCCCTAAACCTTTTATACCTGTGTGTCTTTAAAGTGCCTGAGGTGCCAAAGAAACCAGTCCCAGAAAAGAAAAAACCTGCTCCTCCTCCGAAAGTAGAGGCTCCGCCAGCTAAAGGTACATCCATTGTCAGAGCTGATCCTGCCATCTTGCTTATCTGAACTCTTCTCTCCATACTCCAAAATGTGTCCATCCATGTGTTACTTAGGTGGCTTTGTGGTCTTTTTCTGCAAGCAAAGTGTGTATAATATACATGTACTTTAGTGACGGGCAAATATTCTTTGCTAAATTTTGCTTTGTTATGTAATGAACACTTAACCCTTCCTGGGTGGGCGCCTGTTGTGGTCCCTTGTACTCAGCCGCTATCCCTGGGCAGTGAGAACAGAGCGCGCATGGCCAGGCAGCCATTGGGGAAACGTCCCCTGGTCGTCTGGGCATCTGGCTTATGTTCCTGCCTGCTGCTGCATCTCAAATTGGCCAATCAATGGCCTCTCCCAGAGGGTGTGCCTCGCAGGCTGAGAGGACATTGTCTGCACGCATGCCCTTGCAACCAGCGAGGCATAAAAGCCAGCAGTGTTTTCCAGCCCCAGCACATTTGCCAAATTTCGTTTTGTTAACGTAATATCTTCTGCATGGTACGATAACTGTTAGATTTGCATGCCACATATAGAAGGTACTAATACAGGCACACAATTATGTGGATCAAAATGAGATGTATGCCCAGTGCAGCTTTTTTCATGACAGATTACCCTTGCCTATTAACAGATTTAGCCTGATGCCTTTATTTGCCATTCATCTCGCTTCTGCTTCTCTCCATATATTTCTGTGCAATCTTGGATGTCGGGCCTCAAACAGGAGTTCCAAGTTCTAAAACCTCTCTCTTTTTTTAATGATCAAGTGCCAGAGGTGCCTAAGAAACCTACGCCAGAAGAAAGAAAGCCTGCTGCTGTTCCCAAGAAAGAAGTGGCACCCCCAGCTAAAGGTACTTTTCTTGAAACGAAAGCCATCCAAAGGACCAATGTCCCCTGTGCTTTGTCCCCCATATGGAATCACTGTTCAGAATGAGTTTTACAAATCCACCGTCTTTCTGTGTTTGGTTACCAAAGCTAATGTGTTGAATATGTGGGTGTTTGGGCTGCTGCCCACAAGGAATCTTAAATGGAGGTTCTTCTGGGTTAGAGCATTCCTTTCAAAATACCATCTCTTCCTTGTTGTGAAATGTAATCACTAAATGTGAGATGTCACATCGATCAGTTGTTATGTGTCCGGGTGATTCTAAGAATCTGCTTTTGATATCTTTAAAGTGCCCGAAGTACCTAAAAAGCCAGTCCCAGAAGAAAAAGCACCTGTTCCCGTTCCTAAAAAAGTGGAACCACCTGCTAAAGGTAGGATGCCACCGCTCATAAGTAGCTCTTTTCATTTGTTGCTTCAAATGACGAGTCATGAAAAGATCTGAGGTCCCTCAGCAGTGATTGTTTTCATGTCATAATTGTTGTCTTCCTATATTTGTTCGTTGCTAAACAGCATCTTCATTAACAAATGTTCTTCTGTTAAAACACCATTACACTAAACGGACAGTGTGCAATGTTATCGTAACACATCTAAATTCAGTAAAGTGCCCAGTTCAATTGTAAGTGATCTCACGACTTGATATAGGACCCTGCTCCTCACTTTATAAATAGTTATCAATATTTGATCCCAATATTCATAAATCTAATTTTTTTTCAAAGTGCCTGAGGTACCTAAGAAAGTAGAAGAAAAGGTTCCTGTTCCAAAGAAAGCCCCTCCCCCACCCAAAGGTATAAGACTCAAATCTTATATATTTGAAAAATGTATAAAACTGAATCTTAAGACTCTTTTGTTTCTCTCTTTGCATGTTCCTCTTAATCTTATGTATGTTCATTTCATATTTGAGTCCTATGCAGCATATGTTTGTGTATAGTTGGTGATAATAGCCATCATGATCTCTTAGTCCCTACATATTCTTACACGTTCTTATTTTAACATTATTAAAAGTTCCCGAGAAAGCGGTTCCTGAAGAAAAAGTGCCCCGGCTACGCAAAAGGGAAGAAGCTCCTCCAGCTAAAGGTATGCTATCCTTCAAAACAAACAAACAGAACAAAACAGAGAGACTTTTACATTGGCACCATTATTTAAATGTCCTCTGTATCTTTTTAGTTGCCACCTCTTCTTTATAGCTGAAGCCTGTACTTTTATTATCATTCTTGTCACTTCAAAAAAAAAATTCTAAAACTAAATGGTCTCTTTAAAGTGCCTGAGGTACCTAAGAAAGTCGTCCCTGAAGAAAAATTACCTGTTGCTGTTCCCAAAAAAGTGGAAGCTCCCCCAGCCAGAGGTATGCATTTAAGTGGCCAATGGTCTTATTATCTAAAAGAGCTTTTACCTTTCTTTCGTATGCTGACCATCATTCTATGTTTTGTACCGTGTCACATTGCTCGCAACTGTTCAACATATTCTCATAGGACAGGAATGGGGAACCTTAGATCTGGGGGCCAAATACAGCCCTGTGGGCTTCTCCATCTGGTCTTCAAACCACATACCCTCAAGGTCACATACCTTATCGGCCATGCTTGGTATCCTCTTGGAGTAAAAGGACGCGGGTGGCGCTGTGGTCTAAACCACGGAGCCTCTTGGGCTTGCCGATCAGAAGGTTGGCGGTTCGACTCCCCACGACAGGGTGAGCTCTTGTTGCTTTGTCCCAGCTCCTGCCAGCCTAGCAGTTTGAAAGCACGCCAGTGGAAGGAGATAAATAGGTACCGCCACGGCGGGAAGGTAAACGGCGTTTCCGTGCACTCTGGTTTCCGTTGCGCCAGAAGCAGTTTAGTCAGGCTGGCCACATGGCCCGGAATAGCTGTCTGTGGACAAATGCCTGCTCCCTCGGCCTGAAAAGGGAGATGAATGCCGCAACCCCATAGTCGCCTTTGACTGGACATAACTGTCCAGGGGTCCTTTACCTTTACCTCCTTGGGCATTTTTGCCTTGCTGGGGTGGATGCTTAGATGGGTGGATAATAAAGCGGGGTTTGCTGAGTATGTGTACAAACTGACCTACTGTCAAATTTGCATTAGTTCCTCTCTCCATATTTGCCCCTGGGCCTGTGCACCACTGATATGTGTCCCCCGGAAGGTTGCCCCAAAGAGAAGGCAGCCCTCACGCTGAAAAAGCTTCCCCATCCCTGTCATGAGGCGAGGATTTGCTTATGTTTGTTCTGCAGTTCTGTATTAGCTTTACTTTGTATGTTGCATAGTAAAGAACAGTATGTAGTTTCCTTGTCACTATGTAGTTTACTTGTCCATTTTGCAGTTGTTAGTTGTACCAAGTGTTCAGACAAACATCCTCGGTTATGAGTCAGGAATCTGAATATCCCCATTAAAACTCAATGCGTTTAATGTCTTTTAAAGTGCCTGAGGTGTCTAAGAGAGCTGTTCTAGAAGAGAAAATATTTGTTTCAGAAGAAAAAGTATCTGTTGCCATTTCTAAAAGAATGGAAGCTCCACCACCTGAAGGTATATTTGCAAATAATTAGAATTGTGAGGAATTTAACTGTTTTCAGATGCTTTTTGTTGTCGCCGCTCTTCACTGCTCTTCCCTGTTAACATCTGCCATTACAGTTTTGTGTTTGTGTGTCTCTGGACATTCGTATAACATCTGAAACCCAGGCTAGATCCTCAGAGGAAATGTCTTTTCTCAGATCCAATTCCATGATTACCCAGATTTTCAATAGCATTTATTATTTATCCACTACATTTTATCCCACTCTTCTTCCAAGAATCTCATGCCCCCCCCCTTTCATTTTGCTTTTGCAACAACCTAGTGAGATGAGTTAAGCTGGGAGATAGTGATTGGTCTAGTCACCCAGTGAGATTCATGGCTGAGCCCCCCATTCTAATCAGACATACCTATATAATGGTGACAGAAGTAAATATTGCACAAAGTCTTACAGAACACCTTGTACAAGTGAAGGAGCTCCTATGGAACTGGGGTAGATTTTGTCATTCAACATTCTTCCACTAAGTCAGAAGGAGTTCAACTATGCTTGGAAAAGGTTTTCTTCTAAATGAAGATCACCTTTGGATCTAACCTATTATCCTTTCAACCTTCCATACTCTGCGGAAAGATGTCATGATTTAGGGGCAAGGGTACACAGTGTAAGACCCATAGGACACCTGTAGTGTGACATGGGTTTCCCTACATAAAACTCCACCTGATTTTTCTTGTAAGAATCTGTCCCCTGATAGTCATCACATGGCACAATGCAGGATTCCATAGATCAGGAGACCTTAGCAAGTTATCTAGACCCTTGCAGTAGCTAACTTTGATGTAGATACTTTGCTATTAATTCTCTTATGTACCTGTTGCAATGGGAAAAGATCAAAGAACCCTAGAATTGCAGTTGCTATGATTGTGTGTTTCTGTGTATGCAAATCAGTTCATGTCCTTTGTATATGCCTGTTTGTAGTAATTACAGTCACCTGGCAAGGGTGTTTATAGGACATCTAACCCCACAGCAAAATTTAAAAAATAACCCATCTTTAAAATATTAACAGTGGAAGAATGGCCTGAAGAGGTGGAGGAGGAGGAAGAAGTGGAAGAAGCAGAAATTTATGAAAGAGAGGAGGAGATTTCTTATGAAAGGGAGGAGGAAATTTCTTATGAGAGAGAGGAGATCTCTTATGAGAGAGAGGAGGAGATTTCTGAAGTAACAGGTATGCCTCAATTCAACAGCCAGCAGCAAATCTTGCTATAGTATAATATCTGCCATTATATCCTTTGGGTTGAATTGAACGTAATTATTTAATGCCCTTTTGAAATTAAGCCAATCATTTGCTGCTTATGATATGATTTACTTTGTTCAGAACCCAAACAAAGGTTTAAAAGAGTAGATTTAAGAGTACATACACTTTTTCTTTTCTTATTTTTTCCATCATTCTTATTTTCACATGAAAATACAGAAATAAACCCAAGTGTCCTGTTCTCAAATGTACAAATATAGGCAGAGCACTGCAAGCCAATTTGTGTAAGAAAAAGAGATTCCTGCATCAACACAGATAACACAGATTATTTAGGGTGGCTCAACTTTCAGAGCCTCATCACTCTCTCAAGAAAGCTGGAACCACCAGAAACAGACAGAAAAAGAACTACATATTTGAAGGAGATAATATTTATTTATTTATTTATTTATTCTTTAATTCATACGATTTATTACTTGCTTTTCATTATAAAATAATTCCAAATATTAGCCACCTTCATATTAGCCACCTAGCGCTAAACAAAACAGAAGTACATGAAATCTAACTTACCTAAAGCCATTGCTCCAAGAGCTATGGAATTAAAGGATGTGATCTAATACCCCATTTCATACGGCTGCCCCCCATTTATTGCACAAACCATTGAGACAGGCCCTTTCATGGGTGTGATTTTTTTTTCAAGGAAGTTGAGATATGTCATCTCTTGCTGAAGTCCCTGTGGATGTTTACATTGACTTCAATAGGAACTGGGAAGTAATCTACTCCTAGAACTCACTTTTTTTTTCCTATGAAATGATCAGGAGAGAGAGTATGGCCTCAGTTGAGAGGAAAGTAGGGATGGGGAACCTATGGCCCTCCAGAGCTTGTTGGACTCCCAACAACCCCAGCTAGCATAGCCAATGGTTAGGAATTACAGGAGTTGTAGCCCAGCAATATCTGTCCCTGGAGTAAACCGACCTGCACATGTACTAGGAGTAACATGAAAGTAAATATATGTGATCCTATCACTGAGTGTTTGTAAGAGTTGTGGCTTTCTTTTTTTGTTAATTGTATCAACATGTGCATGTCAACTGTTCAACTATACCTTCTGAATATCTTTACATTAACAGAAGAGGCCTACTACGCAGAGGAGACAGTGCATGAAGAAGTCCCACCAGTTAAAGGTATACCGGCAACTCTTTGGTATTAAAGTATCAACTCTTCAATATAGATGTTTAACAGCTGTCTGACCCATGCTTGTTACTATTGTATTTGTGCTTGTATTTTGCTGTTGTTGTTGTAGTGCTCAAAGTATTACGAACTATCTTTTTTGACTGGCAAGGACCTGTTTGCAAATTCCTGTGCCTTTCTCAATTGAAATAACTCTAATTGCCAGCAATGGATGGGCCATTTTGCTTTCATATAACACCTTGTGTATCTTTTTATTCTGCTCTGCAGAGATGAGTATATCTGTGTGTGTGTGTGTGTGTGTGTGTGTTTTTCTGTGTGTGTATATAAAACAGAATTAGCATCTGAACATTTCAACTGAATTTTTCACTGAAATATGGATTCATTTCCTTATTTTTCCATACTGTTTGAATAACATGCACAACGAACATAACTGATACTTAAATATTCTTCCTGAAGTGCCTGAGGTTCGGAAGAAACCTGAACCAGAAAAGAAAGTACCAGTTGCTGTTCCCAAGAAAGTGGAAGCCCCCCCAGCTAGAGGTATACATATAGACTGCTTTTTTCACTTAAGCAAAATTAGGGTTGGCATACGTCCAGATTTTCTCGGACATTACCGGGATTTCAAAGGCTCAACAACTTTGGGGTTTGTCTAAAAAAGCTCAACAACTTTCGGGGTGCCCTGGTTTTTACTTTTTGAAATATGGCAACCCTAGGCAAAATGCTTTTTCTTTTTTGTCGTCTGTCATCTAAACTATTTGAGTTGATGTTAATCTCTTTTGCATTAAGTGTGAGGAATTGCTTGCCTCTAAGCGATCTAGCTGTGCATTTACTCTGTGAAATGTATGTGTTGTAAGTCCTTAATGTGCTTTCCTATTGATGTTAAAATCACTCCAACGTTATAAAATTATGTAAAAAAAAATTACTTTAAAAAAGCTTTATTTAAACATTTGAATATTACAAAACAAAACAAGAGAGAAAAAGCCAACAGTTCAAAACAAACAATATATATTCAGTATATTCAAACAAACTTAAAGAAAAAGGAAAAAAACCTTTTCCCCCTTTTTTTAAGTGGCCAAGAAAGCTCCTCCTGAGGAACGGGCACCACCTAAAGCAAAAGAACCGCCAACACCAAAAGGTAACACACACAAAATCATGTCAGTAATGTGTTTTGTCTAGATAGCGTCATGTATATATTTTGTTGCTCCATTTCACATAAGAATTATCTGGGTTTTATGCACATTGATCTCTTGAGGGACTGTCACCTCTTTCAATCTTCTTTCAGTAATGTTGTCAGTTCCTCAGTCTCTTTTACTGTCTCATTCATGTTTTATGTATGGTAAATAATGAATCAGTATTTTTAAATGGAACTGGATTGTATTCAAAATATATTCCTGCCATTCTGAGATGGAACCACATGGAATATTCCTACCTTTGTTTGTTGTTTTTAAGTGACCGAAGTACACAAGAAAAAGGTTGTCACTGAAGAAAAAGTAACAGTCACTAAGAAGGAGGAGGCTCCACCAAAAAGAGGTATATAGAGTTTTAAATTCTGTGGAATTTATATATGTATCTTAAGATTCCTTGGGAACTAAAGAACTGCACAGCAAACGCAAGAAACACAGGGGACTCAGTCCTCAACTATCTCCCTCCATGATGCACAGCAAGCCACTTTTGAAACCTAATGAACTTTCAAAGGCTATTTGAGATATAGCATGGGAGAGCAATATAGCAGGGGGAGAAAGAATTTATTGTTCAAACAAAAATAGTTGACATAAACCTTTTCTTTTAGCATGTCTGTTTCTTTAGGCATGCCAAAGGTAACTCTTTGCATCCCATATTTTGCCCTAGTGGTCTCATTATGTTAAATAGTCTGCGTTTCCTTTCCTTGTTTTATGTACAATGTCAAGATCTCTGTACCTTGAATCATTTTGTTACCTGATTATATTTGTCACATGTACGTGATTTAAGTCACCTGAAAATATATAATATCTTTAAAGTCCCAGCTGTGCCAAAGAAAGCCGTGCCGGAGGAGAAAGTCCCCGTTCCGGTTCCCAAGAAAGCAGCGGCACCACCTGCTAAAGGTACACCTGCTTCTCTGACTCTGCAAGAGGGCTTTTGAATAGATCAGAAACAGGCACCCGCTGGAGTTGTGAACCAGCTGCTTCTGATAAGGAAAAAGTAAACTTGACTAAATTTCACAGAAATGTTCTGCTCTGTCTCAAAACAGAGACACTTGAGACACTTGAAACGCTGGTGTTAATGAATTCCTGTAGGCACTTTGCCTCCACAACTTCGAGCAGCTGGCCTTTGCTGATCTGCAGCAGTTCATTGTATTGACTGTGTAGTGTGTAAGGTCTTTTGCAATATTGTTTTTATGTGGGTAAAACTGCCATGTGCTTTAGATCTCCTATGGCATTCTTGTTTTGTGAGACATTTCTCTGTCACTGTTAAAAGCTGTCCTGAATCTTAATGTCCTTCTTGAAAGTTTTCTGCCGTGTACACTCTTTTGGACCTTTTTTTAAAGAAAGAAAGAAAGAAAATGGTTTCATAAATATTATTTCTGTTTAAAAATCTGCAGTGAATATTTTACATTATGATGCCTTTGGATAAGAAATAACTATTTCTGTTCTTGAAAAAGAGCAAATTCCATAAACCAAAAGCAGGCCAGTTAATTATCTAAGTGTGTTGACAAGTTTTTGCTAAATGTATGTCTGCTTAATATTATGTTGTCATGTTGGTCTCCTGTATTAGAAAATCTTGAGATATCAAATGTCTATGAAGTTTTCTTTGTCTATAATCCTCTTACAAGACCACCAACAGCAGCACTTCAGAGAGAGGGTTTTAAATTCACAACGTGGTTTTCTTACATTTCCTATCTTTCAAGTGCCAGAAGTTCCAAAGACAGTTGTCTCAGAAGAAAAAATATCTATTGCTGTCCCCAAAAGGAAAGCAGCCCCTCCAGAAAAAGGTATACAAGCTTTGAAGTAAACTAAATTAAAGTACAAGTGGTTAATGTGCTAACAACCTGCCTATTAATTCTCATATCCAACCCTAAGTTATTAAGGAAATTCTTTTTTCTGCTCCAAATACATTTGAGAGGATATTGCTTTGGGCACTCCCCTCCCCCAATTTATTTATTTTATTTAAACCTAGAAGGCTTGTCTTAAAAGTTAACATTTGTTTTGCAACTGCTTGATCAATCTTATCAAAATTCCCGTTGTCTGACTCAAATAGTTTTTCCCATAAGAAATGCTAAAGTTCAATACTGTGTCTTTAATAACAGTTGTGGAAGAGCACTGGGGGTATTCGGAAGAAATGTCTGTTTCTCTTCATACAGAGGAGGAAGTTTCATATACAGGTATGAACTCAACCAGGGTAGGGGAACAGGAATCCTAACCAATTCACCGTATAGATTAATGGCAGGGTGAGAATGTAAAATGAGCCTACTAGATCAGGCTAATGGCCCATCTAGTCTAGCATCCCGTTTTCACAATGCATGAGATGCCTTTGGGAAGAATGTGGATATCATTCTTTTATATTAAAATGAGGTGTATCTAAAGGTGTTCGACAAATCCTTTAGAGGCTTCCATCAGCCAAACGGTGAGGAAAAGTGATTTTCGCCAAACCCCTCTTGCTCTCACAGCTCCCATCCCTCTGCTCCACAAATGTGCTCTGTGGGAGGTGGCATGGAGGGTGTAGAGGGGAAGGCAATTTGGTGAAAACTGATGTTTCCTTCCCTGTTCTGCTGACAGAAACCTCCACATTCTGAAAACAACGACCACCTCCTCCTGTCGGTGGAGGTACATCTTTGGAAACAACCCAATCTGTCTTTTTCTTACATTAGCAGAACTATTAGTTCTAGAACTAAACCAGTGCAAATCCTTAATTCACTAAAGAAGTTCACTGATATAAAGCAGTGGTGCAGGATAGTATTCATGTAAGAATTACTGAGGGTGTTCAACTTCATTCATGATGAGGCAAAAAAGAAGCAGTTTGTTGGCCTAAAACCACAGCTAACAGTTGACTTTTGGTTGGTTGGCTTCCCCCCACCCTCCAACAGAGTAAATTTCACAGGTTGTATCAATTGTTGGTTTGTTTGTTCATTTTTGGCTTGGATGACTGCTACAGTTGTCACATCCCATAAAGCTGAAGGCTTCAATCTTCCCACATAATCTCTTCTAGAATGTTCTTCAAAATGTCAGTAACCTAGAAAGAGACTTAGCATAATACCCACTTAATGTAATCAGACTTTCAATGACTTGCACCCCTTTGATTTACCATAGCAGCTTGCAATGAAAGTCCCTATGTGCTATCTTGAAAAATCCTATAGATTACTGTCTAGAGTATTTTTAAGTAATAGCCCCTGAACAAATGGGCAGCTTTCCAATATGTTAGACGTATAGACTCCACTGATCCTAACAACAAAAGGGTGTATATGCACTACACCAGTAAGAAGACGGATGTATAAAGAGTATACCTGCAACTATGTGTTAGCCACATCTTGTCCAAATGTTTGTTTATCTGTCTGGCAGCATAAATGCTTGTTTCTGTCAAATATCTTGCTGCTCTTTATGGCCTTCTGTACCTTTACCATCAAAGCTCTGAAACATAAATATACTGTGTCTTTAAAGTTCCCGAAGAACCTGAGAGAATTCCCACAAAACAGAAAATGCCCATATCAATTGCTGCTAAAGTGAAGAAACCTCCAGCTAAAGGTAAATTTAATATTGTGCCAATGTGTGCTCTTTGTGTGCCATAAGTGTATAGTGTCTGCTACTGTATATCTGAGTGTCCTAGTCCTAGCTTGATTCTTTCATTGCAATGAAATTTGGTTCTTAGTATGCATTAATGCGTTAGCTAAGACTCTTGAAAATTCGTATTTTTAAAGTGCCCGAAGTCCGTAAGACCGTTATTCGAAAAGAAATCGTTCATGTGGAAGTTCCCCAATATGAAGAGGAGGAAGAGGCTCCCCAATATGAAGAGGAGGAAGTCACACAATATGAGGAGGAGGAAGTCACACAATATGAGAAAGAAGTCTCTCATTATGAGGAGGAAGTCACCCAATATGAGGAAGAAGTCACCCAATATGAGGAGGAAGTACCTCAATATGAAGAGGAGGAAGTTCCTCATTATGAAGAAGTTCCTGAGTATGAGGAAGAGGAAGAAGTGTCTCCTCCACCTCCTCCAGCTAAAGGTAAAATCCCAGTTTACAAGCGCATTACAAAAAAGGATCTTTTTTTTTTAAAAAAAAGCTCTTGGTTTGGCTTTGGCTTTTGCTCGCTTGGTTATTTATTTGGTTTTTGCTTTCAGTTCATTTTGCTTTCAGTTCATTTTGCTCTCCTTTCTTATGAGATGTGTGTGGTGCAGCTCATGTTGCAAGTAGAAATAGCTATAGTTCAATTAGAGAATATCCCAGAAACACTGGGCTTGTCCGCACTAGGCAGTGTCTTTAGTCCTAGCAAAACTCTCAGGAGTATATTTCATTTCCACCCAGGCTTCTCCAAGTTGAATAAAATGCCAATCCAGCAAGCTAGTTGTGTGCCAAAACCCTGTGACACCACAGTTCCCAGGGAGTAAATAACCAGAGAAGAAAGCAGCATATAGTTTTGGGGTAAAATAGATTACAAATATATAATAATTACAAATTATTACAAATATAATAATAATTTATTTTTTATACCCCGCGCATCTGGCTGGGTTTCCCCAGCCACTCTGGGTGGCTTCCAACAGAAAAAAATAAAATAATCTATTAAACATTAAAACAGGGCTGCCTTCATATGCCTCCCTAAACAGGGCTGCCTTCATATGTCTTCTAAAAATCTGGTAGCTGTTTTTCTCTTTGACATCTGATGGGAGGGCGTTCCACAGGGCGGGTGCCACTACCGAGAAAGCCCTCTGTTTGGTTCCCTGCAACTCGGCTTCTTGCAATGAGGGAACCGCCAGAAGGCCCTCGGTACTGGACCTCAGTGTCCGGGCAGAACGATGGGGGTGGAGACGCTCCTTCAGGTATACTGGACCGAGGCCATTTAGGGCTTTAAAGGTCAGCACCAACACTTTGAATTGAGCTCAGAAACGTACTGGGAGCCAATTAATAGAACATCTGATAGCATTGACCTACGACCTATGCTCTACTGAATAGTGAGATCAGGAAGAAAATGTCTAGCATCTGATAGTATCCCCATGTTCTTGCATTGCCAACCAGCCCTCTCCATGTGCCGGGCAATATATCTTAACCATAGAGGAGATGGGACATTTCTCCTCCATGACCTTCCCTTAAATAACTTATCTTTGAATCTCTGATTTTGAATTACTCTCCCCTCCCAGCACCAGTGCCCCCATCTGTGGAAGGAGTGTGGCTTTGTGGTAAAACATCTGCTTTGAATGTAGAAGGTCCCAGTTTCAATCCCTGGCATTGCCAGGTAGGACTAAGAATTCCCCGTTTGTCATTATACAGTCATACCTTGGAAGTTGAATGGAATGCGTTCCAGAAGCCCATTTGACTTCCAAAACATTTGGAAACCAAAGTGTGGCTTCTGATTGGCTGCAAGAGCTTCGTGGAGCCAATCAGAAGCCACGAAGCTCCTGCAGCCAATTGGAAGCTGCAGAAGCCCCATCAGATGTTTGGCTTCCAAAAATAGTTCACAAACAGGAGCAGTCACTTCCGGGTTTGCAGCATTCAGGAGCCAAAACGCCCATGGTGTTTGGGATCCAAGGTATGACTGTAATTGACAAGGAGCTAGATGGACCAATGGTCTGGCTTGATTATTTTAAAAAGCTATGTATGCCCCATTTCACACTATTCAGGAAGGAGCCCCAACACTCTGGAGAGGACTCTCAGGGGATGCAAGTGGCTGTAAGGAGGAAGAGGGAGCAAGCAACTTTCCTTAAGTTAACTTAGCTTTGGAGGGGGGGGGTCATGTCATAGTGTTGCAATACAGCTGTGTTCTTATGGTGCGTCTTGGTGCATCCATTCTTTTAAATACAATCCTATCCTTCAAGTGCCTGAGGTACCGAAGAAACCCATCCCTGAGAAAAAGGCTCCTCCTGCACCTGTCCCCAAGAAGAAGGAAGCTCCTCCAGCAAAAGGTACATCATCTCTTCATTTGGTGTCCTCAAACTCTTGCTTTCAGTTCATTAAGTTTGTTGGCTCAGTGGTGTTCGTGGGCTGGGGATCAACTGTAGACATATCACTAGCAGTGCCCTTTGTCGACTCTCTGTTTTAATGTGCTGTGTGAATGGTGTGCTGTCCTCAACAATCTCTTGCCCTATCTTTAAAGTGCCTGAGGTGCCAAAGAAACCCGTCCCGGAAGAAAAGGTTCCGGTTCCTAAACGAAAAGAAGCCCCACCAGCTAAAGGTAAATCAGTGTGAGGCTTGCCCTGTGCAAATAAACTTACCTATTAGGCTACAACTAGGCTGTTAATTGCAATGATGTACTTACATTTTCCTGTTGTGTTGATGTTGTGTCTCGACACACTTTGGGCATATTTATGTGGTATTATTGTCGTGCAAACTGAAAACAATAACCTTTAATGCTGTTAAATGTAAATTCTTGTTTATTTTATTCAACAACAAAAAATCTTCTTGGTCAATGTCTTCTTGTGTTTTGTGTCACTGTTCTCCATCTTCTTTTGGAAACCAAATTCTATGCTCAAAGTACTGTCTCTTTCCATTGAAGTGCCTGAAGTGCCCAAGAAAGTGGTCCCTGAAGAGAAAGTACCTGCTCCTAAAAAAGTGGAAGCTCCTCCCGCTAAAGGTATCGTCCCCTTGTTCACCTGGTCATCCTTTTAAACCAGGGTTTCCCCAAACTTGGGTTTCCAGCTGGTTTTTTGGACTACAATGCCCATCATCCCTGACCACTTGTTCTGCTAGCTCAGGATGATGGGCGTTGTAATCCAAAAACAACTGGTGTCTCAAGTTTGGGAAGCCCTGTTGTAAGCAATTAACCTGCTACATTACACAGCAGGGCTGCAGTTTGTTGTACCTCTCCCTGGGTGGTCAATACCACGAAAGGTGGGCTTGTAAATATAAATATTAAAGAAACACTATATCAGTGAGGAAAACCCCTTGCCCTTGTGGCTCAGATGCAGCACATTCTTCTTTTAGTTCTTTTGCTTTGTGATGTCTCAATACTGGAAGGAATAAAATCAATCTGAAAATTAATCTTTTTTAAGTGCCGGCCGTGCCGAAAAAAGCCGTGCCAGAAGAGAAAGTGCCTGTTGCGGTCCCCAAAAAACCAGAGCCTGCTCCACCTAAAGGTATCTGAAATAATATTTGAAAGATATAGCTTATACATACATGTGTTAGTGCTTTGCCCATGGTTTAACATAGAGATAAAAGGTAAAGGTACCCTTGATCGTTAGGTCCAGCCGTGGACGACTCTGGAGTTGCGTACTCATCTTGCTCTATAGGCCAATGGAGCTGGCATTTGTCTGCAGACAGCTTCCAGGTCATGTGGCCAGCATGACTAAGCCACTTCTGGCGAACCAGAGCAGCGCACGATATGTGCAGAATATTGCAGCAAGCAATATTAACCATGCAGAAGCAACAAGATGTGTAGATTTACAACCACAGACACACCCACCCGAGATATCAGTGGCTTTTATGTTTTGTCTTCTGCTCCATCTGTTCTTTCTTTTTTGTGATACAATGTGCATACAAAGTCTGTTTCTTGGTGTCTTTAAAGTGCCTGAGATACCCAAGAAAGCTGTGTCTGAAGCAAAGGTGCCTCTCACTGTGCCCAAAAAACCAGAACCACCAGCTAAAGGTATACCAACCCAATCATAATCAGTCTTCTTGATCTCATGTGTTTCTTTAATCTTAGAAGTGATGCCTGTGTATGTCAAATATAGTTGTTGTCCCTTGCCTGTCAGCTCTTTCTATTTCTGTCTCTTTCTTTGTCACAACAAACCCATAAATCACATTCTTCAAATTAAATCTTTGAAGTGCCGCACATACCAAAGGAGCCTGTCCCAGAAGAAGCACCTGTTTATATACCTGAAGAAGAGGAAGCTATACCTGAAAAAGGTACATCAGCTCACCATCATTATCCTTATCAAAGACCTCTTTTAAAAATAAGAGCAATCATATG
This sequence comes from Zootoca vivipara, assembly GCF_965207765.1. NCBI lineage: Eukaryota > Metazoa > Chordata > Lepidosauria > Squamata > Lacertidae > Zootoca > Zootoca vivipara. The sequence goes on along the minus strand of NC_142582.1, from coordinate 21,620,400 downwards.
ATCTGTGTCTTTTGCTTTATGTTCTCTAAAAGTCATGCAATCTGATCTTATGCATGTTTACTCAGGAATAAATTCTGCTAGGCTTACCAAACTCTGGGCAAGCAGAGTTTTGCTCATTCAGTGGGACTTCCCTTCCCCCCTTTTCCCATGCAACCCCCCCCCCCATCTGCTCAAATAGTCCCCTGACTTCCATATGTGAATTTTGAGGGTGCACAGAGGGGCACTGCAGGTGGGAGGAAACAACAGGAAAGTTCCATTGGGTAATCAGTAAAACAGCATTGGAGACAATGAACTATTCCTCCCAAGTGAATGGGCCATAGGACTGCAGACATACTTTTAATTGCAACCTAAATACTTCTCTTTCTTGATCTTGTATCATGCTGTAATTTTCTTTATAACACCTCTGAAAATAATTTTACAAACCTTTTTTTCTAAAGACATAAATAATAGCACTTAACTATTTAAAGATAACTGTTTCTAAGTAAAGATATTTGCATAGCCATACTCAAGAGGTGCACCATCCGATGTCGGAGGCAAACCATGTAAACTGGTTTTGGAGAAGACATTGGGTAGGTATCCGAGATCAACCAGCCTGCCTGCTGGTTGTTGATAGTTGGGTCAAGAGGTCACGCCCCGACACACATCAAGTGTGATACTACCCGCCAGGCCACCTCTCAACGGGGTGCTATGGTCCATTGGCCTCCATGTGACCTCTGAGCAGCAATATCCCTTCCCAAACCCCTTTAACAGGGTACCCAGCTGTAAAAAGCTCCAGACCCGATTCCTTAACCTTAACTCATGATCTGATTTGGTATAATGACACTTCTTTCAACACTGTGGGATTTACTCCTAAGTAAACATGAAGAGGATTGCTGTGCATTGTTTAGTTATCATGAACAGAGGCCCACATACTGTTTTGCAAATTGTTTTGGAAACTCCGCAAAATTTCAAATGTAGTGTGTGATATGCCATGGCTGCTGTTCCGAGAGGAATAGGCACAAATTCTGTTATGCAAAGCAAATTCATGGATTGTGGCCTATGCTGTGACCTGTGTTTGTGCTCCCTGCCCTGCCCCAACCCCAGCGTGAGCTATGTTTCTCTTTCCGAAGTGGATTAAAAATCAAAATTCTTAATCCGGAAAATATGTGTTTAAAGTCCCAGAAATGCCAAAGAAAGTCATCCCAGAAAAGAGAGTCCCTGCAGCTGTTCCCAAAAAAGTGGAGCCTCCTCCTGCAAAAGGTACATTAACATATACAAAGAATTAGTGTATGTTTTCTTCAGTTGTACTAACAACCTGACCTTCCAGAAGATAAAAGAAACTTCTTGTTTGCCAGTGAATTCAGGGGGATTTAAACTGTGTGCAGGAAATATTTCAACATGTGTATAGCGCAACATGTTTGTCCTGTGTCACTTTTGTCTGTTTGGCATGTATGGAAAAGTGCTTCCCGGCGAATAATGTCTATTGAGTTCTTGAATTGCTGAAGTGCTCGTTTTGCTAATTTCTTGCTTTTTTGTACACCACTTCCTGTTCTTGGTGCTTCTTGGTGTTATGTTAGCACTGAGGATTATTGTTATTCTAATTTTTAAAACAACAATATTCTCAAAACACTATCGTGCTTTTTTTTTAAAGTGGCTGAGGTTCCTAAACCCGTCCCTGAAGAGAAAGTGCTCATTCCCAAAAAGGTGCCGTCTCCTCCAGCAAAAGGTATAGCCATATATCAAAACCAGAATGCTTTTAGTATTTACTTTAAGTATAGAAATTATCGTTATGTCTAGGAGCACTGAAACACATAGCTAACAATGCTGTGAAGTCTTATATGTTTGTGTGTGTGTGGCGGCTTTAAATTGAGTCTATGCTGTCTTTAAAGTGCCTGAGGTTCCTAAGCCTGTTCTGGAGGAAAAAGTCCCTGCTGCCAAAAAGATGCCAGCTCCTCCCAAAAAAGGTATATCCAATCTTTAAAACAGCGTGCAATTTTTATTTTTATTTTGTCCATACACTGATAACCATTTGTATTAATTAATTAGCTATTAAAGTGGGGTTGCTGTAATGTCATACCTGATGTTCACTTTTGGGAATATGGCAAAGTTTGTCTGAATAGATAGCTCTTAAACGTTGCAATGTCATATGTGTTTGTCCGCGTTGGCTCGAGACCAAATTCTTAAAATGACTCAATATTCTTTAAAGTGCCTGAAGTTCCCAAACCTGTCCCAGAAGAGAAAGTCCCTGTTCCTAAAAAGGTGGCAGCTCCTCCAGAGAAAGGTATATCCATAAATCTATACATATAGATACGTAAGATGATAACATTCACCATGCCATTAACCAGTCACTTTGTTGTTGTTCTCCCATGACGTTTGAACTTGAACCTACTAAACAATGCCATCCTATACAGTTCGACTCAGAAATAAGTCCCATTGGGATCTATAGGACTGGTGCCCAGGGAAATAAGTATAGGATTGCATCCTAAATCAGCGTAGTGATTTGTGTCATCTTGTATGTCTCTGTGTTGCTTGTGATCTTGTAGTTTGACTGATATTGTGCAATATAAAAAATTTAAAAACGCTAAAGTAGCGGTGTCGTGTCTTTAAAGTGCCTGAGGTACCCAAGAAAGTTGTCCCTGAAAAGAAGGTACCAACTGCTCCTCCTAAAAAAGTAGAGGCTCCACCTGCAAAAGGTACACCTCTTCTTATCTGTGTTAAAATGTTCTTCTTTCATATTACTAATTATATGTGTTTTCTCACAGACTGTCAAATATACATTAGTAACTTCTTGCATTCATTTTTATTCATGTTTTATGAATTATGTGGTTTTTGTATACTTGGTAAACAATTTAAAAATGCCTACCTAAAACAGCACTGCATTTTTTAATATCTCTCAGGGAAAAAAATCTGCTGTTAAATCAAAGAAAATTCTTCCACCTAATTTTGTTTCTGTGCATCTCTAAATATCTTGCAAAGAGAATTTATCATTAATCTTTTCTAACATCTTCTAGTCTATTACTATCAGCTAATAGCATTACAGGTATCATTTTTTTTTACTTTTAAAAACCCTTCTTGTAATTATTTGATAACTTTGGGTGGTTTTCTTTCTATGTTTGCTTTGTATGCTTATTATGCACTAGCAAGTCTTTGAAATAATGAAAAATTAATGCTATCTTTAAAGTGCCTGTGGTACCTAAGAAACCCATCCCTGAAGAACAGGTCACTGTCGAAAAATACTTCTATGAAGAATATGAGAAATATGAGACATACGAGAAGACTGAGGAGTTTCTTCAGGTAGAAGAGGGTGAAGAACCTGAAGAATATGAGGAAGCCCCAGAACCTGAAAGATATGAAGAAGCTCCAGAAGAACCTGAAGTCGAGCAATACGAGGAAGCTCCAGAAGAATTTGAACAGTATGAAGAAGCTCCAGAACCGGAGGAACTTGAGTACTATGAAGAGGTTCGGGAGACAAAGGAGATTGAAGAATATGAGGAAGTGTATGAGGTTCCACCAGCAATAGGTATATTAATCATTTTTTTGTTGTCTGTTGCTGCCCTGAGATTGAACATTCTTTTGCATGCCCAAATTTCCCCTCCCAAAAAAATCCACCCCAGTGTTCCCTGCTTTTGTGCTTACAAGGGTTCCCAGAGTGGGTCAAACCAACTTTGCTGTTGTTACTGAAGAGTTCAAAAGCTCACGATGGGCATATCCTCTTTTAATGATTAGAGACTTCTTCTGTAATTGTAATTACAGTCTTCTGAATTTGGTGATTTGGTTTCTTTGTAAATAACTAAAAACTCCTCCGTAAAATGTTTTTCAAGTGCCTGAGGTGCCTAAAAGAGCCATTGCTGAAGAAAAAGTAAAAGTTGCTGTGCCTAAAAAAGAGGAAGCTCCACCAGCTAAAGGTACATAAAGCTGCGGAATCTGTTCCTTTGTGTACCCTGAAAAATCAGATGCCCTTATGGGTGACCATTGCCCTTACATTTCAGTTTTCGCTAGCTGTTAAGATCACAGATAGGACATTAATTTTAATATGTCACTATGGCTTGTATCCATTGTTAGTCATAGTTATAACAGACCCAATGAAATTAAAGGTCATGACTAACATAGGCCCATTAATTTCACTGTGTCTGCTCTGAGTTGGATACAAATCTGTCTAAGGGCATGAGCTATGTACACGTCTGATAGCTTTTCCTCAGTTCTGTTAAGCCAATGCCCAGCCAGCTAGCGAGGAACTCCCCCAGCTTGCGCCTCTGATTGGTCAATGTGAACCTGGCTTTGCTGGGCAAAAAGTTGCACCCATGGCCATGACAACTGGGGGGAATTCCCCATCAGCCGGCAACCATGTGTGTTCAGCTGCCAGGGGAGGAGACCTTCCGGAGTGGCTTTTCAGAGGAAGAATGGGGCTTGAGAGAGGGTATAGTTGGGTTGTGGTTCCAAACCACCTAAGTTTCATTACGTTTAGTGGAACAGTTTCCCATATATGTATGCAACTAGATAAGAGAAGGCAGATCAATATAGCTAACAAACTAGGATAGATAATTTTTTTACTTCTCTGTCAAACTTTGCCCCTTTGCGTCTCTGTCGTTTTTAAAACCCCTTTCTGTCATTTTGTGTGGCATTTTAAGTCTGTTTTGTTTATTCTTGCACTTGATTCATAATTCAAAGAACGACAAATTCTTAAAAGAAATGCGTGTTTTTAAAGTGCCCGCAGCAAAAAAGAAGCCAGAAGAAAAAGTACCTCTTGCTGTTCCTAAGAAAGAAGTGACTCCGCCACCTAAAGGTACATTCACTCTTCGCTATCTTGTGTATCTTTCATCTTCTCTCTGTGTATTTTGTATAAATGTGTTGTACACCTTCATTTGGTATGTTGTGTTTGTTCTGTATGTGTACGTATTCGTGATGTGTCCTTGTGTTTTGTGTTCCCTTCTTTTGTAATTATGTATATAGCATTCATCCAAGATTCAAAAATAACTAAACAAAAGTATTGTATCTTTAAAGTGCCTGAGATACCTAAGAAAGCTGTTCCTGAAGAAAAAGTGCCTAAGACTGTTCCCAAAAGAAAAGAGCCTTCACCAACTAAAGGTAGATTCAGTAGTAAGACAGAAAGAATGTTGACATTCCTGCGTTCTCGTCTTTGGTGTTATCACTAACGCCTCAGAAGAGAACTTTCAGCAATGCGCACATTATTTTAGAAGTGTGTATTTCTCCAAATAAGCTTGAGTACATGCTCTATCTTTAAAGTGCCTGCCATTCCCAAGAGAGCCGTCCCTGAAGAAAAAGTATCCGTCACTACCTATGAAGCAGAAGAACCTGCCACAGTAAAAGGTAGATGGAATTTTGAATAGGCAAGAACAACAAAAAAGTATATCTCCATCAGTATAGTTGCATGACCAGTGTGCTTAGATCACAGCAGTAAGGCCCTTAGCTGCTCTTGGCACAAGTGTATCATAAATCCTATGAAACCTGGAAAAAACATTTTCATTTACAAAAATCTGTTGACTAGGTTGACAACAGCTGTGATTGGAAGATGTCCTAAATAAAGTGATGGCATTTATTGTATAAAGGAAAAAAGGTATAGCTGACATTAGAAAATGTATTTTATCGGCCAGGCCACTTTATTAAATTTAAATTGCTCATTATCCCCTTCTTTCCTGCATAGGAAACCATTAAAATGATATTCTGCCCCTGAAGTATTTAAAATGGAAAAAAGAATTTGTTTAGTTATTCTTTTCTCTGTGTTATTGTTGTCTTGTGTTTAAAGATGTTATAACTTTTTATAAAAAAACCACCAACTAAAAGAAAACTAATATCTTTAAAGCTCCTGCAGTTCATGAGAAAACATTCATGGAAGAAAAAGTTACATATATTATCTCCAGAGAAAAGGAAGGTGCTGCAGTTGAAGGTACACCAGAGTTTTATTCAATTTGCAAAATAACTAAGCTTGAAAAGCTCGGTTAAACAATTTAATTGGCACTGAAAATAGTAAGAGGTGTCTGATTTTGTAGACTTTATTATATCAAACACCTTATCATGTTGTGTTTTGCTTAATCAAAATGTCATGATTTAAAATATTATTGTCCACATGTTTTGGCCTAAGGACATATTGCAGTGAAGTAGCAGGTCTTATGGTCCAATGGTGGGATTCTGGCTCCAGTGCTGAAGCTCCTTTGCAAAGCTTCCTATCAATCATTTGACCTGCCCAGTCTGAAACAAATGCACTTGGCCAAACATAGACATAAAGGAAGGAATCTGAGTTGTTAGCATGCGGAGCAGAGCCTGTTGTCTCTGTGTCAAGAAGAGCATAGTAATGCAGCTGCTGTGGCAAAAACCACTGTTTCTGCTGTTAACCATTTCACTTTTAGAAGACAAAAGAAACAACATAGCTGTCAGAGAGCAAATCATAAATGAGTTGTGCTTCTTTAGCTCTAGGATTATTCCTGTTTTAACTTCGTTTGTTTTCTTGATCTGCTGGTCTTCACTGTGTGCTGTTTTTTTTTTGTTTTTTTCTAACCTGTCCTTTGCGTGTCCTTTTGAAACGTCTCAAATATACTAATATCTTTAAAGTGCTTGAACTGGAAGAGGAAGCTGTCCCAGAAGAAACGGCTCCCATTGGTGTCCCTATAAAACAGAAAGCTCCGCCCATTAAAGGTACATACACCACCTCTTCCGCTAACTTCCAAAAGCAAGCAATTCGTCTGTTCTTTTTGACTTATGTGTGACATAATTGTATACATACTCAAAAATAAACTAATATCTTTAAAGTGCCTCCAGCGGCAAAGAAAGCTGTGCCAGAGAAGAAGAAACCTACTCCAGTACCTAAAGAAGAGGCACCACCCGTCAAAGGTAACACACTTCTAGTTACAACTGCAATGAAATGATACATTTCGCCATTTTATTTCCCCGCCTGCTATTCTCTTATATAATTCAGTGTTGTGCAATTTAGGCTAATTTCTTGCCAAATTAATTACAAATTATTCCATGCAATTTTAGGGGGAATAATTAGATGGGATAAAATTCAGATCACCTGTACAAGAAATTTGAATAGGAATAGGAATATTGCTTTTCATCTAGAATCGCTGCTCTTGCAAAGCAGAGACAAATGCAGAAGGCTCAATTGGCCATAAGGAAATGTTTTGTCGCTGTAATTCTATCATGGAAGATACGTGTCAAATTCTTCCAAGATCATTGAATTATGTGTGTGTGTGTCCTGTTGTTTTGTCTGTGGTCTGCAATAACCTCTTATTTTAAAATGCCCACGTTTCTAAAAAAAGACTAATATCTTTAAAGCACCTGAGATTCGAGAAAAGGCTGTTTCACAAGAAATAATTCCTACTCCATCGGTCTCAAAAGAATTGGAACCTCCGGCAGCTAAAGGTACATCAGCCATTCGATGAAAGTGATAATGAATTAGCAAATTTCAAGGCATTTAAATGTGCCATAATAGCTCATTGTCATAAATTTCAGGGTGTTGTGTGCCAACGTCAATAACTGTTTATTTAGTTTGTCTGTTTCTTTGTGTTTCACAACTTTTTTAATTTAATGCCGCAAACTAATATCTTTAAAGTGCCTGTGATTCGAAAGAAAGCCATTTCGGAGGAACAAGTAACAGTTCAAGTATCTAGGAAAGAAGCTACACACTACGAAGGTACATAATCCTTTAATTAGAATGTTTTATCTAAAAGTCTTCTAACTTGTCATTGCTTTATGTTACAGAGCCCAAGCCCAGGTTGTCATGTATACTAAAGGTGTTTATGGCCATTTGATTGGCCATCCACACCCCATTCATATTACTAAT